>NC_141553.1:10585000-10947500 GCF_021556685.1 Rattus norvegicus | reverse complement strand
ATAGTGAATTCAAAGTCAGCCAGGACAAAATGAGAATGTGTCATCCGACCAGAGCACACACTTCTCTTGCAGATGCCCAGAGTTCAGTTCCAAGTACCTACGCTGATGGCTCACAGCTGCCCGTAAATCCCGTGGCAGGTGATCTCATGCTCTTCTCTGACCTGCTGGGCATCTGCACACGGGCTGCGTGTACGTGCACGCCTGTACAGATGGACATACATGCAGCCACACACACGTACACACCAAATAAGCTGCACCATCTGGGATAGTGTAATAAACACACACAAAAGCAGCAACAAAATAGAGGCAGCAAGTGTTGGGAGGATGTGGGGAGCTCGAAGCCCTGCACTGCTGATGCGAATGTGAGGTAGGCCAGTCACTATGGAAACCTGCCTGTCAGTCAGGAGAAAAAGTTGGTTGTGGAGCTGGGCACGGTGTGCGCATGCCCGCATTCTCAGTTATGTGGGAGGCTGAGGCAGGAAGACTGTGGGTCTAAGGCTATCCTGGGCAACGCACTGAGACCCTGTCTCAAAAAGCAAAATGAAGAAAGCTGTATATATCTGTCGTTGGGAGCCACAGCAGCTCCTGATCAGATGTTCTGTCCCCCGCAGTGTGTGACCCTGTGATGGGCGACAAGAGGAATGGAGAAGGCTCCATGGTGAGTGGACGCAAAACTGCTGTTAATGTGGTCTGTCATCTACTTTGAGCCAAGTGAGGGTCCCCTTCCCAGGTAAACCAGTGTGGTCACCCTACAGGCAGGTGTGTATGGTCTATGCCTGCATAAGCTGTCCACATGTGCCATGGACAGTCAGTCAGCAGTGGGCAAGCTGTTTAGTAAACCTCCAAGTGTGGACCTTGAAGCGAATATCCTACGAGTTTCTCCTATTGTAGATGTTTTCCCTTGAAAACTTAATTGCAGACTCTAGCAGGGGAGAAGGCTAGCCATTTACCCTTAACCGCAGGACCGTACTCCTCTGTCCAGGAAAGACATCCTTCTGTTCAAATTTCTGAGGGATGTATATGCATATGACACCTAGTCAGCCATATCAGCCTATCTACAGGGTAGATCATGGGGTGACAGATGTCACAGCCAGGTCACCTTCTCATGCAAAGTTTTTTTTTTTTTTTTTTTAAAAAGATTTACTTATTTTATTTATATGAGTACCTTGTAGCCGTCAGACACACCAGAAGAGGGCATCAGATCCCATGACAGATGGTTGTGAGCCACCATGTGGTTGCTGGGATTTGAACTCAGGACCTCTGGAAGAGCAGTCAGTGCTCTAACCACTGAGCCATCTCTCCAGCCCCTCCTGCAACGGTTTTTTTTTTTTCTTCTGTCCCTTTCCCCTTAACCATTTAAAAATGGTCACTCTGAGCTCACCAGCTGCTCTAAACCAGGAATCAGGAGGGTCAGAATCAGTGAACAAACCGAGTTCTGTGACTCCATAGAAACGGCCCTGTAGATGGAAGCAGAGGCCTCAAGCCTCAAGCTTCAAACTCAGTGTCTTCACCCGCAGACTACCCTGGCATTGCCTCCTTTGTTGGCTTATGGCTGTCTGAACACTTGATTGATTTCCCCAGCAGGACAGGCAACATGCAGGATACCCCTGCCCAGCCCCTGGACAGATATCCTTTCTGCTCTGCTCTGTTAGTGGCATGACTCCGTGTCCCCTTGGCTCAGTGGCCATCTTCATCTGTTTTCCTCACTGCCGATCTCCTGGAAGGTTCCCTGCACCAGAAGCCAACTTGTCTTCTCTACCCGAGACTGCGTGATGTAGGGTCCCTAAAGAGCTTTCCTTCAGGCTTGGTGTCACTGTGATGTGTCCCCGTTTTGATTAAATAACGTTTTCCCAGAGTACCTAGATTCACGATACTCCTACTTTGTGAGAAGCCCCGGATTAGACCCCAAGAACAAAACCAAACAAAACTTAGCATCTGAGCCACAGGGCTTCTGCTTCTCACACGCTAGCCGAGTAAATGCCTTGTCGCTGAGGTGAGTGCCAGCCACCAAACGCAGTCCTTTTGAGAGCCTTTCATGATTCCGTGATCGGACCTGAGTCTAGGGCTTGCCCCGTGCGGGTGGCCCCATTTATCATTCGCTCTTCTCCAGTTGGTGCCAGACAGTGAGAGTCCATCTGGGTAGAACCTTAGACCTCCAGGGAAATCCCTCAGCAAATGAAAGCAACACAGCATCTTGCCACCCTGGGCCACACGCCAGTGCTGCAAAGCATCATGGGAGTATGATGCTTTCTGTGACGTGTGGGACGTGGATGTCAGGAACCAGATAGCGGACATCTGTAATTCTAGTTACTCGTAGGGCTGAGGCAGGAAGAGTGCGAGTTTGAGGCCAGCCCGAATCCAAGTTTTTTTGTTTTTTTTTGTTTTTTTTTTTTTTTTTTTAAGATTTTATTTTATTGTATATGAGTACACTGTAGCTGCCTTCAGACGCACCAGAAGAGGGCATCAGATCTCATTACAGATGGTTGTGAGCCACCATGTGGTTGCTGGGATTTGAACTCAGGACCTCAGGAAGAGCAGTCGGTGCTCTTAACCACTGAGCCATCTCTCCAGCCCCGAATCCAAGTTTTTATGAAGGAGCTTGGAGGTATAGACCATGCTTGCGCAGCAGGCACAAGCACAGGGGCCATTCCCAGCATGGAGGTGGTAAGAAAAACAAAAGTTAAAGACAGCTCTGAGCTGGCCTGGTGCGTCGTGCCTGTAGGCCCAGGACTTGGAAGGGAACGGGATTGCTGTGAGTTCTAGGCCAGCATGGGCTATGGAGTAAGAACTCATATGGGGGTGTGGGGTGAGAAATACTGTTCTGTGGACTTCTTCATGGATAACTTAAATCAACAATGAGATGACCAGGACTTGGTGGGCTCATAGGTATGTCATACATGGAGATGAGACACCCCAAGACTCAGGCCACCAGAGCCAGGTGGACCCCCATCCCATCTGGCATGGCCTGAGGGCCTGGTGTTTCCTAAGTCATCCTGTGCGGTGCTGGGTCTTAGCCCCTACTTCCCTCCCTTCTTTGTTCTGGTGAGCTGAGGCCTTCCCCCCCTGCCCCAGGCCCTTCTCTTGCTTGGTGACACCCTTCTCTGTCCCTGTCACCCCCAACTCGGATCTGCAAGCCCTCAGTTGTGTATTCCTCACGGTGGCAATGCCAGGTCTTCCCTCCGGCTTTGGGCTTTGGGATGGATCCTCCGCTGGGCTCCGTCCGTGTGAGTGAGCCTCCTCCTTTGTCTCCCGTGTTCTCCAGTACGTTCCCCAGGACCTGCTTCCCGTGTACAGGGAGAAAGTGGTACCCATGGCCGACATCATCACTCCCAACCAGTTTGAGGCTGAGTAAGTAACCATGTGGCTAGAAGGACCAGATGCCCCAGGGAGCCCTGCAGAGCCCAGGGCCTGTCCTCACACGTGCCATGGCAGCCCCCCATCTGCCCCCTCAGGCCCCTGGGTGGCCTATAGGAAGCCTGGCCTGCACTGTACTGATCATGTGACCCTTGCCTGTAAACCTGGACCTTCTGTGGTTCCCATTGCCTCTAGGGAATGACGGTCACTCTATCCCTCTGGCTCTTGGTCCATGACCCTGTTGGCCCACAGTACCTCCCTGCTAGAGAGATGCTCCAAGGAGAGATAGAGGAGGTTGGACATGACCAGCTGAGGGCTGATGTGTCTGGGAAGCTCAGGTGGAGCTGCAGGGCACAGATCTCTCTCAGCGCTCACAGCACAGAGTGCATGACCCTGCCTAGGTAAAGAGCCAGCTTCCAGAAAAACTGCCAGTTACCCAGACTGGCAGGATACAGGCTTCTCTGCCCTGTGAGCAGGGTCCTGCAAGCCCTGTATGCACCCATGGGTGGGTGCTGTTAGACTGAGCAGCTGAGGGTCCCAGGCCTGAGTTCTTCCCAAGTGAGGGATGGCACCTCTTCGAGGGCTCTGTGCTGCCAGCCATTTGTGACAGGCGGGTTGTGAGCGTTGCTTGAAGGGACCCTCACAGTTCCCAGAGCTTTGGTTGCCTGATCGATGCCGTGTGGGGGTCTCTGGGTGTTGTTGGTGGCTGTTTCTCACAGTTGTCATCTGTAGGAATACAATTTGGAATCCCACCACGTATGTGAGTTCCCTTATAACTATTGGTTCTCAACCTGTGGGTCACGAGGCCTTGGGGTCGCATATCAGATATTCATGTCGCAGTTTATAACAGTATCGAAATTACAGTTCAGAAGTGGCAGTGAAGTAATTTCCCCCCCCCCCCGGAACTGAGGACCGAACCCAGGGCCTTGCGCTTGCTAGGCAAGCGCTCTACCACTGAGCTAAATCCCCAACCCCGTGAAGTAATTTTATGGTTGAGGGTTGTACTGGCTGGTTTTGTGTGTCAACTCGACACAAGCTGGAGTCATCACAGAGAAAGGAGCCTCCCATGAGGATAGGCCTCCATGAGACCCAGCTGTAAGGCATTTCCTCAATTAGGGATCAAGGGAGGGGAGGGCCCAGCCCATTGTGGGTGGTGCCGTCCCTAGGCTGGTGGTCTTGGGTTCTATAAGAGAGCAAGCTGAGCAAGCCAGGGGAAGCAAGCCAGTAAGCAACATCCCTCCATGGCCTCTGCATCAGCTCCTGCTTCCTGCCCTGCTTGAGTTCCAGTCCTGACTTCCTTTGGTGATGAACAGCCATTTGGGAGTGTCAGCTGAATAAACCCTTTCCTCCCCAACTTGCTTCTTGGTCATGATGTTTGTGCAGGAATAGAAACCCTGACTAAGACAGGGGTCATCACACAAGGGATCGTACTAAAGGTTGGTGACAATTAGGAAGGTTGAGAACCACTACTTATAACACATTTGACCTTCCCAACCTATCCCAGATTGTCACCGCCTCACCCAGTTCTTACGGCCAGTAGATGCCATGATGACTGTCTGCGGAGGATGTAGGTCAGGGGTCAGGATGGCTGTATTGTATGGTCTGGCTCACTTCTGTCTGTGTTCCAGGTTGCTGAGTGGCAGAAAAATCCACAGCCAAGAAGAAGCATTTGCGGTAAGGAGAGCTTCACACACGTCCTAATGCCCGGGGAAGGAGACACCCACCCATCTTCAGGAAGGGATGATTACCTGAGGGACACTGAGCTCTGACATCGGGTGTGACAAACTCCCTGCCCTTGTCACTGACCGATGCCTCTGTCAGCTCTGTACTCAGTCCACCATGTGTCCCTGTCTATGACCCTCGGCTGCCATAGCAAAGTGTTCTGTCACAGCTCTGGAGCCTGAAAGTCCAAAATGCAGGAGTGGGCAGGGTGCACTCCCTCTGCGGCCCTGAGAGGTCCTTCCTCCCACCTCCAGCTTCTTCTGTTGTGAGTGTGCTGCATTGGCTCATGGCCGCAGCTGCCTCCTGACACAGCGGTCACCATGACAGGACAGCGGCCATCCTTCTAAGATTCTCAGCTGGGGCCTCAGCTTACAGTGTGTCTTTTCACAGATCAGCCCAGAGCAGTCAGTGTGTGTCTGTGTGCTTGGGCACTGTGTGAACTCTGGATATGATCTCATCCACAGGCAGCACTGGGACAGTCACCATCATGTCCCAACACTGTTCTGGTTATCTTCAGTTCACACTGTCTACCCAGAAACAAGCAGCCACTGAGAAGCATGTGGTAGCAGCTCCTCATTGGGCCTGGGAGCTACCTGTGTCCATGGCTCTGAGCCATCTTCTAGTTCATCTTCTAGATTCATTTATGGGCTGGAGAGATGGCTCAGTGGTTAAGAGCACTGGCTGCTCTTCCAGAGGTCCTGAGTTCAATTCCCAGCAACCACATGGTGGCTCACAACCATCTGTAATGGGATACGATGCCCTCTTCGGGTTTGTCTGAAGACAGCTATAATGTACTTATATAAATAAGTCCATGTATGTCACGTCCCTCTGTGAGGGGACCGTGGCTAAGTCCACATCTTGATCTGCTTGGTAAGCAGCCTCAAGGGTGCCCTCTGAGGATGGCCATGTAGACTGGGGCATCTGTCAGGTTTAAACCAGTTTGAGCCAGGTGTCATGGCTCACAGCACTTAATAGAAAGATGCAGTGAACTCTTTTTGAGTTCTAGACCAGCCTGGTCAACATTTCAGGTTAGGTTAGCCAGTACTATATAGTATGACCCTGTCTCAATCAATCAATCAATCCCAAGAATCCAGCTTGGAGAGAAGCTTGCTCCTCATTGGTGGATATCATTACCTTCCCAGGTCCTAAGGAGTTGGGGTGGGGCCCCAAGCTTCCTCATATTCTACACTGTCCGCTCTCAATGGTCTGGTTGAAAGTGGCTGAGCACAGGCTTGGCCATGGGTCTGCAATGTTTCTCTGGAAGCCCATCAAGGGTCCTGGTCATGCCTCGCTGCTGGATCTGTCATTGCAGAGAGGGCAGTGGCCTCCCAGGGCCTGTCCCCCTGTCCCCTTAGGAAGCTTGACTGACAGGAAGAGCCACGGTGTGTGGCTGTGCTGACACTCTCTCCCTTGCTGCTGACAGGTGATGGATGTGTTGCACCGCATGGGTCCTGACACTGTGGTCATCACCAGCTCTGACCTGCCCTCCCCAAAGGGCAGCGACTACCTGATGGCGCTGGGAAGCCAGAGGATGAGTAAGTCCTGTCCCACCTGCTCCCCCAGGCTCCTGGGCCCATTTGTTTACGGAGCCCATGGCATTCAGGTTTCAGAGGATGCTTGGGACTCACTAGAAGGATTATGCATGGTCAACCAGGGGCTAGTTCCTCTTGCCCCTCAGGAGAGTCAGACAGACAGAAGGCAGGTTCAGGACGGGCCTCTGTGGAGCCAACTGGGGCTGGGTGGGGTACTGGGGACATGAGCAAACTCACCCATCCCCACTCACTGGATATCCATGCAGTGCCCGGATTGGCAAGTTCCCACATCTGCTGTGCTGTGCTGACTGTTCATACATGCAGCACCTTAATTAGTCGGACAAACAGTGTTACAGTGCACGGAGCTGGGCCACAGGCTGACAGGAACCCCAAGTTCACACCCATTGTCTCCAGTGAGCATTCTGGATGCAGAAGGGTGTAGGGATGTGTATCTGAATGCTTGTGTGCCGCACACATGCACGTAGACGCACACAAACGGTGCATCCAGGCGGTTCCTGGCACACTGAGTGTGTAACACCATGCTGGCTTTATCTTCTAAGGGACCAGTGTTTCAATCTCCCTTGGGATAGTGGGGGCAATGGGGGGTGGTCGTGATGGTCCACATGAGTCCCAGAGCTACCGAAGGATGCCACACCCTGTCTGTGTGACATCTGAAGGAAAGGCATTGCTGACCTTCCTGTCACTTCAGAGAAGCGGGGACACGTTGGGTTGACAGGTTCTGACCCTTGTCCATCTGAGAAGTCCCAGACCCAGTGACCTTGCTTATGTCCTCCCCCAGGGAAGCCTGACGGCTCCACAGTGACCCAGCGCATCCGGATGGAGATGCGCAAGTTGGACGCCGTCTTCGTGGGCACCGGGGACCTCTTCGCTGCCATGCTTCTGGCGTGGACACACAAACACCCAGACAACCTCAAGGTCAGTTGTACTTGTTGCTCCTCCCCACAATTCCCTCTGCACTCCCGGTGGGGAGAGAGTGCACTGTGGTTCTCACTGTGAGAGAGAGGTGCAGGTTACTGGGCATGGGCCTGAGCCAAGGGTCTCTGGGAGGGTAAAGATGGCCCTGGGCTCAGAAGCCGCTCTGTCAAGTCTGTTACCATGCCTCCCGTGTTTGGGAAGTGGTGACATTGAAACAGCCTCCAGGACTTGGATTTCAAAGTTACAACCCAGGGAGATCAGGGTGTAGCTCTGGATACATGAGACCTGGGTTTCGACTCTCAGGCTGTAAAAAAAAAAAAATTAAATGATAAAAATTACAATTTACACAGGAGTCAACCAACAATCCTGGACTCAGGAAGTCTTTTGGGTGCCTCCTTGGTGACCCAGGAGCCACTTCTGTAACTGGTCTTTGCTAGTTTGTGGGTTCTTCTTTTTTTGTACCCTTTAAGACTCTGGTTTTACCCCCTAACACTGGAGAGGAGAGAATGAAGGATTGAGGATGGAGAGAGAGGGTAAATCTAATTTCTTTCTTGTTTTATCTTTGAGCATGACCACTAAAACAAACAAACAAACAAACAATAAAACCACAAAGAACCCTGAGATCAACTACTAACCACAAACCTGCCTCTTGGGGCTCTAGCATTTTTATACCCTCTGTATACTTACCAGAATTCTGAATGTCACATAATCACAGAAAACTATCTGCAGCTGGCAAAGCCATGCCTCTACTAGAGCACGAGGCAAATCATAGTCACCCACTGCAGGCAGTCTGAAGCAGTCCATGTCCCATACCTTGAATTAAAATGAAAATATACTTATGATCTCTCTCTCTCTCTCTCTCTCTCTCTCTCTCTCTCTCTCTCTCTCTCTCCCCTCACCCCCTCTCTGTGTGTGTCTCTCTGTGTGTGTATGTGAGCACGTTTGAGAAACCAAAATTCCACTCTAATCACACATTAGCCCAGTCTAGATAGTTTCCTGCTATTTTGCAATTGCAGACCTAATAAACAGTGACCTCGTGGAGAAAGGCAGTGAGGTGAGGCTGCACACTGGCCTAGTCCCTTCCCCCTCAGTCCTATCATGGAGATGGGTCTTTCTATGGTTGTCTGTATGTCCATCCCTTGTGTGGACATACCTTGTGTGTAAATAGAGCCACATTGGTACTAGGGGTGCAGCCCAGCCACATCTGGAGCTCGGGAGGGACGGAGCTGTTTCCTGGGGGATCATGGTGGGGCTTCCTTGTGCAGAGTGCAGTTCAGTGTGTGACTTAGCAGGGGCAGAGGAGTTTTCCTAAGGCTGTGCCCTTGCATCTGGTATCTCATGGCTTGTGAGCAGAAAAGCTACCCACTGACCAAGCTGCAGGACCTGTCCCCTGCTCCACAAGAGCTCGCAGCCACCACATCCTCCAGTGCTGTTCAAGGCAGAGTCTCGAGGGCTGGGCTCATGGCTCAGCAGAGCCCTCGCCTTGTACACACAAGGCCTGGGTTCCGTTCCTGGCCCAGCAAATACAAAACGAAAAAGAATGCAAAGTTGGAACAGGCCCTATCCCCAGTGTAGACTGTCCCAGCCCTGCAAATGGCTACCCACAGCCTTGTGTCCCTCACTGTGGGGGACATGGTTGCATAGCTGGCTGATGCCTGCCTTCCTTTAGCATAGAGGGAGGGGAGAGGATCACCTGTTGCCTAGAGGAGGCAGTTAGATGTGGGGACCTGGAAGTGGGTCCCCTGGTCTGTCCTACCACCCTTCCTACCCTGCTCTGACCACACCTCTGACTCCTTGCCTTTATGATGGAGAGGCAGACAAGTCAAGTCCCTTGAAAACTCAAAGTCTAGAATGCTCCCTCCTTTTTCCCTGTGCTGGCTCTCTACCTCCTTCCTCCCTCAGATGTAGGCCAAACCAGGCTCACCCTGTCTAACTGGCAGCAGTGGGGATTCCTTTGTACAGAGCAGCAGAGTTTTGGCAGCTCCCGCTCACCCTGTGAGCCTCACTGTGGGGCTCCCAAGACAAGCCAGGGTTCTTCCAATCCATGTCAAGGAATTGGTGCGTGTACGGCTTCTGGTGGAGTCCCCCAGGCCTCTGGCCTTGAACTCTAGGTGGGCCAGAGCTCTTTCCTTTTTAGAGTCTTTAAAACTAATTAATCCCAGGAATTGTAGTTCAGCACCTGCTGTGGGCCAGGTGTGCCCAATATTGACAAGTCTCAAGGTCAATGACACCCCATCCGAGGATGCCTCTCAGTCTACAGGGAGGCGATCAATTAACATGGGGCATCCGCTTGGCTCTTCACTGCTGTAACAAAATACCCGAGACCCTTTATAAAGAAGAAAGGTTTGTTTCGACTCATGGTTTTAGAGGTATCTGTCCGTGGTGAGCTGGCCTTGTTGCTTTGAGACCTGTGGCTGTGCATCTTGTTGGGATCCAAGAAGGAAAGACCTTGCAACAGGCCCCTCCTCGGGAAGCTGTCATCCCTCCAACAGCACCCCAGGCAGAGGGCCTAGCCTCTAGCATGTGCTATGGGGGACCCTCCAGATACAGACTAATGCAGAATCTTCTCTGTGGAGGGCTGCCTGCAGTCAGCCCAGTAGGGGCCCAGCCATGTCCATGTGGGTGTGAGGGACAGTGAGGCCAGCTCCCTGGTGACTGAGAGAGCTGGTACTTGAGGATGTGTTCCATATAGAGATGCTAAGCAGGTGGGTCACCTGTGTCTCTGTCCTCTCCACAGGTGGCCTGTGAGAAAACGGTGTCTGCCATGCAGCATGTCCTGCAGAGGACCATCCGGTGTGCAAAAGGTACCCGTCAGTGCTCTGCCTTCCTTGGAGGTGGCCTCTGTCTGGAGGTGGGTAAGAGGGAGGGGGAAGCTCTGCCTCCCAGCCTCTGCCTCCTGCTGCCTGTTAGAGGTGAGGCAGCAGGGGGCAGTGTGGAGCCCCTCCTGAAGCAGGACCTCAGAACTGTGGGAAGAGGAAGGGTGTCTCAGGTTCCACCGCACCTGCTCTGATCTTCCCTGTGTTCTGCAGCCGAAGCAGGAGAAGGACAGAAGCCTAGCCCGGCTCAGCTGGAGCTGAGAATGGTGCAGAGCAGGAAGGACATCGAGGACCCCGAGATCGTCGTGCAGGCCACGGTGCTGTGAGGGCCGTGCACACTCACCCTGACACACACCGAGCTGAGGTGTCCGTCTCCATCCCTGTGAAAAGCTGTAAAGTCTGCCTTAGAGCCATGATGAAACTTGACATTGTGTTCCTCCCTGAGAGTCGGGTCTCAGACCGTCTCTGTCCTGAAAATGTGCCAACGCGCTATTTTTTTAAAAAATGACAAAGGCGTCATCGAAATGTGTGATTCAGACCCATGGCCCCTTCCCTAAAGGCTCTGGGCCTCTGACTGCCTCATGTTGACTCATGGGTATGTGGAAGGTAGGTGGAGGAGGGGAGCCTGCTGCCTCTGGACCCTTCTGTAGGCTACTGACTGCCATTGCCCTTGTGGATACACAATCCCTGATTGTGCAAAGACTCTGCCTGTGTGGGCACTGACTCTAAAATTGGGTTAGGTCTTCACCGTTGGCATCGGGAGAATTAGGCCAAATATCTTCATCGCCATTCTGGTCTTTCCCTTGTTCCTGCATTAGTTTCTCTGTGTCTCTGCTGCCCTTCGGGTGTCCCCGAATGTCACTTATGCAGCTGTGGGACTGTGTGGGAAGCTTTCATGGCCCCATGTGTGGCTACGTAGGCTCACAGGCACGTGGTGACTGTGACAGGGACCTTTTAATGTAGCAGAACATTCCCGGGGATCTGCGAGCTTCCCAGGTATCTGCAGGGCCTCCTGGAACTCGGGAGCAAACTCTAGGAAACGGACCAACATGGGGTTGAGCCGCTGAGCCCCGGGCGGCTTGGAGGTTGAGGGAAGTTTGCCACACTGGGCTCTTGTGGGCACTCACCCAGCCCTGCAGGACTGTCAGCTGGCAGTGTCCCTGCCACATGCTGCTGGGGACAGTGCATTGTTGCACAGGGGTTTGCACAGACAGGGAAGGAGAGGCAGAGATGGCCCCTGCCCCTGGTGGCATAGTTAAAATCTGATCTCCCTCCCTCCCCCTCACTCCCATTTCTGTGCCCCGCTTATGCTGAGGGCCAAGAGGGCCTTATGTGAAGCCAGCTGGCTCCCTGCCTCCTTGGAGGTTCTGCTCCTGTTCAGAGCATAGGGTATTGTGCGTGCAGAGGCAGCTCTTGGTTCCCAGACGTAGACTGTGACATTTTCTGTTTCCTCGTGCTCAAGGGTGAATTTCCTGGCTCTATTCCCTGGAGTATAGGGTCCCTAGTCATGGCTGTGACTTTGAGCATTCCATCCATGACTTTCATGATCTTTCGGTCCACACCCACATCCCTGCACCTCAGCCCTTGAGACATGTATCTTCTGGGAAGCCACAGCCTAAGGAGAACTGGGCGGCAGGAGGAGGTGGAGAGGACATTGTGCCCTCCCCTAGAAGCATAGGGTCTCATGGACCTCTGAGTGTCAGGCTGCCACACCCCTTCCCCTATTAAAGTGCCCCAGGTAGAGGAGATGCTGGTCCAGGTGGACCTGAACCAGCTCCATAATGTGAGCTCCCCATGTTTCTAGTCCCAGGCTGTGAGACGGATCAGCAGGTGAAGGTGCCTGTGGATACAATAAGCCTTACAACTTTGAAGGTAGCAGGGAACTGGTTTCTATAAATTTCTCTTTCTCTCTCTCTCTCTCTCTCTCTCTCTCTCTCTCTCTCTCTCTCTCTCTCTCTCTCTCTCTGACACACACGTATTTTAAATGTAATTTAATTCAATTAATCAATTTAATTCAAATGTGATTGAAAAAATGACCTTGAGCAATAGTACCCCAGTACTGCCATGTGTCCAAGGCTGGTTCCAAGGTGACTCCTCTGAGCCCCAAGAGAAAGGAAACCAGAGGCAGTATCTTAAACGTGAGGACCAGCCTCATTGCCTCAAGGCTTAACAGAAAAAGCCCATCACTGCCTCACAGAGAGCAGAGAGCACCACCTTGCCAGCATGTCAGGAAACTTCCCTTTTCTTCGCAAATGTTGAGATGGGACTGGAGGTGGCTCAGCTGGCAAAGTGGTTGCTACCCAAACACAAGGACCTGAGTTCAAACCCCACCAGGTGTGGCTGTGCGGGGCAGTAGGGAGGAGGAAACAGGAGTCACCTGCCAGCGAGTGCATTCGTATTGGTGATCTGAGTTTCGATGAGGAGAGACCTAGTCTCAAGACAATAAAATAAGAGGAGAGCAATTTGAAAAATAAGGCATCACACAGGTTAAGGGCAGGCATGGGGCTGGGGATAGCCTGTGTGAGACACAGTGGAACAACTGCTCCATTGGAACAATTGTTCCTCTGGGACAATGGAACTCTGTGTGGCAGTTTTATGTGTACCGGTCTAAACGTGCAACCACACCAGGAAAAGCTTAGCCCTTTTGCTGTAGCCCAGCCGATGTGGGTGGGGAGGACCCTTTCTTGCTAACATAGCCCGGTGAGTTCTATGCACCCACCCCCTATGAGAATTTCCTCTAAAACCCTGGACTTTGGTTAAGTCTCACTTTTCCTATCTGCTTTGGAGATAACAGGACAGATACAGGCTTTGAGTGGCAAAGGCATGTGACAAAAGGAAGATACTCGTGCTTTGAACCTGAGCACAGGCCCTGGGCAGAAGTAAGGCTCCAATGTACTGTCCATTGCTGTGCCAGCAAACAGGCACAGGGTCTGGCTCCCTCGTATCCAAATCACAACTGGCTTTGACTTTCCCTTTCCAGAGCTTAGTAATGAAATAACGTGTTGCCCGCTCCCTGTTGGGGGACTTTGATTTTGTGTCAAAACATCTCCTTCAACCTGCTGGACAGGGATTCCCACATATGATTCTATTTACATCACTGCCTGCTCCTGGTAGGTATTCCTGGGCCTCTTACTTTCACAGTATATTCGTGATTGTAAAAATGACACTGTCCTTTTCTTTAACTTGCGAGAGCCCACTTTGATTGATTTTGCAGTGGGAGAGGTCTGGGCTTTGCTGTGCTGTAGTGGGAATTTGAAAGGAGGGGACTGTGTTCCCCACAGGCTGTTAGAGGTCAGGCTGTCTCATGTCCTTGTTGAGGATGCAGGGCCCCTGGAAGGAGGGGGGTTGGCCACAGCATTGCTGAGGCCCTCGCTGTGTTCCAGGGCAGCTCCAGGACACCGTTCCCAGCTCCCATTGCTTCAGACCTTACACTGTAGAGTGAAGGAGAAGAGAAGTGAATGTATTTTGTCTTTGATCTCTGTTTCTTTGCGGCCCTTTGGGGATTACTCACTTGTGGTATCAGTCCATATTTACGTAGTTCTCAGGTGTCCAGTGACCACAGGCTGAACTAACCACGGCTGGCACTGCCCCTCCATGAGCCTTTCTTCTGGGGCAGGGTATACACCTGGACCAGAGGGCACTGGAGTTTGAGTGGACAGGTACAGACCCAGGCTTTGTGGATGTGCCCTCTAGTGGGTGCCACAGCCCAGTGCCCCCTTTTATCGCTGCCAACTGGAGCACCTCCCTTCCAGGCATCCACGCAGCTACCTGCACTGAGAGCCTTTGGAAATCCGGTCTGCCCATGTGAGGGAGGGTGCTGACCACAGGAGCCACCAGTGGATGCTAAGAAAGGGCGTCCTCACCCTCAAGGGGCAGTTCTGGGAGGTCAGGTGCAGTGTAAGGGTAGAATGGAATTGTGGATTCTGTAGGGAAAGCAGAGTTAGTAAAGGGTTGAACCTGGGCCTAGCAGGTCTGACTGAATGTCACTCCCCGGTCCCCTGCATGTTGGAGAGGCGTCCTGGAATGGAGGTGCAGCTGGACATGCATATGCCAGTCCCGTTGCTTTTCCACACTTTCTGTGACAGCTGTAGATGGCTGGCAGGTTCCAGTCCTGTGGAAGCAAAGAGAGGTTTCTGCCTGCAGTTGTTCTCAGCATTGACCAGCAGGTGGCGCAGTGGAGCTGGAGCACTGTCAGGCCCAGGCAGATGCTGGTACCAGCAGATTCAACAGGAATCATCCTGCTAGATTTGGCTGGTTTTTACTGTGTAAAACTTCATGTTAGGACTCAAATTTGGCATTGTGTAACACCTCACAGCAAGTGGGAGCTCAGTGTGTCCCCAGTCCTGCCTGACATCCCAGGAAGCCATTACTTGGTCAGCATGGCCAGAAATGACAGTTTATGAATATCAGTGCATTTTGGGATGTGTGTTTCTTTGTTGAGTCTGGTTTTTTCTTGTTGCAGAAAAGACAATGATTAATTTAGACTAATGTCTTATATGTCATAGTTTCACATTCCTGCACTCTAGTGGGTTTAGTTGCTTAAAACCAGAATTGAATGAGTAATTTTAATATTTAAATTTAACAGTATATAAAACTTTTGTACTTGGACTTTTTTTTTTTTTTGCCTGATATGGTGGCACATACCTACAGTCTGGTACCATAGAGGCTGAGGCAGGAGGCTAGTGACTTTAAAGTCACACTATGCTATGTAGGAAGACTCTGTCTTTAAGCACATACAAGGTTATCGCTAAGTTGTTTTCTTTTTTAATTTCCGGTGGAATAAACACAATTTAAAGATTACCCACTATTGAGCCAGGCAGAGAATGTCCTCAGAGCCGGAGTCTGCATCTCCCTTGTATTCCCTTCCCTGCCTGTGTCAGCTCCCCTGTGCCAGCATCTCCTCATTCCTTCCCTGACCCCCTGCCCAGCAGTTTCTGGTCTTTGTGCAATAAGATACACATTCCAGGTGGAAAAGGTCTCCCTGAGGCCATGGGAACTCCACCCTGCCCTGGTCATCTCTTGAATAGCCAGCTAGGGCTGCCTCTGCCCTGAAGCTACAGATGGGTGGAAACAGGAGAGAGCTTGCCACTCAGACTTCCATGCTTGGAGGCTCCCAGAAGGCTTTGGGGTATAACCATGGCCATACCTCACTGCCCATCCTATAGAGCCAGGAGGCCCAAAAAGGCAGGCTGAGATGTTGGATAAAACCATGTCTGCACCTCACTGCCTTGCAGGGCTATGCACATTCCCACATGCAGGCAGGTGGAGGTGCGTTCAACCTTAGTGTGAACTGGGCTGGTGTTCTGGAAGCCTCAGAGCTACACTGTCACAGAGGAAGTGGTTCATGCTTGACAGGAGGGTGTGTCCTGGGGGTGACAGGAGACAGTAGAGGATGCAGAGGCTTAGCACGTCCTTCCCCCTCATAACTCAAGGAGCAGGAAGGCAGAAGCAACGTTCCCTCAAAGCTCAGGCCCGAGTGATTCCCACAAAACACCCAAGACCTTTTTTTTTTTTTTCTTTTTGGATGATGGGTGTGTGAATGGTGTGAATGGTGAATTCTTCATGAATAAAGCTCTTGAAAAATGTGGCATGGGCGACATCACGAATGCTCTAGTTCATAGCTGCCCACTCTTGACACTATGTCACAATTTCACCATATGTTTCAAACCTGGACCAATTGTCAAATGGGCTGCACTGTGGGGCTGGCCCGATCCTGCTAGTCCTTCCCAGAGACCTCACCTCTCCGGAGGCCCCTGGTCTTTAGAGCAAAGCACAGTTGACCCCACAATCCCTGCTGTGCAGAAGGGGTGTGCTCTGGACTCAGGTGGTCTCCAGACCAACCTCCCCTCCCCCAGCCCTGTGTGCTGTCCCCTGTCAGTGTTTGTGGACATGAGCACTGTGTAGCTGTGTCTGTTCTGTGCTGGTCTGTTGACTTCTATGACTACCCACAAATAAATATTTTCACTGCAGTTCTGTTAAGTGTGGTAATTTCTCCCCAGCGTGCTCCTTGTGGCTACTTCTCTGAAAGGGCGACAAGGAAAGTGTGTATTTGGTCTCAACTGAGGTGGACCGCAGGTCACCCTTCACTCTTTCAGTCTTCTCATTCTCTGGGGACTGTCTGGTACGTTAGGACCAGCCCTGAGCCTTCTAATATGGTTCTCTTGGGGTGGGCACTTGGAGACGGAGGACCTGCCTAGCTCCTCCCTACAGGAATCTGAAGACCAGCCATTGGCCAAAGCTCCAACAATTCAGTTGCTAGTGAGTGCTAGTAGGTACCACCTGGCTCCTTGACCTTTGACAGGGACGTTGAATGGTGAAGCTTGGGATGTCTGTAACCATAACCATCCCATGCCCCTAGGTGTAAAACCATGGAGCAGGTCAGCAGTGGGTCTGTGGGCAAGGAGAGGTGCAGGGAGAAGAGATCCCTGAATGCTTCTATGCTCATTCATCACCAGAGAGGATGTGGGGCTATGAGATAGCAGAGCCATAACCTGTCCTATGACTGCTGTATTGCATTCTATTAAAGGACATATCTGTCTAAAGCCAGGTGAGTCCAAATGGGACATCAGAGTCACCTCCTTCTGAAGGTGCTGGTTACAAAAGTTCTCCACCTTTCCTTTTTTAAGATTTTTTTTAAATGTTTTCTTTTTTTTTTAATTTATTTATTATATATAAGTACACTGTAGTTGTCTTCAGACACACCAGAAGAGGGCATCAGATCTCATTACAGATGGTTGTGAGCCACCATGTGGTTTCTGGGATTTGAACTCAGGACCTCTGGAAGAGCAGACAGTGCTCTTAACCGCTGAGCCATCTCTCCAGCCCTTAAGATTTTTTAAAAAAGATTTATTTATTTTATTTATCTGAGTACACCGTAGCTGTCTTCATGTACACCAGAAGAGGGCACTGAATCCCATTACAGAGGTTGTGAGCCACCATGTGGTTGCTGGGAATTGAACTCAGGACCTCTGGAGGAGCAGTCAGTGCTCTTAACCATTGAGCCATTTCTCCAGCCCCACCTTTTCTGCATACAACACTCAAACATCCTTGGTGTCTTGTTCCAGTTCTGCTGCTGTGAAGAGATACCATGGCTGTGGTGGGGGGACTATGCTTGGCCCAGGACATGGCACTACTTGTAGGTGTGGCCTTGTTGGAGGAAGTGTGTCACTGGGGGTGTGGGCTTTAAGACTCTTGTCCTAGTTGCCTGGAAGCCAGTCTTCTCCTGTTTGCCTTCGGAACAAGATATAGAACTCTCAGCTCCTCCTGCACCATGCCTGCCTGGATGCTGCCATGCTCCCACCTTGATGATAATGGACTGAACCTCTGAACTTGTAAGCCAGCCCCAATTAAATGTAGTCCTTATAAGAGTTGCCTTGGGGCCTGGAGAGATGCCTCAGTATTTTTTTTTTTTTCGGAGCTGGGGACCGAACCAAAGGCCTTGTGCTTGCTAGGTAAGCGCTCTACCACTGAGCTAAATCCCCAACCCCGATGCCTCAGTACTTAAGAGCACTAACTGCCTGTTCTTTACAGAGGTCCTGAGTTCAATTCCCAGTACCCACATGGTGGCTCACACCTATCTGTAATGGGATCTAATGCCCTCTTCTGCTGTGTCTGAAGACAGCTACAGTTTACTCATATAAATAAAGTAAAATAAATTAAAAAAAAAAAGAGTTGTCTTGGTCATGGTGTCTCTTTATAGCAGCAAAACCCTAGGAAGACTGTAGCCATAGCAACTCTTGTAAAAGAAAACATTTCATTGGGGGCTGGCTTACAGTATCAGAGGTTCAGCCCCTTATTGTCATGGAAAAGAAAATATAATGACACACAGACAGATGTGGAGCTGGAGAAGGAGCTGAGAGGTCTACATTTTGACCCAAAAGCAGCAGGAGACTTCATACCACACGGGTCATGGCTTGAGTATATGAAACTTCGGAGCCTGCGTCCTCAGTGACACACTTCCTCCAACGAGGACATACCATCCCTGATAGGGTCACATAGCTCCTAATAGTGCCAATTCCTACGGCATTCAAACACATGGGTCAACGGCAGCCATTCCTGTTAAACCACCACACTTGGCTTGTGGCCCTTCCTTTGTGTTTCAGATCCGAAGCAGCATCGTCCATACCTCATGACTCAGACCCTTGGTGGGGTCTTGTGTTGTTGTAAAATTATAAGGGGGCCGTCTTTTACCTCGCTAGGTCCGTCACCACAGTGCCCCAAGATATCTTGTAGATATCTTGTGTAGAAGCACACATCCCAATTCCATGGCGGCCTAGTGTCTCTGCTGCCACACACTCTCCCAAAGTCAAATCGCCACAAGAAAGAACACACACAACCCAATAACCTTTGACCCAATTGATAAGATATAATCGGTCACCTACACATACAAAGCCCTGTACACATCCATCCCTTAAGAACATTCACAACAACCTGTAAATACACAGAGTAGAATCTTAACATCAGCCTCCCTGTTCTCTCAGCAGCATCTTCTCCTCCAGTATCCCCTCCTTTCCATTCCAGTCTCCTCCTCTTCCCTCAAACTTTTCTCCTGCCCATCCTTCCTTCTTGTCTAATGACAGGCCTTGTTCTATCTTGTGCCTGCCTCACGTGACTGCATGACGTCATCCCACAGTCTTGTGCAGTCTGTTGCCTTCAGCCTGTCTGAGGGCAGGAAGCCTGAAGGCCTGGCCAGTGACTGCTAAGCGAGGGTTTCCAGAAACTTCCAGGGTCTTGCCTGCCTGCAATCTCACTTATACTAACTACCTCAGGGAGTTATCAGTAACAGACTAAAGTGGTCAATGACAGTGCCCCACTCCAGAGGCTATCAATGCTTCCCTGAGGCATGGCTTTACCCACACAGGGAGTGTCTCCCTACCATGTCCAGACCCCAGTCAGGGAAGCAGGAGAGGACAGAGGGCCCTGGCACCACACCTCTGATTTCTTGTTGCACATCACAGCGGTTGACCCATTCAGAATGCGAAGTCTTGATGTGGCTGTTAACCCCAAGAGAAAGCGAAACATATTCTAGATCGATGTCTGCCCCCCTGGTGTTCTGAAACCTCCTGGTGCTTTCTGATTTTAGTTTGTTTGCTTTTGTAATAAGGTCTTTCCAAACACCACAGTTCAGATGAGAATAGGCTGGACTGGGACCCTGCCTCATGTCTGCTGTCCTAACAAGAACATGGCCTGTGGTTAGTGCACTGCAGCCCAGACCCATGGAACTCCTTGGCCCCACCCTTGGAGAACTAGATCAATGGGTTCCTTCCAAACAAGGTCTCCGTGAGAATGGAGTTCTCTCTGAGCCAGGACAGGGCACCTGGAGGTTCAGCCTTGAGGTCTCCCTCCAGCCTCCTCACTGAGGAGAGCACCACACATCTGGGCTGTATCTGGGGCACAGCTGAGGCTAAGAGCAGAGGACTGTACTTGGTCCCTGCAGATGAGCCTGCAGCTGCTGGAGCTCCTGGGCCACCACTCCTCAGATCACCCAGAAGGATAGGCCACCCTCACACTGCAGGATGGCCTTTCTGTGGCAGTGGGCATGAGCAGAACCTGGTGGGTGAGGCCTCAGGACAGGGCTTGAGATAGAAGACAGCACCTCAGACCCTGGTATTTGTGGTGACGGTGACCGAGGGTTAAATGGTCCCCTGAAAGGATGTCTCCATCTTGACACCTCTGGCCTGTGCACATGACCTCATTTAGAATGAGGTGTTCGGTGAGGAATTAGTGGTCATGTTGTAGGTTGCAGTGTACAACCGATAACTGGTGTCCTTGCAGAAGGGCAATTTGGAGATACAGACGTTGGGGTGTGGAGGCAGGAGACTGGAGGGCAGTCCAGAGTCAGGGCAGGAGGAGGAGCACCAGTGGGTGAGTGTATGGGTAAAGAGTAGTGTGCACAGGAGGTGTAACCTGATTTCTTAGGGGAGGGGAGGCAGCTAGGCCTAGAGGGGGAACCTCAGGCCGATGGGTGTCAGGATCCAGGGATTTGCTTCTTAGTGTCTTTCAGAATCGCCTCTGTCTCTCCTGATAACCTGAGACTCTGAACATTCAGCCTTGTCTTCATCAGACCTAGGGACGAGCGTCTAGCCTCATGGGATGTGAGAGGATATTGCCACATACAGATATGTGTGTCTCCTACCTCTGTGTGTGACTTGCTGTCCTTGTTGGGGCTCCAAAACTGCTTGACAAAGTTAACTACTTAGGACATCTACACGAAGCCAACTCCACTAGCCTCTCTTTCCCTCTTATGCCCTCCTCAAAACCTTTCCTATCTTAGGTATAAACACACACACAAACAAAACCAAAAACCAAAAAAACAAAAGCCCTCACGACCACCACCAGCAGCAAGAACAAAAGGCAATCTGCACGAGGCTCGCGCATGCTTTTAATTCCAGCAGGGAGGCTGAAGCAGGTGGATCTCTGAGTTCAAGCCTAGCCTGGTCTACATAGCTAGTTCCAGAACAGCCAGAGCTACATAGTGAAACCCTGTCTGTAAACAAAAGTAAATGACAACAACAGCAACAACAACAAAAACAACAACAAAATGTCCACTCCGAGTTCTATTAACTTCACCCCTTTTCTTAAAAATTTTCATTCCGAATTTTGTTACCATGCACCATTTTATGTAGCCTGGAGTTTTGGAGGGCAGCAAGGCATCTCAGTGGTAGAGGGCCCATCGGGATTGTGATGTCCTGGACACTGGCCTGGTGTCCTATTTCCATATTGATGTTGTACATTCTTGTTGCTCTTAAGAACATCCTCCAGGGGCTGGAGAGATGGCTTCGTGGTTAGAGCACTGACTACTCTTTCAGAGGTCCTGAGTTCAATTCCCAGCAACCACACGGTGGCTCACAACCATCTGTAATGAGATCTGATGCCCTCTTCTGGTGTGTCTGAAGACAGCGACAGTGTACTCACAAGAGATAGATAGATAGAGAGATAGAGAGATAAGAGAGATAGAGAGACAGATAAGGAAAGAAAGAAAGAAAAAATCTTCGAGACTCTATCACGGATTTAAATAGAAATTCCTGTCTTCGGAGTTCTGGGAGCTAGGGATGCCAAGGGGAACAGGCTCTGTGCCCCCTCTGTGCCCTCTCTGTCTCCAAGATGGCACTTCTGTGGTCTTCACATGGCTGTAGGACAAAGGTGACAACAGCTTTCTGGAACCTTTGTTGAGTCACTAGTCCCATTCACCAGTGTGTAACCCTCACTTCTTCATATGACTTCTGGACATTAAGTTTCAACGTGTAGATTTATTTATTTTGTGATCCTGGGGAATCAATAAAACCAGCTCATCCCAGGAGACCAAATTCCCCAGAACAGATCCAGCATCCATACTGTTGATGGTCACTCCTGTCAACATAAAACACGGATGCCATTTTAAGAGAATAGTCTATGACTGGAGGGATATCTCAATCCACAGACTTTTGAAAAGCACAAGGAGCCAAACATGGTGGTATGAAGGAGAAACTTCTAGTTTCTTTGGAAAGTTAGCAATGTCAAATGAGGTTTTGCTGGGGCACACAGGTGAAAGGATGTTTTCCTGAAGCAGACACGGGTGACCCGGGAGGAAGGAGCATAAACGTGACCCCACAGACAGTGGGAGACAAGCACTGAGCGTTGGTTTGCTTTGCTCCATCTGGCTACTCCTTCCTAACGACACACTTGTATTGGTTCACCTTTTATAGCATTGTTGAGCTCAACTTGTGTTAACTCTGACATTGAGAGGAAACTCACCGAAGAGTTGCTTGTGAGGTTCTAGGAGAAGCTCGTCACTTCCACGGCCTTGCCTCAGGCCAGAGAGTGAGCCTGATGATTTCTTCAGGATTGAACTACAGCTGCCTGGTGTCTGCTTTCTGAAAGAACTAGACTGTAGCTGCTAAGTCGTATTTGGTGTCTGCTGCGGGACTGAACTGATGCCAAAGATTGAGCTCGCCCACAAAGAGCTATTGCTGAAAAGGTCCACTTCCCCCATATCCTAATAACTTTTCTCTTCCCATATCTCTGCTGAATGGTGGGCTAGAGGAGAGGTTGAACACTTACTAAAAATAGGTTGCACAAATTTTATGCCTACAGTGGTTCATACTTAATATTTTATTTATTGATTGATCAGTTTTGGTTTTTGAGACAGGGTTCCTCTGTATGGCTCTGGCAGTCCTGGAAATTGCTCTGTAGACCAGGCTGGCCTCAAACTGAGAGATCTGCCCCCGCCCCCGCCCCCGTCCCCTGCCCCTGCCTCCCGAGTGCTGGGATTAAAAAGTGCACACCAGGCTCAGCCTATTTTTATTGTTTTGCATTATGTGTTTGTATGTGTAGAAGCCCAGGGAGATTAGAGCGTTGTTCGGCCCTGGAGCTGGTGTTACAGGAGGTTGTGAGCAGCCCATCTGGTGGATGCTGGAAAACTAAAATCAGATCTGCAGGCAGCCTGTGTGCTTAATGACTGAACAGTTGCTCCTTGAAACAGGGTCTCATATGTAGCACAGGCTGGTCTGGAAGTCACTATGTAATCCAGGCTGACTCCCAACTCTTCACAATCCTCCTATCTCTCCACCATTGCCTGGCATCATAAGGTTTCTCTATGTAGCCACAGCTGGCCACGGCTGGCCTGGTCTACACAGCAAGTTCCAGCCTAGACAGGAATACATGGTGTGGTTGGACAGTGCTCTTAAGGATGACATTCAAGGCTATCCTCTGGCCTTTATATGCATGAGCATATGTGCATGAGAACGCCACCCCCCCCACACACACTTAAGACATGAATTAAAAATAGGAGGAGGGGGCTGGAGAGATGGCTCAGTGGTTAAGAGCACCGACTGCTCTTCCCAAGGTCCTGAGTTCAAATCCCAGCAACCACATGGTGGCTCACAACCATCTGAAACAAGTCTGATGCCCTCTTCTGGTGTGTCTGAAGATAGCAACAGTGTAATCATAATATATAATAAATAAATAAAATATTTAACAAAAAAAAAATAGGAGGAGGGCTGGGTGGGGTTGGTGCCCGCCTTTAATCTCAGCACTTGGGAAGCAGAGGAAGGATCTCTGAGTTCGAGGCCAGCCTGATCTACATAGTGAGTTCCAGGACACCCAGGGCTGTTGTGATGTCTAGTCTCAGTTGTCAACATGACTGTATTTGGAATGAACCACAATCCAGAAACGGAGAGCACACATGTGTTCTTCATCTTGAGGCAGAAAGAAAGGAAAGTTTGGGTCGAGGCACGATAGGTAGAACTTGCCTTTAATTCCAGCACTAGGGAGACAGAGGCACATTGATTTCTGAGTTCACCGTCTGATCACAGATCAAATTCCAGACGGGAAAGAAACCATGGAAAACAGAAAGCTGGCGAAGATGTATTGAACGAAGGGGGCCGTGTTCCAGCCCCAGCAAGCCAGTAAGCGGCACCCTCTATGGCCTCTGCATCAGATTCTGTTCTGCTTGCGTTTCTGTCCTGACTTCCTCTGACGATGAACAGTGGACATGGGAGTGTAAGCTGCTGAATAAACTCCTCCCCAACTTATTTTTTTTTTTCATCGTGGTGTTTCCTCACAGCAGTAGAAGAAATCCCAACTGAGACAGCTGTATGTATAGAGAGACTCTTGTCTCAAAAAACAAAACCAACCGACTGGGTAAGTGAATAAATTCAGGAGACTGTTTACAGGGTCTCTGCCAAGAGGCCTGGCAACTTCCGAGTTAAAACTGTCCCCTTTTCTCTTTAGTTGGGGCCTCTATTGCTAGGACAAAACACGATGACAAAGAGCAACTTGGGGAAGCCATGGAGGGACGCTGCTTGCTGGCTTGCTCTTCATGGCTTGCTCAGCTGGCTTTCCTATAGAGCCCAGGACCGCCTGCTCAGGGATGGCTCTACCCACAACGCGCTGGGCCCTCCTCCATCAAGCACTAATTTAGAACATGTATTACAGATTTGCTTAGAGGCCAATGTTATGGGGGCGTTTTTCTCAGTTAAGAGTCTCGCTTCCCAAGTGACTTTTCTTTCGGGGATGGGCCAAAAGCCTAAGCGACTTCACCCTGATGCCCTGAGTTTTTCCGCTCTCTGAAGCTCCTCCCCTTCCTGCCTTGCAGCTGTTTGCAGAGCTCCGCAGCTGGACCCGAACTTGGAAAACATGACTTTCTTCTTCCAAGTGCCTTCTCTTGGCAGCTGTCGAAGCTTGCAGCTTGATAGCCTAGAAAACCGTAATAAAATTGTCCCTGAGCTTCAAGAAAGGAGGGGGAGGAGGAGGAGGAGGAGGAGGAGGAGGAGGAGGAGGAGGAGGAGGAGGAGGAGGAGGAGGAGGGAGGGAAATAGTTTATTTTGAGCCAAATATGAATGCGTATGTTTGAGAACTGTGGTTCAAATTACTTTGAATGACATGTTCGCCCCATGGAGAAGGGTCTATGACCGTTGGCCCTTGACAGCTACAGAAAAGGGAGACATGAACCTGTTAGTGGCTGCACCCTGTCTGTGACCACATTTGGGAGACAAAGACAGAAGGATTGGGGTGATTTCCAGACCAACCTGGGCTAATAACAAAATCCTGTGTCAAAAATCGAAAGGTGGGCTGGAGAGATGGCTCAGTGGTTAAGAGCACTGACTACTCTTTCAGAGGTCCTGAGTTCAAATCCCAGCAACCACATGGTGGCTCACAACCATCTGTAATGGGATCCGATGCCCTCCTCTGGTGTGTCTGAGGACAGCGACAGTGTACTCACATAAATAAAATAAATAAACCTTTAAAAAAAAAATCGAAGGCTTGGGGATTTAGCTCAGCGGTAGAGCGCTTGCCTAGCGAGCACAAGGCCCCCAGCTCCGAAAAAGAGAAAAAAAAAATCAAAAGGCAAGGCAAGGATGGGCAGGCTTAACTCCTACCACCACAAAGACAAACTTTTAGCCAAGTATTATGGGGCAAGCCGGTAGACCTAGCATTTGTGAGAAACAGGGAGGAGAACCACCTGAAACTGGAGGCTAGCCTGGTCCGCCTATCAAGCTGCAGGCTGTACAGAGAAACTGTCTTAAACAAATTCCTCTCTTTCCTCTTCCTCTTCCTCTTCTTCTTTTTCCTCCTTCTCCTCCTCCTCCTCTTCCTCCTCTTCCTCCTCTTCTTCCTCCTCCTCTTCTTCTTCCTCCTCTTCCTCCTCCTCCAGACAGGGTCTCACTGTGTATCCCTAGCAAGCTTAGAACTCACTTGGTAGACCAGGCTGGCCTTGAACACACAAAGGTCTGTCTGCTTTTGCCTCCTATGTACCAGGATTAAAGATGTGACTGGCAAATACACGGCCTACTGGGGTGACGAGGACACTGAAGCAGTCACCTGTGTGCCTGTTTCAACATTGAGAGCCTGGTGGGAAGTTGGTCACAGCTGACTGGCTGGTGGGCGACTGGGGAGCTGACAGAGCAATAGCACTTAGAGAGCTCAGGGTGGAGAGTGGTGAGGCTGAGGAGGGCATGGGGCTGACACAAAGAATTTGAACGTGGCCAATCACATCTCCAGAAAGCCACCACACAAGCACACCTGGATCCTGCCCCATCTCAGGCCTCCTCGCTTTGCAGCTTGTTCCTCAGCAAATCTCCCCACGTAATAATTTAAGACAAAGTCATCTTGTGTGACTGCCTTAGGGAGCAAGTTGCATTCTGGGAAGTCAGAGGAGTGACACTGCCTTCCCAAAGTTGTCACGGCCACTGTGCTGCGGTGCAATCACTACTGCCCACCCTCTGGAAGGTGCAGCTTAAGGGGGACTGCCATCTGCTCACTTCCGGTTGATTACCTCTTCAGCTTTTGTTCCTGAGACCCAACGCTGAGGAACAGCAGCAGGATTTGAAGATTGACGGACAGACCCTGAAGCATTAGTCACCAGGCGATGAGTAACTCCAGGAAGAACTGAAGTAATTTTTAGCCTGGGTTCAGAAAGGCAGCGAGTCCTAAGAACAAAAGGCTTGTTCTGAGCCTGGGAGGAACGCCAGCGCTGTGTCCATCAAAACTCGGGTGGTCCAGCACCCGCTCGGTCCTCCCTCCTGCAGAAGTCAGGGACTCAGAATGACCTGCTTCCTCAGTGAAACCTGTCACTGTGCAGAAGTGGGTACAGCTGACTGCTGGGGCAGTCCCCTCCCCCCAGCCTCTATACCCAGAGAATGAGGCCAGCTTTCCTATCTCAGCCTGGCTCCAGGACCTTGGTCTCCCTTCCTACAGCTGCCTGCACTCCTATCTGCTGTCCATGGGCTAGTGGCTTCCCTGTGGCCCAGAAAGACTTGTGGAGATTCTCTGGAGGGGTCACTATGGAAACAGCCCCATGTTGAGAGTTATCCACCACATGCAGGGGTTCAGGACATCTAGGAGGCCACCCTGCCTAACAGCAGGGGAAGTCAAAGGCTGTCTCCTCCCAGGTCGATTTTTCCTCTTCTCCCCTTCCTCTCTTTGGTCCATCCCTCCCTTTATCCTTTCTCCCCGTTTCCCTCCTCTTCCCTCTTCTCTTTCTTTCTGAGACAGGCTTCACTCTGTAGTCCAGACTAGCCTGGAATTCATGGCATTCCTCCTGCCTCAGATCCTGAGTGCTGAGATTACAGGTATAGGTCACATGCCCAACACCCAAACACCCAGGTGACCCATGGCATTGTCAGGATAGAAATAAGAGGTAATGGCATGGTGGACACTTCAGTAGTAAGCCTTCTACTCCCTGTCACCTCCTCCATCACCCAAAGCAGCCATTCCCCTGCCTTCCTGGAACCTCAAGTCCAGCTGTTCCTCCAGCAGGGGCCCAGTCCCATCTCTTCTTGACCCTGTCCTTCCTCAACCTTGTCCTTCTCCAGAGGCCACCACGGAATCCGTCTTGGGCTCTGGCAGTGTCTGAAGTGTCAGGATCCTCCATGCTCCCACAGGTCCAGCCTTCCTGACTGGGCTGTACCTGGCCAGCCCTCTGCCCCCTGCTACCGCAGGGTTTTATGCCTGTTACCTCTCTGTGCACCCCGCTTCAGGATTCCCTCTGTCCCTACCCAGCTTGTCCTTGGCTAAGATCCTTTCACCTTTGTGTAGAGAGCAGCCTTGGCTTTGTCACGGCTGTAAGTGCACCGGTTCCCCATGACACATGCCTGGCGTGCAAGTCCACGTGGGCTTCTGGGACTGTGGCAGCATTGCTGCTCGTCACCTCCAGTTTTTATATGGGTTGCTCGTTGAGATGTGCTAACTGTTTGGTATTTCAGAATAAACTTCAATTGTCATAGTTTGCCAGTTTCCTTTTCTGCCTTCCCCTCCCCCACTGTACCTCAAGATAGTCTTACAGTGATGCCCAGGTTAGCCTTGAGTTCCTAGGTTCAAGCATCCTCCTGCCTCAGCTTCCTGGGGGTGGGAGATACAGGTCTATGTCTCTGCACCCAGTGTTTGTTATAAAATGTGCCCACTAAGCCAGTGGGTCATGCCTGTCATCCCAGGACTTGGGAAACTGAGACAGGAGGATTGCTACAAGTTCAAGGCTAGC
Organism: Rattus norvegicus; assembly: GCF_021556685.1. Classification (NCBI taxonomy): domain Eukaryota; kingdom Metazoa; phylum Chordata; class Mammalia; order Rodentia; family Muridae; genus Rattus; species Rattus norvegicus. The sequence continues at coordinate 10,919,682 of NC_141553.1, read as the reverse complement.
CTGGGCTACATAGTGATTGCCAGGGTAATCAGAGCTTTACAGAGTAATCCTGTTAATAAGAAAAAAAAGTGCTGGTGCACACCTTTAAACCCAGCCCTGGGGAGGCACAGGCATAGGCAGGCTGAGCTCTGAGTTTGGGGCCAGCCTGGTCTACATTGTGAGTTCTGGGACAGCCAGGGCTACATGGTCAGAGTCTAAAATCCTAAGTGAGTGAGCAAGTAAAGCATCTACCAGGAAAACGGAGGGGCCAGCAGGGAAAGTGTCCTATGACACTGCTGGTGTGCCTCTGCCCCCAGACCCTCAATGTCTCTCCTGTGTCTCTTGGTACTTGGCAGGGGCCAGATGTGCTTGCCCAATGAGGGTCTCTGTACTCACCTTCTACATGAGAGGCTGCAAGAGGGGCTATAACTGTCACATGTCCTCATACCTGCTGGCCAAAGCCTGGTGGCTGCTGGTGTTCTCCTGCCTGAGAGGTGTCCTGCCGAGTCCCAAGGAGTCTCTAGTGAGTACAGGAAGCCACAGCATAGCTTCTGGCAACTTCTGAGGGCTCAGAGAACACAAGTCCAGTCTTTCCTTCCTGCAGCTGTGAGTTGTTTTTGTTTTTTTAATTTTGTTTTTTGAATGAAGTCCTTTTGATGTAACCTAGGCTAGCCCCGACTTGAGGTCCTGCAGTCTTGGCCTCCCTAGTGCTGGGACCACAGATTCAGCTGCACCGTGCTTTTAAACTAAACTTTGGCTTGGCCTAGATTTAGTTTTCGGAGACATGGTATTTAGTTGGGGAATGGTAACGTAACAAAGTTCCCTCCAGTGCTCTGGATGCTTGCTGTGCTAACCCCCCTCATGGCTGCAACCTCAGGCTGTCCTGACCTTTTAGGTTCTAGGTTATTTTTTTGTTAAAGATGTATTATTTTTTTTATTTATATGAATACACTGTCGCTGTCTTCAGACACACTAGAAGAGGGCATCGGATCCCATTACAGATGGTTGTGAGCCACCATGTGGTTGTCGGGAATTGAACTCAGGACCTCTGGAAAGCAGTCAGTGCTCCTAACCACTGAGCCATCTCTCCAGCCCTCTTGGTTCTAGGTTATTGCTGTGATGCAATCACTCCTCACATCTGGAAGGACCACCTCAGGCCAGTGCAGTTCCACCTGAGAGAGGTTCATTGTGGGGTAAGGGTACAAACGGGGGTGACAGCGACAAAGGGAGAAAAAGAGAAAAAAAGGGGCACAGGTCAGGAAGAGTCTGTCTTTTATTTAGGCTGCGGAGGTAACCACTCGCAGGTAAAGGTGGGAGGTAAACCAAATGGATGCTAGGAATGTATAGTGGTTGTCATGGCAACAGATGCCCGGGTCCCTGTCGCCTACGGGCGATATCACCATCGCTGGGTTTGAGGGCTATCTGCAACCAACCGTAAAGCTGGTTCCTGATACCAACAATTGTATCTACAGCTTCAGAGGGGTCAGGTGACAGTTTTCTTTGACAAGCTGCAGGAAGGACATCCGTGGGAATGGTGCTTTGTTGGGATGTGCTGTGTTCCCACAGGACTTGGCTCCATGCTGCCTGGGTGAGGACAAGTTCCTTGGTGTGTTTCTAGGGGACGTGCTTGCCTGTGTTACTCAGAGCTGCTCTGAACTGCCAGGGCTGCCTCTCCAGCTCTAGGGATTCACATCCTGAAGCTTGCAGGGTGTGTGTGTGTGTGTGTGTGTGTGTGTGTGTGTGTGTGCGCGCGTGCGTGCGTGCGTGTGCATGTGTGTGCGTGTCCCTTACCTAGAGCTGAAATAAAGTCCTCTTCTAGGCTAGCTTCCTGAGAGAGCTGGGAGAAGGGCTTGCAGGGTGTGTGTGTGTGTGTGTGTGTGTGTGTGTGTGTGCGCGCGTGCGTGTGCATGTGTGTGCGTGTCCCTTACCTAGAGCTGAAATAAAGTCCTCTTCTAGGCTAGCTTCCTGAGAGAGCTGGGAGAAGGCTGGACCTGTCACGGGCCGAAACTTGCCACAGAAAGGTCAGGACCTCTGCTGAACCTATGCTACCCCCCAACCCCTGGTTCCAGAGCCCATCTGGTGGGCTATAAAAAGTCAGTGAAACTCATCAAAAGGTCCTGCCCAGGTGTTATGGTTGGTGATCATCATCACCAAACTTTGGAGGCTGAGGAAGGGATCTGAGTTTGAAACCCGTTTGAATCATGTAGGGAAATTCTGCCACATACCAACCCCACCCACCAGGGCATGTCCTAAAGCAAAGGGACAACTTCCTGGCTGAAGGGAACTGCTTTGGGGCTGAGGGGGAAAACACTCTTGCCTCTTCCTTCCTTTTATACAGTGAAGGCCAAGTGGGACTAAGGGAGCCTCTCTTGCTCCTAACTCAAGATGTACAACAAACCAACTTTTCAGGACTGTGTGTGGTATAGGGAGGGCAGGGAAGTCAGCTCACAGCAGGCTGCAAACTAGCACTCTATCACTCCCTTACACCCTAGCCAAGAATTTCTTTTTTTAAGGCAGGGTCTCAGTACTCAGTTCTGGAACTTGTTATGTAGACCAGGCTGGCCTTAAACTCAGAGACAGGTCTGCCTCCGTCTCCTGAGCTCTGGGATGTAGTATCTATTACGCTAGGTCTAAGTGGATAATTTTGTTCTAAGAATGCTTCCTGGTCTCCAGAATACTCGGGAGGAGACTTCCAACCTCCGCTTGCCACAGTCCTTCCTGAGATAGGCTGACCTTTCTGGGTCTCCCTTGTCTATGCGCCGTTTTCCTCTAGCTGATTTTGCGTGAGTTTTGACTTTAGAACATTTAGACCGAGGCTGGGTGCATGTGTTTTCTCCCTGTGGAGAAGATGGGGAACTGTACTCCCCTGCTTTAGACACAGTGGATGGTAGTAAGCTATCCCAGGACAGGGTCAGCCATCTGCCGTGGCTGAGCAAGCCCACTAGCTAGCTCTGGGGAAACAGGGATAGGAACGTGCTGCACCCTGCTTTCAAAAACAATAGATGCCCGAATTTTCCAGACCCTGACATGACAGTAATTCCCAGAGAGGTCTATTTTTATAATACACAGAGTCAACATCAAAGACCAACCCAAAGATAAAAACATTTCTTTTAATTGGTCTTGGCTTTGATTTGTACCGCCAAGCCCTGGAGACACCGATACAATTTGATGGTAAACAAACAGAACTGCGGCAGTTAGAGAGAACACAGACCCACTTCCCAGGCAGGCAACTGTTTCCCAATCCCCCTCATGCTACTTCTGTGCTTCTGTTCAGAAAGGTGATACTGTGTCCCAGCCCTAGCAAGGCTGAGGCAGGAGGACCACCAGTGTGGGACCAGTATGGGATAGGATACATAAGGAAACCTTGGTTCTTGTTGTTTTTAAAGGGAAAGAAAAAGGTAAGTTTGAAACCGAATTGTGCAGAACCGATCACAACTCATACTAAGGATGGAGATAGTCTTTTACCAAAAATCAACCCGGTCACCAGCACTAAGATTTGCTTCTCTGGATTTGAAGAAGGAATTGAGAAAATGATCTGCACCAAGGACCAGGACGGCATTCTAAAGCACTCCTTCACATGGCAGAGCCTTCCTGTGCTGTGCATGAGAGATAAACAGAAATCTTTTCTGCTAGGCATGGCGGTGCCCACCTGTGCCCAGCACTGAGGTCTCACCCTCCGTCCTGGAAGCAATTTGGTAGGTGTGCTCCCAGAACACTCACGGTTCCTGAGGATGGGCCGCCATCGTGAAAACGGTGCGAGGTTGATTCTATCCCTGCCGCATGGTGTACTGCTCCACACCGCTGGGCTGTATGACCCACTTGGCTCTGTTACCCCATCTTTAAAACAGAGAAGAGGGCTGGGCTCAGTGAGTGAACTTTTAAAATAGGAAGCGAGGCGTTTGCTGCCTTGACCCTAACCTTCGTAGACAGGTGTCAGCTTTGAACGTAAACCCAGCATGCTGTAACCATGCACATTACACTGCGCATGACCTACTGTGACGTTAGTAAGGCATTACCTCCATCCTTATGGCCTAGTGGTATACTTTATGACTGAGCAGGCAAAGGACAAAGTCACTGCTTCACTCCTATCGGGAATGGCATTTAGGAGTCAGCTGGTTCAAGACTTGGACGTGGACCTTTGACTGTGTGAGGCGAGGCCAGAGGTGGTGCCTGAACTCTGCGATCCCATTGGCAGTGAGCTGCTACCCTCTACTGAGGAGCAGCGGTGCTTAAAGTGGGGCTCCTGCACAGGGTGCACAGAGTAAGACAGACCTGGGGATGCCCTGAGCACAGTAGGCAAATGGATAGGACTTTGAGATATAGGGCCTTGGCCTTGCCATGTCAAGCCAGCAGCTCCTGATGGTAAAACCAGGTGCTGGGCCTCCTGTTGTGCTTAATTCTGAGGCCTCTCCATCCCTCAGACCCAAGGTGGTTTCCTTTAACAAGAGCAATTGCCAAGTAGGCCTTGCTCTAGAGGAGGAGCCAGATTTGTTTGGATGGAAGCCTGAGTGGCTCCCTGGGTTCTGCACCAAGTTAAATGCGTGGAGGCAGGTAACAGACAGCTGGGAGTGCATCCCCTCCTGGGCGGCCGACTTCCCAGTCAGGCAAGAACCTGGGGTCCAGACACCGCTGGTGCAGTCAGGGAGGCCCTAGGCTCACTCACAGTTAGGAACTGTGCCTGAGGCCTGGGAAGACAATGTGCTAACGTGGGCAGCAGCCTGGGGGGCACTGGCCCTCCGGAAAAGACACTTTGGGCTTGCTATAGAGGTAGGAAGACAGGGACAGGGACAGGCCAGGCAGAGGAGGAAAAGCCTCGTGGATAAGTGGCTTTCCCCACCTCACACCTGCCCACCCTCCTGCTGGTCACCCGTAGAAAAGCTACACCATTGCTCATTCAGTTCCAAGAGTCATCGCCAGGACAAACAGCCAAATGCCCAGACGTGCCTGAGGCTGACATGCTTTCACAAGGAGATAGACTGAGACAGCAGATGCCCAGGAAGGCAATCTACTGTGGCAGGTGCAGCAATGGGCACCGAGGGGGCTCCATGTACCAACAGCACTTAGTCCTTCTGGTGAGGGTGTGCGTGGACTCAGACAGGAACCATGGCTGCAAGCCTAGCAGGAGTGGCCTGCAGTCCAGGTTCAAAACATTGTCCCATTCATGGATATTTGTAAAATAATTAAAAAGCCCACATTTAAAAGTTATAATTTATAGAATATCCAGTATAAAAGCAGTCCTCCAAAAGGGATTCTGGCTCTCAGAAGAAGTCCGCAGCCCTTGGCCTTCTCTTTGGGGTGGTTGCTGGTAGCTTCATGGTTGATAGAGGCGTGCTGGCCGGGGAGCTTGTGGGAGTCTTCAACACTCCGTGGAGTGGCCTCTGCTCGGGGTTAAATGCCACTCTGGAGAGGCCCGTGGGGCTGACCAGGATACTCTTGTCTGTCTTCTTAAATTCTGTCCCAAAGAAAGGTAAAGGTTACTTAGTCTATTTAGTTGGGTGTTATCTCTGTCCCTTCCAGGTATGCAGGGCTCCCCAGGCCCCAGAAATGCAGAGGACGCCTAGACGCAGCGAGGGGAGCATGCTCCAGCTGGTGGGTCCTGGGGTTTGCTGCGTGCGTGCGCGTGTGTGTGCGCGTGTGCGTGCATGTGCGCGTGCGTGTGTGCGTGCGTAGGCAGTGACTGCAGCTGCCTGAGGGCTGTCTTCCCCTCCAGCTCTGCATTGCACTGTTTAGCTTGAGGTGTTTGTTTTTCCCTCCTTCTGCACCCTCTGCTCTCTCTCCAAACCCATGTGCTCCCTCATGTAAACAGATGTTTGCTCACACTCACTGTCCACACGAATAAGGTCTTAGATTCATGTTAAATTTAAAAATACTAGGGTGTGGCGAATGCGCCGTTGGCTAACTCAGCACTCAAGAGGGAGGCAGGGGTGCTGAATCTGTGAGTTCCAGGTCGGGTACAGCCTCGCACTCAGACTCCTCAAAAACCAACCACCAAGCACACCTTCTCAGGAGCCCGTGGGCTTCTTTGATCTGACAGTAGGAGTGGCCCACCATTCAGTCGAGGCAGCAGTAGCTCAGGAACCCTGCAGGGTTTCTCAGCCTGAGACAGAACTAGAGAGCCCCCAGGCAAATGGCATCTCACCACACCCTTTTCCTGGTGGCCCAGGAAGATCCCAAGAAATCTCTCCCAGCCTTTAATCTTAACATTCAGGAGGCAGAGAGGCAGGTCGATCTCTGGGAGTTTGAGGCTAGCATGGTCTATATAATGAGCTCCAGGACAGCTCCAGGACAGTCAGGACCACATAGAAATTCCCTGGAAATAGACAGGACCATGATCTCTGGCTGTTGGGGAACCCTGGCTGCTGGGGAACCCTGGCTGCTGGGGAACCCTCCAGCTGGTTGGTCCCAAGCAACTTTTCCAGAAGGCCACCCACTCACCTGCTGTCATGTTTCTGTTCAATCCAAAGGTGACTTTCTTGGAACTGGAGGGTGTTTTATTCAGCTGTAGAACAACAAAGGAGTAACCATGGTAACACAGGTACTGGGCTTCCTTGCCTGGGATTTCTCTGAAGAGCTCACCCAGGGAAGGCCCTTGTAGTACTTTTCCTGACCTGCACACACACAGAGACTAACCGGGCAGCATGCTGTAGCCTAAATGACTGCACTACCAGACTTCTGCCTGTGACGATCACAAACTACTTTTCCGAATGCACAGACTTCCCAAACTAGACACTGTGCATTCCCAGTGAAAAACCGTAAGGGGTAAGGGTGTTCAGAACCCCAAATTTATCACCCCAAATTATAAGAATATTCCAATAATCACCTTTCTTTTGTCCCAGAATTAAAAGCGTTATTTACTATTAGTCCTGCATTACCAGGTAGAATGGAGCACTTGCACTCCAGATCTCAGCACCCCTGTCTGCATGTCCCTGTAGAGGGCTCACCTGGACAGTAGGACCTTGGGGATGGGTGGCAGAGCTGTTCTTGGCTTTCCTGAAGAACAGGGCCTTTGGTAAGAATCTGGTGTCAAACTTCACAAGGTCGTCCTCCATTTTCAGTGGCTTCTTCAGAGTCCTGTTGCTTCCCTGTGAGAAGGAAGGGAAGCTGAGAGGAGACTCTGATCTTGTCAGGTCCACACCAGGATGGTGTGAACAGGTGAGGTCCACACCAGGATGGTGTGAACAGGTGAGGTCCACACCAGGATGGTGTGAACAGGTGAGGTCCACACCAGGATGGTGTGAACAGGTGAGGTCCACACCAGGATGGTGTGAACAGGTGAGGTCCACACCAGGATGGTGTGAACAGGTGAGGTCCACACCAGGATGGTGTGAACAGGTCAGGTCCACACCAGGATGGTGTGAACAGGTGAGGTCCACACCAGGATGGTGTGAACAGGTGAGGTCCACACCAGGATGGTGTGAACAGGTGAGGTCCACACCAGGATGGTGTGAACAGGTGAGGTCCACACCAGGATGGTGTGAACAGGTCAGGTCCACACCAGGATGGTGTGAACAGGTCAGGTCCACACCAGGACGGTGCAGTGAGGAAGTGCTAAAGGCCGACCTACCCCAAGCTCCTTGGCCACAGCCCACTGTTTCTTCTGTCAGGAGCTCTCCTGCTCAGTGGAGCACAGACCTCACCATGACAGCAACGATCACACTGTCTTCTCAGCAGTAAAGCCTGTTTTCCCCCCTAACTTTGTGTTCTAACACAGGGCCTACAGTGCTAGTAATTCTTCAAGGTGCACCCGCTAAATGAGAACTCTTTTTTTTGTCTATCTGTGATCAGACATTATGTGGGCTACACATCTGGTGTGAGGGGCAAGGGTGCTACGAGGCTCAGGCTCAGGGGACCTCACATCTGGGAGGCTAAGTGTGGAGCCACCATGTCGGCTGCTAGACTGGAGCTTGGTGCCCCTGCTGAAGCACAACGCCTTCTTCTGGCCCCAAAGCAGCCCTAGTCCGGGAGCAGACAGCAGTGACCTCTCTAGACCCAACTCATTAGCAATCATCCCAATTCCAAGACCGACTGCCAAGGGCACGAGAAGCAGGCTATGTAGCAAAGGACGCCTCTTCCAAGGGCAGAGCTGGAGGCTGAGATGATGTCCAAGCCAGCCCTAGGATCTGCTCTCCTAGTCAGGGACAGGCTTCAATGTCACAGGCACTGCCAGGCAGTGTGTGTAGGCAGTGGTGCTGAGCAAAGTCAGATGTCTCCCTGTAAAGCCAGAGCATCACCATCTTGGTGGCTTGGTGGGCCACGGCAGTGAGCACCTGCTGTGGTGTTTGCTAGGCCTGCAGCCCATTGCCTAGACAGGGCACAAGACAAGAGCTTGGGTCCTTACAGCTCTAAAAGCCCATACAGAAAGAAAGTTCTTCCTTTAACCCAAAAGTTATAACCACAGGGGCTGGCTGGGGCCTGACTGAGTCTCTGAGCTCCAGGTTTAGAGGGACATCAGGTGGGGAAGAGGCAGAGGCTCTGTGTGGAGCAGCTGCCCTTGGCCACTGAGACGGGAACCTTTCATCTGCTTACTGGTGAGAGCGGTGATAAAGCAGTGCACTCTGACCACTGCTTCGCCGACGTGTGGCTATCCCTATCCCTATCCCTAGCAGACAGCTCAGTTCTCTGAGCACAGCTATTCAAGCCCAGCACCCGAGCTCTAGGCCCTTCCCATCTTACCAGAGCTTGGATCTGCCCAGCGCTGCACTCCAACACACCGTTGGACGTCTGCTTCATCTTTTTTCTCTTTTTTGAGATTGCTGTTTTTTGACTGGACGGATCATAGTGGTCAAGGGTGTTGGATGCTGTCTTCTTTTGTGACCTCTTGCACCGGGGCAGGGTGGTCTGGCCATCATTTCCCTCCACTGGGCTTGCTGGAGTACCTGCCTTCTGTACAGTTAGGTCACCACTACTGACAGGGAGAGCTCCGAGTTTCCGCTTCCTTTTCCGGGCTTGGCCACCTTCTGAGGAAGAAATGAGAGCAGTCTGAGGCTGCCCACTGGCAGGGTCATTCTTTGATACGTCCTCCTGAGGTAGAGTGGTGGATTTCCAGATCTCTCTGTGGGCCCTCAGGTTCTTCTTTCTCTGCCGTTTCCTTTTACTGTGGATGGGCGTGGCGGGTGTAGGCTCGGAACTGTTCTCCCTGGTGTTGGATGTGGCCTCTGCTGTAGGGGCCGCCACGCAGGCTTGCAGTGCATGCCTCTGGGCGGCACCAGGCTCACTGTCAGCACTAGGTACTGCAGCCTCGGCAACAGAACCCAGGTCCTGAGTGTCAGACTGGAAGTGGCTCCTTTTCCTCTTTTTCCTTTTCCTCTTGTGAATGTGACCCCCGCCGTCCTCTTCACCAGCAGCAGAGACTGTGTTTCCTACAAAAATGCAGATCAGTGATGCAGACCCCGCTGGCAACCGCAGGCAGCCAGGGATTTGTTTTGCTGTTTTTCTGAGACAGGGTCTCAGGTAGCTCAGACTGGCCTAAAATCTGCCGTACAGACAAGGGTGCTGTAGGTTTGAACCCTGATCCTGATGACCACCTCTCACCAGTGACAGGAACACAGGTGCACAGCATCACAGCACATTCCTTTAGAGACAGGCTCTCCCCACAGAGCTGCTAAGGTCTGTACATCCCCACAGGTGGCTGGGCAGATGGCTTAGTAGGTAAAGTGCTGGCTGTCAAAGGAGGACTTGAGTTAGGATCTACAGAGCCCACATAAAATGCTAACTGGTGGCCCAGAGAACCAGAGATCAGTGGCTGCACAGAAAACACCAGAACCTAGAGAACCTGTGGGTGCAGTGCCACTGGTAAAGCACCCAGCTCTCTGGGTGCAGAGGTAGAAGCAGAAGGTGAGTTTGAGGGAAACTTGGGCTACATAAAACAGCTCTAACTCAAAGAACAAACCTCCCTCCCTCTCAACCCAACCAAAACAAATTACAAAACACAAATGACCTCAAGGGCAGAGTTACCCAGATGTGAGTTAGCGGTGACCTTCCTTCAGCCCTGAGACTTAAGGCTCTGCAGCTTACCTTCCTCCCGTTCTAAAGCAGCTCTCTCTAAAAGCTTCTTTCTCTTCCTCTTGTGCCTTCTCTGACTGAGGGCTTGACCATTTTCACCAGCAGAAATATCCTCAGCAAAACTAAGTTGAGCACCATTGCCTGTAGGTTCAGAGGGACACTGGTCAGCTTCTGGGGCCTTCTGCATCTGTGGCAGCCCAGCTCCTGGGCCCTCCCTGAGCCTGGCTTCAGCTCCATCACCTGCACTCCCGGCCACTCCTCCAACTTCACTCAGAGGCTCCTGACCAGACTACAGCCTGGACAGTGGGCTCTCAGTCTAGTCAGCTTTACACTCCCACTGGTTCTGAGCCCATCCAGTCAGTGCACAAGGAACAGGAGAGCTGGCTCACTGGCCCGCTCAGGTTTAACCAAGCTCACACCCTGGGGACATTCGTCCTAAAGGAAAATGAACGGTCCTGAGATACCCGGATTTCTTTTTGACAAAAGACTGTAATTTTCCTAGCCCAGGTTTGTCAGCCTGTACGCTGTGTATCATGTATACGCCTAGGGTCCATAGAGGCCAGATGAGGGCATTGACTGGATCTCCCGGATCTAGAGTTACATAGTTGTAAGCTACCAAGTGGGTTCTGGAACTGAACCCTGGTCCTCTAGAAGATCAGCCCATGCTCTTGACCATGGAGTCACTGCCTCTGCCTTCCCTCCTCCCATTAAAAACTTAACTGCAGGAAGCACCAATAAAAATTCAAATAAATACCACACAAGTATTACCCCCACACAGGGGGCACGAGATGGATGGAGAGTATGTACAAAGGGGTCTTGCACCATGGCGTTTCTCAGGCACTCGCTTAGGTGTGCCAGGTGAACCAGTGAGGGTGGCCACCCCACCGATCACTTTCCCGTGAAGGCCTACAACCCCATGTCCTAGATCTGTCAGGGATGCCCTTGGTGGGGTGTTTACTGGATGAGAACAACTCTTCTTACCTTCAGAGAGGTCCTGGAACCTGAAAAAGGAAAAGAGCACAGGGAAGGTCAGAGAGTTCACAGCTCAGGTACTGAACGTAAGGCAGGAATCCGGATTCTCAGTGCTCACCCTCTCCTCATAGCCCCACCGAGGGATGCAGGGAGGGAGGGAGGAAGGAGCCTAGGACAAAGGCGCCTGCCATTCCACCAGCTCTGCAAGGACAGACACAGTGGCACACAGTACCGAGATCCAATGTCTTTCTCACTTGTTTCTGAAGGCAGACAGTTTAACGCTGCTATGTTCAGGGGAGGTCTGCCCAGCCAGGTTCTCTCTATGCAGCTTTATGCTTCAGACCAGATAACCAAAGTCGAGGACATAAGGGATGTACACGGGGCTGGGGCAGGCAGGCCAGCTCTAGCATCCACACGGGAGCCCCAGGCATGCCTTTAGAGACCCGGCTATAAAACATGAGAACTGACGGATGCCACTGTCCAGGGTACTCTCTAAGAGCCAGCTCTGGTGTGTCAGCATGTTTGCATGTGAGCACATGTGCATGTAGAGGTCACAAGTTGATACCAGGTATCTTCCTCAGCCACACTCCAATGGGCCTCTCATTTGAACTAGGAGCTTAGCAATCTGGCTAGTCTAGCTAGCTTGCTCTGGGAGTCCCATCTCTGCCTCCCAATCAAGCGAGCTGCCTTGCTACCTGGAACCTTCATGGGTGCTGGGATTAGGTATGAGCCTCACACCGTAACCCTCGTGTTTTCCCACACAGTGGCAAGTGCTTTAGCCATTGGGCCAGGTCCCCAGCTCCTTTCTAAAGGCATTCATTACATAAAGGCTCAAGCTTAGACCATTGCCTGCTAACCCAAACAAAGGACATAACCAGACAGCTGTTGTCCAAAGTTAGAACACACCAACTGGCTTTCTGGCTCATCAGTCATTTGTCACTGCGGTCCTACAGACACTGATGCTGACCTACTGGACTATCTGACTGTTCCGGCACAAACCCGCTGGGAGGCGAGGGTGAGCACGACTAACTGAAGCCCCATGTCCCACGCCATGCCAACGGTGACACGAGAGGAGCACACTGGCACTACTACCCTAGGGCTGTGAGGGACCAGCAGGGTTGCTTTTCCCTGATTTCCGCTCAGCACTACCTTTTTCTGGCCACTGCAAGAGCACACATACACAGACACACACTTACACATTTAAGAGTAAATAGATCTTTAAGAGGAGAAGGAAAAGAGACACGTGGGGAGATGCTGGCGTGGCCGCGGGATCACACTTACTTTCTGACTAGTCTGCAGAGTCGCTTCCTGTTGAAGGGAGGGGTGCTCTTCGAGTTGGCGATCTCCAGGAGTCGATCAGCAACAGCCTTATAGTCAAACTACCAAGGAGACAGGAAGCATGAGCAGTGGTGAGACAGCCTGGCCTATTTGAACCCTCTAGGTGTTCCTGGGAGTCGTCCTCTCCAAACTGGGGTCTCATGCAGACTTAAACCTGCCTGATGACTTCTTTTTAATGCTCACCCTGGGCTCTCAATCTTAGACTCTATAATAGCCTTTGCTCTTTCAAAGCACAATTGTGTATGCATGTGTGTAGTGGCACATGCCTTTGATCTCAGCAGTTGGGAAGCAGAGGTAGGTGGATCTTTGTGAGTTCAAGGCCAGCCTGGTTTACTTAGCAGAATAGCCAAGGCTACATAAAAGACCCAGTAACCAACCAAGCAACCAAAACTCAAAACCGGAAGCCTGGCATGGTGGTGCACACAGCTGTATTCCCAGCACTTGGAGGAGCAGAAGGACCACTAGGGCTGCATGAAGGAAAACAGACAACACTGCGTAGAAAACAAGGTTCAGTGTCTTTCAAAACCCACTTCATTGGTCATTGTTTATTTTTGATACGATTTTCTGCCTCTTGAGTGCTGGCTGGGATTCAATGTGTGTACCACCACGCATGGCTTCATTTTGTTTTTTGTTTTTTTGTTTTTTTTTGAACAGGAGTTTATTAGGTAGCCCAGGCTGTTCTTGAACTTAAGACCCTCCTATGTGCTGAGAGTCCCTGTGTGCAACACCATGCCTGATTAAAGCCCTACTCTTTCTTTTTTTTTTTTTTTTTTTTAAAGATTTATTTATTTATTATATATAAGTACACTGTAGCTGTCTTCAGATACACCAGAAGAGGGCATCAGATCTCTTTACAGATGGTTGTGAGCCACCATGTGGTTGCTGGGAATTGAACTCATGACCTCTGAAAGAGCAGTCGGGTGCTCTTAACCGCTGAGCCATCTCTCCAGCCCAGCCCTACTCTTTCAAATTTGTCCCCAATAAGCTCATTCTAAGAATGGTGACAGACATTAGTTACAGAGGGGATTATAAAAGACTTTACATTTTAGGCCCTATGGCTTAATGAGCTCTGACCCTAATTCTCTAGCCAAGCCACCCCAGGTCAACCTACATTCTATAAAAAGCAAAAGCTGCCCCCACCTGGAGAGGTGACCCTGAATCTTTCAAGGCTGCACAGATGTCTCTTTCTCTGCTGCCAATGACTCCATCTCTGAGGCATTCGTCCAGTGCTGCCAAAACACACCCAAAGACAAAGACACAGTCTTGACATTCAAGGGTAGAAGTGGCCTAGTCCCTCCAGGCTCTGGTTTAATTCCCATTACCAGGGAGGACACTAGCGACTGCTGCCTGGGGAGACACTCGAAATTAGACTCTTAAATATCCCAGTCTTTATTTTATATGTGAAGCTTGAGGTCTTGTTCCCAGTACCAACCCCATACCAAACAACCCTACCCCCCACAAACAACTGAGGATGCTGGAAGGAAGCCACAGGAACAAGTGTGTGCTCCTGACTGCACAGCAGCTCTCACAGTCATGGGCCAAACACCTCACAAGGGAGGTGACCATCTAGGAGGGACAGAATCAATTGGGCTTAGTGTGAGTGCTGTTGGGTTTTCCCTGGGGACCAGCCGTACACACGCGTCCGCTTTATATGTTGGGAGGCCTATGTTCCCTGAGATGCCAACAAAGCGCCTGATGAAGACTTAAAAACCAAACCCAGAGGGGGCGGCAGGCTTAGGCAGGTCGATGAGAAATCTCATCTCAAAATAAGGGGTGGATGAAGGCGGAGGAATGACTTCCAACACTGACATTTGGCCTCTACATGAAAATATATCCACGAGTGTGTGCGCGTGTACACACAGACAAAACTGGTATACACCAATGAGCACAATCCAGGTGCCGACCAACCCCGCAGAAAGGAAGAGTATAAGATGAAGCCTCTCACCAGTCTTCTTCCCACCGACCACCTTTTGACAGGCCAGCTCATTTGCAGGGAGGCCATTGCCATCCTCTTTGGTTTTCTGCTCTTCCACAGACTCTTCAGGTACAAAGGCAGACTGATCTACAATGACTTCAAAGACACCCTTCGCTACAGTCTGTACCAGCGTGTGGCTGAGGGCAGAAGCACATCGGAGAGAATGAGATTAAAACGCTTGGCCTGGAGCCTGTGCAGACAGGAGCACAGTGGAGAACAGCTCAGGTAAGTGCATGCACATGTATGTGCCTGCCTGGGGCCTGGTGTGCCCCCCCACTTGTTAGCAGGGACTCAGACACTCCTGAAACAGGTCCACTCAAGATTCAGGGAATCACCATGTGCCACAGGACAGACAGAAGGATAGAGTCTGGTGTGGGAGAGCATCCTGGATTGGCAGCCAACTGGTAGCACTGTTGACAGGGACTAGAACCTCTGCTTTCTTCCCTTCATCTGAGCAGGATCTTGTGTAGTCTGGGCTGGCCTTGGTCTGAGGCCTGTGAGGGGTATTAGGAATGGGGGCTCCTTATACTAGATGACTGCCTGGCACGGTGCTGCATGGCAGAACCCCACCCTCGGGTACCAACGGAAGCAGTGGGAACACACGGGCTGGAGCCACTTACTCCTTAGTCTTGGCAGCAATTCTGCAGAACGGATCGATTAACTTGAGGTTCTGATCAGCTAAGAGCTGCAATTCAGATATGAAACAGAGGGAAAGTGAGGAAAGACAGTCTTTTCTCTGATGAGTTCTAGAGAAGGAAGCGCCTGCCCCTCTCGAAGGTCAGACAGTCACACTCATGCCTGTCCAGGCAGTCCCAGACGCACCGCAGAACTGCCCGAAACCTCACTGTGGGTTTCCGGGTGTCTCAGTCCTGTGACCACCTCTTTAGACAGCTGGGTGTGGCACCTGCCTAGCAGAAGGCCCTGGCTAGCTCCAGAACGGCAAGGAAAATAGGAATTCTATGTGGATGCCAACAAAGCCATTCTTTGTTTAAACTTCATTCATTCATTGATTCAGTGTAAGTGTACATGGTTGCCCCTCAAAGAAATTTTATTTATAAGTCCTTTTACTTAATATATGTATAAAACACCCACTACAAAATGCCAAAGAGTAGAAATTGTTTATATCCTAACTTGAGAAAACCATCTGTACATAAAAGTGCACCTTTCTTTCTAGCCTTTTGTCGGCTTATATTGGGTAACCGCACCGTCTACCGGCTTTCCCGCAGCTTTGGGACTAGGCGGTACACCCTGCCTTTCTTTCCTTTCCCTCTGGACGCTGTTTTTCTGCGGGCAGCCGCAGGGCCTTGCTGTGTGGTGTGGTGTGGCATGGCACAGGCCGCCCTGGAACGTGAGATGTGTAGTCAGTGCTGAGATTTTCAGTGTCCGCAAGGCCTGAACACGGGCCTTGCATTCCTTGCTCAAACGACTCTCCTGCCTCAGCTACTCCAGCTGAGTGTGCGGCTCAATCCTACTTCACAGGTAAGACTTCCAGACACAGGTACAGCCCACTAGCTGTCTGGGACAGGGTGCCAGGAGGGGAGAAGCCTCAGAGAGGCTGCTGGTGCTGACAGTGCCCATAACAAGCCCCGGCATGGTGGTCCCAGCGCAGCGCTGCTCCTCACCTCTCTCCCTCCCACAGTGGAGAGCTCATCCAAGTACACATCAATCAAGTGGGATCTCACTCCGTTGGGGGACCGACTCTCGGGACTCAGGATCTCCTTCATCAGGATGTCCAGAAACAGTGTGATTTGGCTGAAGAACAGCAAGAAAACAAACCAATAACACAGTTGGTTTTTTTAAAGACATTATCGCCAATACCTCCCTCTTTTCAAAGAACAGACAAAAATACGCATTTACTGCTCGTACTGTGTAAGTCAATGTGAGGCCCCAAGAGAAGAAACTGCTCTTCATTGGCTTCAAGTGACCGTTTCGGGCTCCCCTGGATTTACCCTCCCTTGGCTCAGCGTCTACTTGCTTCTCATGGCACTAAGCATGGCAGGCAGAGACGAGCCAATTCATGCTTCTGATTACCTAGAATCCCAGAGGACCCCATTGTTCTATAAAGATGTGGGGGAGCACATTAAAGATCAGAACTAGGGCCTCATACCCATCAGGCAAGTGCTCCACCACTGAACCACCCAGCAACTCTGACATGCTCTTAACGCCACCACACGTCCACGCAAATGGTTTACCCACCTCTCTTCCCAGGCATTCCGCTTGAGAACTTCGAAGGACTGCCTCAGGACCAGGCGGATCAGCTAAGGGTCGGCATGTTTTATAGTAAGAGTAAAAACGTAGTGATTATCTTGGCAGGACGAGGACCCTAGTTCTGGGTCCCCAAAGCAAGACAACGTCCTTAAATCGCTTCAGCTTCTGGATTAGCAGCATTGAGGCAGACAGGGGTAGTAAGTGCCTCTATCCAAGACCAGAGACGGCACAGCACAGACTCCCCCACACCCTCAGAAAACCAACAAAACCAATGCAAGACATCTGCGCTCCCAGCCTCATTCCCAGCAGCTCAGACGGGAACAGAGGCACCTTCGGCACGTGCCTGATTCCGCCACAGCACGTCTGGACTTTCACCATTTTCTTGCTTTGGATGGAAGCTTGGTCTGAAGATGGCCGGGCAAGGCAAGCTCTGTCTGAGAACCTCATACCCATGTTCTTGGGTGTGGGTTAATTTCTTCCCAACAGCCTCTCTATCTCTTAACTCTACTGTTCACAAATCTATAAAACCTCTTAGCAAGCTGGGAAGTGGTTTGCTTGGGAGGCAAAGGCTTGAGATCTCTGAGTTTGAGGCCAACCTGGTATACAGAGTGAGTGCAGGACAGCTAGGGCTACACAGAGCAACCTGACTTGAAAAACCAAAACCAACCTCCCACCTCCAAATACACACACAAGAAACCCTTTTATCAAACTCCAACTCAGCTTCAGAAAGAGAAGAAAAAATGCCAGGCAAGTGCAGTAGTGCCGAGCTGCACCCCAGCTCTCTGCCACTCTGCAGACAGAACATTCTGTGTGTCAACTCTTCCGGTCCGCATGGGGAGGCACCACCTTACCATGTAGTACTTGTCCAGTCGCAGCTTGTCTATCCCTTGCCACTCTCGATTCACGGTCTGCCAGAAGGTCTGAATAAACAGGTGCTCTGCAGGGACAAGAGGCTCTCAGTGCCCTGCTGCCGCAGGAGCACATAGCAGGAAGGAACGACAGAAAACACACCCAGTTCTCTTTACGTGTCTATCTCAGAATTCTTGGACAGGTGGAGCTTGGCCAATGGCTAACTATGCTCAGTGATTTCCTTTGCAGCTATAAAGACATCACAACAGATGCCGTCAGCGTCTCGGTCAAAGCGCTCCCAAGGCACTGGTCTTTATCCATCCTTCTGATGTGCATGCTGTCTGGGTGAGACACATTATCTAATCCACAGATTCCCCACTTACTGACTTTTGAACACTTCCTTCGAATGTAGGGGTTGGCTGCTACCCAGGCTGGCCTCTCACACCTCCTACCTTAGCTTTCTAGATGTTGGGATTACAGACATATACCACCATGCCCAGCACAATTTATAAACAAACGCAAATCTTTACTATACAACAAATGCAGGATCTTGGGTGTTGTAAGTCAGCCAGAATTCAGAAGGTGTCAAACAGGACTGACTGTTGTCCAGCTTCAGAAATTTCCACCTTTTCTTTTAGGTAGAGCAGGGTTACCTTACACTTTATTACAGTGATTTATAGTCAAGATGGCTCTAATCTCAGCCAGGGTGCAGTGGCAAAGGCGTCACAGCTTCTAAGTGTGAGGGCAGCCTGAGTTTGGGAGCTGATCAGTGTCTGAAATGTCATATGACCTCTGTTCAGCACTAGCAGAGGCTGCCATATCACTCATTCCCAGACCAGAAGAAAAGCACTGACTAGGTTCCCCAGGTAAGCTATCAGACCTGCTACCAAGGAAGTCAGAGCCAGGAAAACGGCAGGACTTACGAGCCTCGGAGCTGTTAACAACGTGGATGAGTTGGGAAATAATGTTCGCTAGCTCCTCCTGCAAAGGTGGGCGGGGAAAACATCGGTTATTAGGTGGTCACACTGATGCGGGTGCTGCGGGCTGCATCCCTCTCCCTCTGTGGTGGGAAAGCCTGGGCTTCTTGTTTTAGATCTGTGGCTGACACCTCAGGCTTTATCAAATGTGTAACTCCAAACTTCAATCAACTACTGGGCTAATGCCATATGCTTCTGGAAAAATGCTAAAACTGTGTTCAAGAAAGTGTCTGTGGTGGGAGGTTGGACGATTCCAGGAAAACAATCTCACTGCCAACACCCACCCCACCCCTCCTTTTTCGGAGACAGGCTTTTTATACACAGCCCCAGCTGTCCTGGAATTCACTCTGTAGACTAGGCTAGCTTTGAACTCAGAGAAAACCACCTGTTTCTGTCCCCTAAGCTCGGGGACTAAAGGTGCATGTTACCATGCCCCACTCTGTTTTTAAGATGTAGACTAAACTGAATCTATCCTGAGTACCAAATGCTGCAAAGCCAGAAAGCACAGAGCCACCTTGCTGGTGCTTGTGCAATAGGGTTTGCACTCCAGTCTCCTGTTAGGAGGGGAGGGCTGAAATGCCAAGAGATTCCTCTAGGTTGTGCTCTGGGCAAATTGCCCCCGAGGGGTATGTGTGCCTGTGGCACAGCAGACTCTGTTCAGCAGAACTAAGTGGCTGAGCCTAGGAGGAAGCCTTCTATTTCCCTGCTACCTGAGGACGGGTGCCCTTCTTGGCACTGCTCCCGTCTCCTGTGCCCAGAGTTCCTTATTTGTCTTGAATGAACTCCAAGACTTGAAAATGATGTTCCTTTTGTTGGTTCTCTTCCTCCACTAAAGCTGCTTGTTGCTACTTCTGAATATAATCTTACAATATTTTGCCCTGCTAGCCCACTCAAAATATGTTCAGCAGAATCAATGCAGTGAACCGAGACAAGTCACTACATGTCCTGAGAAAAGTAGCAAGGCTTCACGTACAAGGTAAGTGCCACCCAGGAGGACCCTACGCTGTGGTCGTGCGTTGTGACCCTCACTCCCTTGCTACTGAGGCAGGTCTAGTTTCCGGTGTTAGAACAAAGCTCTTCTACAGTAGTACATGTGGCAAGTAGGCTCAGTGGGCAGAGATGAAAGCTGGCCTGTGCATTCTGGGAACCACAGCATCTCATGGTGCTTTAGCCACAGGGCCTGGCTGCTTGCTTTGTGTGGAAACTGAAATTCAGCAGGTCACTGACCGCTGTGCTTCTGACCATGCATTATAGACAACAGAAAACAAAACAGAAGCGTTAAGACGTCATGGAAAACCTACCATGGAAGCTATGAAATGGCGAGAGCAATGGGATCTATGACTTAGCGTGTCCGGTATGTCTGAAAGCACAGCCTAAGTGCCCGCCGCCCCTTCCTGAGGGGACAAGAGCTGAGACAATGGCTCCTTGAAGCATTTACTTCCAGCTGTTTGGGGATGGCAGCAGATTGGCGGGACGTAAACAGTCAAGTCTCTTATCCATCGTCAAAGGTCCAGGGCCATGGCTGGGGACTGCGTTACCTGCAGAAGGGGTTCGTCCTGCACCCACATGCAGTAGAAGAGTCCTTTCCATATTTTTAGGAGTTCTTCCTGACTGAAACTTCCTGCAGGAGAAAACAGCACAAGCACCTTACAGTCTACACTCTTTCCTTAACTTTTACAGTTGCTATGCAAATGGCAAAACTACTACATGCATTCCCTTCCTATGCATACCGGTCCCTAAACCCGAAGTACACCTTATGCTAGTGGCTAATGTTCCAAGTACCACACGTGTTGTTTGTTATCAGCCAAGGGAGGGTGGCAACAGAGGCAAGTCCTTATCTGCATGTGCGACACTAAAACTAACCCATGTGCCTGGTATACCAGTTGCTAAACACTCACAAGGCCTTGAACTCATCCCTTGAACCAAGAAGGGAAGAAAGGAAGTTTCACCATCTCAACGAAGGAGAACTACAAACCCTATAAAAGATGTAAGAGTCTCCGATCACAGAGTATTCCTAGAAAATGGCAGAACCCCTCCTGGTCCAAAGACAGAAGACTGGGCCAGCCCAAGGACGGGTCTGCTCAATTATACTTGTAGAAGGGTCCAGCCATGGGCAAAAATCAACCATGCCCCATTTTCTGATTGTGCCAGTCACTTCTTGGGCAGCTCTTAAGGCGGTTTCAGCCTGTTTTAAGTGGCGTGCCCGGGAGGGGTCATTGCTCTGCCCATTGCTGCTGAGCTGCCAGGCTCATGGCCGGCAGCTCCTGGTGTCAGGAAGCAAAGATGACTGTGAATGATGAGGCTAGGGGACAAGGAACATTCTAGGTTCTGATGTGTCACACGTGGTCTCTAGCTGAGTGACTGGGAAGCACAGGAGGTCTTCTCAGCACCACTCTGGGACACACTAGATGAATGAACGCAGACTTCCTTTTTTGCTGGTTTGCTTCCTTAATTGTTTGGACAGGGTCTTGCTACTTACCTCAGACTGGCCTTGACACTGTCTGTGTTCCACCTCACACAACTCAAGTACGTATTTGAAGCCAGTGTGCTATTAACTCTAAAAGGTATTCTTAAATGACCAAGAGCCCTTGCAATGGACTCATGCTTCTGTAGTGTGCTTGGTGGGCCGATCTTATTTTATGACTGATTTAAGAGCCATCTCCAGGCTGAGGTGAGGCCATCTGTTATGCAGGAGGACCTGACTGAATCTTCGGCTCCACAGAAGAGCTCTGTATGCCTGTGATTCCCAATGGTCACCTCAGCCTAGCAGAAACACCAAGCTTCAGGTTTAGTGAGAGAACTTGCCTTAAGGGAATAGGGTAGAGGGATCACGGAAGCCACTCAACAGCCTCTATGGCTTTTACAAGTGCGCGCGCACGCGCGCACACACACACACACATACACACCCACCCACCCACACCCTCCAATACTCTCTCAAAAAGGTTTCTAAAGGAAGGTTTTTCTCGTCGATACCTTTATAATGTTGCAGTTTCATGCTTTTACAGTAGTTTTCTACTTAAATTGAAGGCAGCAAGTGTGGGAGCACATGCCTTTCATCCCAATATAGATGCAGGCAGAGTTCCAGGAGGCTACTTAGCAAGGCCATCTCAGACAATCCACACCCAAACACCAGGATAACAGAAACCGTGGTGGAGTTAGCTAGTCAAAGACATTTCCTTAAGGAGCCATACAGGCAGCCGATGTGTGAGCCGGCCTCTCTCTGCTAATGCAAATATGGCACAACCCCTAGCACCTGCCCCACTGCAGTCACAACTCTTCTTGTCATGGTAACCCGTTCCTGTTTAATCGTGATCCAAGATGTACATGTCCCTGGAGAACTGTGGTTCTGGGTAAGGCTGGTGACTTCAGAAATTACTTTAGATCACTTGGATCAGGCCACACCAAACCATCAGCTAAAACTTATTACAGGGAAATACGTAACACAGACTGGTCTGTGTAATCATATACAATCTGACCTGTACCTCTGAATACTTGTTCATAGAAAACCTAGGGTGCAGAGGAACACATTAAATGAGACTAAAGGGGTGGCATTTTACAAGACAAATGACCTACATTCAGTAAAAAACAGAATGAGGGGGGTGGGGCTGCTAAAAATTAAGTCTGCACATATACCAGCCACAGGAGTCTTGTTTGCATTGACATAAACACATAAAAGATGGAGAGAAAACTCCATGAAGTTGAATAATTTGAATAAATTTAATAATTTCATGACACCAATACCTTTTATTTGTGTGATTTTTCTGAGTCTTGCTATGTAGCCCAGGCTGGTCTCAAATGCTTAAATTTCTCTGCCTCCTCCTGTGATGACAGGCGCAGACCCCTGGGCCTGACTAAGATCTTTTTTATGGTGTAAGGAGATGCTGTGGTTGTCAGAAGAATCCTTATGTTTGGGGACTACATGCTGTGAGGTGAATGGAAGTGACACATCAGATGGCCAGTCAAGTGCTGAGCCACCACAGCTATAAAAAGAGGGTGCTCTTCATGGAACGCTACGGCCATTAGTGAACCACAGCACAGAGGATTAAAGTCTTGGTTCCACATGAGGCCAGGGCCGGGCACGTCAGGTCTTGTCTGCTAGCTGCACTGTTAGTCCCTTCAGGGCTAACTGTAGGAGTTCAGGGTAAGGTTGTCGAGGGAGGACTGCCAACAATGAGGGCTCAGGCTAAGTCAGAGACAGGGCAACTAACCTCCTCACACAGTACCATCCAGGCTCTGCGGACATCCGTCTTGCTCAGGCTTGGCACACAAGTCTTTCTAGTCACACAGGGGGAGAGCAAAAGAATGGGGACTACCAGTGGGACAAAGAGAAACTGCGGTTCAGCTGTCATGCAGGGGCATCTCTGTGCCTTTAAAATCTGTGGCATAGATGCCGAGTGGACTGTGACCGGCTAAAACCGTCCTACCCGCCTTCCAAGTATGTCTCGAACTCTCATTCCCACCCCAGGCCAAATACTGCACAATGAAAATACAGCTTGCAAAACATTCAAAACTTTCAAGTCAGTAGTAAAAGCTCTCTGAATGCACTGCAAAACTAACTCAAATTAAACACGCAATGAATCCAAGGTGTTGCTGGCGGTGCTAGACCATGTATGTGTGTACGTGGCCCCAGTTCTGAACACACAACATGCCCATTTTGTACTTTGTATGACACCATGGCACAATGCCAGTGAACACCGCCTACAACACCTGACCTCAGATTCTTGACAACCGTAGGTGACAAACTATAGCCTTGTACTCTATACACGTGTTCTCTGCCTTTAGACAAGTGTAGTGGTTTAATTACTGAAAACTGAAGACTTCACTGTTTCTGTATTGTTCCTTCACAGCACGCTCCAAAATGGCAAGGCGGTGGTGGTAGCACACACCTTAATCATAGCACTAGTGGGCTGCAGGCAGGTGGGTCTCTGTGAATTAGACGCCAGGCTGGTCTACAGAGAGAATTTCAGGACAGCAAAGTCTCTCTACTATGTAGCTCTGGTAGTCCTAGAATTCGCTAGGTAGTCTAGGCTGGCCTTGAACTCAGAGATCCACCTGCTTCTGCCTCTGGATTATTATTATTATTATTATTGTTGTTGTTGATGATGCATACTGTTCTCCTTTTCAATACGTGGCAAGAGTATGTATGTGCCAGAAGTTTTAAAAATAAAATTCTCTGACGTAATCATTAGCAAATGTTTTGTTTATAAGTGAATAAATCTGTATACTATCAGGCCAAAGGGGTGGTGATTAAAAAAAACTGTAAGAAGCCCCAGACTGTTCAAGTCCCCCATTCTAAAAATTTACTTCCAAAATACATATAAAAACCCCATTTTTACCTAAGAGTTTAGTTGGTAAAAACAGGAACAGATTTTTAAAGAACTTAAAGAAGTCTGGAGAAACACTGAGTACCTGATCCCTTTTACTCACTGAGGAAAGTATCTGCAGTAGCTTTATTTGCTAACTGCTTTCAAAGCTCTTTTCTTCTTGGCAACAACTTTGTGAGGCACTGGGAATGAACACAGGGTCCTGGGTACTCCAGGCAAACGCTCTATTGCTAAGTCTCTCCTCCTCTGCCCTTTATTTTGGGATGGTCTTTCTGTGTAGCCCAGGCTGACCTGGAACTTACAATCTTGCCCCAGCCTCCCAAGCTCAAGTCACTAGTGTGACTACCATACTTGTCCAGGAAAAAACTTTTTTTTTTTTTGGGGGGGGGGGAGGTTTCACCATGTATCTTTGTCTAGCCTGGAACTCACTATGTAGACCAGGCTGCCCTTAAACTCAGCAATATACACCAGCTTCTACTTCCTGAGTGCTGGGGTTGAAAGTGAGTGCCTGGGTGGGGACGAATTTACATGTTCTATGACCTACTTTCTGACAGACAACAGCTCAGATTTAGCTAGCCTAAAAACAATGTCAAGGATATTAAAGGTGTGAAGACACAGGACATACCATTGTTTTGAAATGACAACATCCAATAGCAACCCTCTCCACGGAATGAACACAGGAGCCATTCTGGATGGGGCTGTGCATATTCCAGACATGCACACCTCCCCCCTTTATAACTCTCTGATGGAGAACCCTAATGCCGCCAGCAGCAAAGGCACTTACCTCCACAACAGCTACAATGACTAAGCCACCACCAACCACAAATTCAGTCACCTTCTACGCCACCAAAAGGAGGCTGGGGCTTGGCAGAGAAGGTGCTGGCCACACAAACCTGGTGGCCAGATCTCCAGCTTTTGAACCCCCGTGAAAACCAAAGGAGAGAACTGACTGACATTTCCAAACATGTGGTGTGTTCTATCTCCTCCCACATCATGTGTGTGTGAGCACACACGCAAACTATTACTAATAAAAACAATGACACAAACGGAATTGCCACAGGGTTGATGCTAGGATACACCATAGCTTTATGGTAGGTGTTAAATGTTTAAGGCTGAGAAATGCTAAGACAGGCAGGGACTGCCTGCTTGGCTCACTGCTGTACTCTCTACACCAACAACAGTGTACACAAGAGGACATGGCGCTTTTTGTTTGCTGCATTTATGAAAGGCTATACCAGGACTCATGAGCCACCATGAACTAAAATGCCGAGACTGTTTCTTGACAGCAAAGACCACAGACCTATCTATTTATGCTGCTGACAGACAGTAAGGCAGTAAGTCAACAGTAAGTCTTCAGTGAGACGAAAATGTCAGATTTCCCAACAAGTAAGGTTACAAAACAAACTGAGTTTGTCAAGGAGATGCAAGCTTGTGATTCTATTATGATGGGGCCTTGCAGTGCCAGACACTTTGGTTTTCCTGTCCCATGGTTATTATTTTTAAATGTTTTCTTCTCTTTTCCGTTCTATGTGCATTGGTGTTTGACTGCACGTATGTATGTGTGAGGGTGTTGGGTCTCTTGAAACTGGCAGCTGTGTGTGGTTGCTGGGAATTGAACCCAGGTCTGGAAGAGCAGCCAGTGCTCCTTCTCTGCAGCCCCGTTGGGCCATGATCATTAAGACATTTACCCTGCAGTTTTTACTTATTTGCATGGCACACATGTATAGGTTGGAAGTCGGTGCTAGGTATTTTCTTCCCTAGCTCTCCAGCTAATTTTCTGAGACAGATTATCGTATCAATCTGGCTACCCCAGGATTTACACTGGCTTTCATGAGTAAACGCCTGAACTCAGGTCCTCATGGGTACATGACAAGCATGTTACCGAGGGAGCCATTTTCCTAGCCCCGCAGTTATTTTTCATTTATTTCACGCATACTTATTTCACATGTACACCATGTGTGTCTGTGGTGACTGTAGACTGTTGAGGTTAGAAGACCGTGTCAGAGGCTCTGACACTAGAGTAATGGATGGTTATGAGCCACCACACGGGTGCCAGGAATGGAATGCCAATTCTCTGCAGGAGCGAATGTTCTAACCTGCTGAGCCATCTCTCCAGTCCCTCTACAGTCCACAGTTATTTTATTTTTCTGAAGGCCTACGATATCCCACAAACTGGCCACGATGATGAATAGGGGAAAAAGATAAGTCATCAGGAAGTACCCTGGGGTATTGGGCCTGTTCTCTTTTTTTTTGGGGGGGGGGGCTGTTCTCAAAGGGTTCTGAGAAGCATGCTCTCAGGCTGTCTCCAGTCCAGGTGTACTGTACTTTGCTTTTGTCTCCTGAAGGCTCTCCTAAGGCTCCATATTTTCACCTATGGCTTAGAGGACAAAGGGAAGCTTACAGTGCCTGTGGGGGAAAGGATACAAACCACAGAGTTCATACAAACAAAGCTATCTGCACATAGCTGAGGACAAGGTCATCCGTTCTCAGTATAGCTAGTAGAGACCACTCCTGGCTCTGGGAAATCCTTTCTCAGAACAAATAGCTTTTCCTTCCCTCTGTATCTAAGCACTATCAGAGGGGCACAGATTTTATAATTTTAGGGGTGACAGGGTGGTGGGAGAGATCATAAAGGAGGATTTCTCTCAGAAGTGATACTGCTAGGGCAAAATTCTTTGTAGAACAAGCCTGAATGCAAGGGGGGAGGAGGCAAGAAGAGTGTGAGTGGTGTGCTCAGCCACAGGGGTTTAACGGACTACTGAGGAATTAGAAGAGCAGGTGAGGACACCAGGTCTGTCAGACTGTGGCCTTCAAGGGAAGCAGTGGGAAGATGAGATTTGCTTTAAGAAAATGACCTGGGCTGTTTGTGGAGGGCAGACTAAAGAGGCACAATGGAAGCCTGGGGCAAATGCCTTTAACCCCAGCACTCAGGAGACAGAGGGAGGTGGACCTCTGAGAGTTTGAGGCCAGCTTGGTCTCCAGAACAACCAGAGCTATAACACTGAGAAATCCTGTCTCAAAAAACCAAAACCAAACAAACCAGGCAATGGGGGCTCACAACTTTAAGCCCAGCACTTGGCAGGCAATCTGAGTTCGAGGCCAGCCTGGTCTAGAGAGTGAGTTCCAGGAAAGCCAGGGATACAGAGAGACCCTGTCTGGGGTCGGGTCGGGGGGGCGGCGGCAGCGGGGGGTGGAGGGGACCCAAGTAAACAAAAGGCACAACAGAGTTAAGGGAACGGATGGACCAGAAATCTAGGTAAAATAAAGGAACTTCTGGTTAAGGCAGAGTAATTCAAGTTAACTGAGAAGGACAGAAGGATAGTGTGTGTGTGTGTGTGTGTGTGTGTGTGTGTGTGTGTGTGTGTGTGTGTATGTAAGATGGTGGTGAGAAAATGTGGGAAGAATGAGCAGCTGAGGAGGAGGAGCAGCAGGAGAGAACAGGTGTTTGGAGGGAGGAGCAGATGCCATTGTTGGTACTGAGGCACTCATGGGACAGCCAGGTGGAGTACCAGGCTAGTGACACTAATCTGAGCGGAGGATAGCCAAGGTCCACCTGGGCCAGTAAGTTAGGTTTAGGGACCACCAGCACACGTATATAGGAAAATTGACAATATGAGAGGAAACTGAATTTCTGGGGCAATCCTTAACAGGGCTGGGGTGGGGGTGGGGATGGGAAATGCAGCTGCCAAGGCGGCTCAGCTCGGTAAACCTCACTACCTAAATCTGACCTCTGGATTCCACAGTGGAAACATAACTTTTGGAACTTAAAAACTTGGGGTTGGGGATTT
Source organism: Rattus norvegicus (assembly GCF_021556685.1). Taxonomy (NCBI): domain Eukaryota; kingdom Metazoa; phylum Chordata; class Mammalia; order Rodentia; family Muridae; genus Rattus; species Rattus norvegicus. Next base: position 10,892,270 of record NC_141553.1, on the reverse strand, counting down.
GGCTCAGTGGTAGAGCGCTTACCTAGGAAGCGCAAGGTCCTGGGCTCGGTCCCCAGCCCCAGAAAAAAAAAAAAAAAACTTTTAGTTTTTATCAGACGTCTCAAAAAGTCTCCTTTCTTGGCAATAAGGTCTTGCTTGCTCTGTGACCCTGGCTGCCCTTAGCCTCACGATGCTGGAATTAATGGTATGTACTGCCACCTGGGACTGATTTCAATCAAAAACCATTTAAAAAAAAAAAGATTTAGTTTAGGTATGAGTAAGTAGGTAGTTTAGTGGGAGGTTTGCCTGCTTCTATGTTTATGCACCACGTGCATGCCTGGTGTTGGTAGAGGTCAGAGGGGGTGACTCCTTTCCAGGAAAAGGGTTCTGAGCTGCCATGTGGGTACTGGGACTTGAACGGCTGAGCAATCTCTCAGGCCCCCCAGACTTCAATTTTAATCAGATTTAGCAACCCGTAACTCAAACTTTAGCCAACTGGCTGCAACCTGAAACCTTCACAGTATGCTGCAGTCTAGACTTTGCGAATTCATTCAGGAGTTAACAGAATCTATTCTGGGTCACTTAAAATAAATCTTTGCAATGCATTCCACGGCAGTTAAAATCCAACCTCCCCTCCCTTTCCCCAAAGCCAGCGAAGTGACCACATTGCCCCCAGGTTCAATTTTATCTCAACACGCCCTGCGCGCCAACTTACAGATAGATTTCTCTGGCTCAGGGCACACTTAGCGTTCTTGCGTCTGCCTGCCTGGCTTCCTCCTGTCAAAATCTCAACAGAGCACAGGTGGCTTCCTTTAGAAGGACTTTCTCCTGCACTTTTCCACGCTACTGATATACATTCCCGCATTCACACGTGCTCCACTACACTGCCATCAGTTCTACCACCACACTGCCAGAGTTCTTCTCAGGGCTAACTCTCTAACGCACCCCAGCGCCTACAGGTACTATCCATGGAACACAAACAAGAAACACAAACGAGCCTCGGCGAACTGGGCCAGCGGTGAGCTGGGACTAGCGGTCAGGAGCTCTGCCGCACAGCCCGTAGCAGCCGCACCCGTGCCCACTGGCGCGACCCTCGCCGCGCGCAGCGGCGCGGACCCAGGCCCGCACCTGTGTCGCTCTGCGTCCTTGCGCTGAGATACTGCCGCAGTTTCCTCACGGCGCGGTCGCGGACGCCCTTCTCACTGGAGGCCAGCCGCTGTGCGAACTGGAGCTCGGTAGACTGCATGGCGGGAGCCATCGCACCCGCTTCAGCATCCCCGGGCTGCGCGCGTGCGGCTAGCCGCCGAGCGATCTGGATTGCGCCTGCGCAGGCGCCGCGGCGCGTGGGTGATGGCGTCACCGGTGCGCCGCTTGCCGCGCGCCCAGGGAGCCCGCGTGGCCCCTGTGCGAGTAGATACGTAGCCCCGCTACTGAAGTATATCCTGTGGGTGGTCCAAGTTCTGGGCGGGTAGTTAGGGTCAGATCTCCTCCGGCAGGACGACTACGGCTAACCTGATGCAGTTCTAGAGTCTAACCACAGCTAACAAAGGTCTGTCAGGGAAGCGGCGGTCCTGCCACCTCCATTCACCCGGTGTCTGTGAACTCCGCGGGCTTCCCTGAGCAGACTTGAGACCCAGAAGGAAGGCCATTATCCTGGCATCCCGAGGCTTACAACAGCACAGGGACAACTTCCACTCTCCCACCCTTCAGCGCCCCGTTCCCCTCAGGACAGTGCCTTGAGTCTTGATGCAGGCACGCAGCATTATAGAGGGAATGGGCCCTCTTCCAATGTGCTGGGACGAGTGCAGAGGGGGCGAGGAGACCCTTGCAGCGTTCTAGGACAGGTTCGGGATTTGGAGAAGAGAGAGAAACCCGTCCCTGAAGCAACAAGGGCACTTACAGAGGTGCGGTGTAGTGAACAATCCGTTCCTGCAGCGAGCAAGCCTCCCTGTCGCATCTTGGGACGGGTGCAAACTTGTTGAATGGGGAGTCAGCAAACCCATACCCACAACGACTGGGTCAGACGCAGGGATGTCCATTGGAGAGGGAAAAATTTTGAGGGTCTAACAGGGAGGGAGCTTGGCTCTGTCTTTAAGACCTCTTGCATTCAAAACACACAGTTCTGAGCAGTAGGTAGTGAGTATTGCTACAGTGAAACACCAGGATCAAAAAGCAAGCTGGGGAGGACTCCCATTTCCGTATTACTGTTCACCATGAAAGGAAGCCAGGACCAGATCTCAAACAGGACCTCAAAGAAGACAGGAACCTGGAGGCGGGAGCTGATGCAGAAGCCATGGAGGGATGTTGCTTACGGCCTTGCTCTTTGGTCAGCCTGCTTTCTTATAGAACCCAGGACCACCAGCCCAGGGCTGACTCTACCTACAACAGGTGGGGTCCTTCCCCATCAATCATTAACTAAGAAAATGCCTTACAGGTCTGCCTACAATCTGATTTTATAGAGACTTTTTTTTTTTTATTGAGATTCCCTCCTCTCATGGCTTTAACTTGTGTCAAGTTGACAAAACCAGAACGAGCAGGGAACACACTAAACCAATATGAAAGAAGTCTTTTAACAGTTATGCTTACTTTAGGGACATCCAAAACTCTAGGTCATCAAACATTTGAGAATTATTAGATTAGTATATTCTTCCAAGCTTTAGTTATTTCATTTTGAACCCCGCTCCCCCACCCATGTAGCCCAGGCTAGATTTCCCTTGCTGTGTAGCAAGTTGGTCTTGAACTCCAGCGTCCACCACCCAAGTGCTGGGACATAGGCATGTACCACTACATCTAGTTTCAAACCTCAGTTACCTAGCTAAAATAACTCTTCTGTGCATGCGAAAATGCATCCCTTAACACAGAAGCACTTGGCCAAGGGACGACGAGGTTCTCCCTGTGCGGTTTTTCAGTTTGTAGGTTTGGTTCTAGCATCCTCTCCGTAAACAGGGAAGGACGGATTCTGTTTGACACTCAGGCCTCATTTTGCAGGTCACAAGTCTGAAACACTGAAGGAGAAGAGCCGCAGTAGAGTCTGGTTCCTTCTCATCCCTGGGTCCAGGGGCCGAGAGTGAAGCGCAAATTTGGCGAGATTTGAACCTCGCGGCTTTCCGTATGGTCGGGCATCTTCAGATTCCCGCACTTTTTTTGCGCGTGTTAGAGAGCTCTGCGCAGGCGCACAAAGCTGAGGCCTTGGCTATGGCTGCGATCGTGGGCGAGCGTTCCGGTACTGAGGAGGCCTGCCGGGTCAGTGTGTGCCCCACATATGGGAGCTACTGGTGTTTACTTCCCTCAGGGTGACTCCTGTGCCTGAGAAGATGTCCCTGTAGCCTTGAAGGGGCCAGGCCGGGAGCCGCGCAAGGGTGGGCCAGACCAGAGACACGAGGCGCGGTTCCAAGTCATCTGTGGAGGCCTTCAAGTTAAAAAGTGGTAGCTCAGGTTTTAGGCTGTGAGGCTCTGGGGAACCAGAGCCGTGCACTTATCTGGGTTCTGCCTCTGGTGTCCCTTCACGAGAGGGCCTGGTTGACGCCTACTTCCAGTGGGACGCCATTGTATAGTAGCATGAATGTTTGGGGACAGCAGAGGCCAAAAGCAGCCGCAGGGATCCCATCCTGGAGGAGTTCAGTTTGGGGCACATTAACTTGCGGGCATTTTCTTTGGCTTTTAGAAATGTATATTTGGTTTTTCCTCTTAAGTGTTTCCATTCCCTCTTCCGCTATATTCGTTCTTACTGAATCAGAATTTTGGTGTGTTGCTCAGGCTGGTCTCCCAACGCTTGGGCAAAGCCATATTTCGGCCTCAGTCTCTTGAGAAGCTAGGACTATGGGTGTGGATTACCACCCTCATCCACCGCCGGCAAGGCTCTCTGTATATAAAGCCCACGTATACACAAACACACTCACGAATACACATCTATATCCATATATGTGTAACAGAAGGGACATCAGATGCCAGGGGTGGTGGAAGAGGCCTGTAATCCAGAACTAGGGAGGCAGAGGCAGGCCCACTGCCTAGTCTGCAGAATTCCAGAACAGCCAGGGCTACACAGTGAGACCCGCCCTCTCAAAAAGCAAATCAAAGCTCCAGTGCGCGCGCGCTTTGGAACACACACACACACACACACACACACACACACAGACACACACACAGACACACACGAACATGATGTAAACACATTTGTGAGGCAGTTATGAATGTAAGAGTCTGGAAAGAAAAGGAAAGTTGATTTGGGTTGCTAGTTCTAGTCATCTGAAGAGAAATGCTACAATGCTAAGACCTGCTTGTTCCTTTAGCACATGGAATCTAAGGAAGAATTCGTTAAAGTCAGAAAGAAGGACCTGGAGCGGCTGACGACGGAAGTGATGCAAATCCGGGACTTCTTACCCAGAATACTAAATGGGGAGTTACTGGAAAGCTTCCAGAAGTTGAAGATTGTAGAAAAAAGTGAGTTTTCCCTCATGTGTGCCCTCTTGTCTTTAGGTGGGTAGGGGGCGCCAGCTTTCAGTGTTGAGCTAAGTCCAGGATTGCTAGGACTTGTCTATCCAGATGTTTGACATTTGAACAATGTATCAAATACCAGTCGGGACCCTGTTATTATTATTATTTTTTTTGGGGGGGGAGGTACTTGGAGCTTGCAAAAGCACTTTCCCAATTGGGACTGGACTGCAATCCAATCAGCTTTTCGGTGGGTAAGGCTAATTTCTCAAGTCACATCGGACCGCCAGCCCTCATAGTGTGCGCCCCAGAGGCCCAAGTAATGTCTTGAGCTGTAAGTCCAAATAAGGAAGTGTCTTATTTTTCCCCAGTAATTTATTTATTCACTTTACGTCCCGATTGCAGCCCCTCCCCCACACCAGTGTGGTGTCGTCCTGTCATCCCGAAGGTGTCCTCAGCTGCCCCCACCTCCTTCCCCACCAAGAAAGTGTCTTGACTGAGGAATGTAGGTTTCCGAGCCAGTCTCGATGGTGCCCGTGCCTGTAATCCAGTACTTAGGTGGTGGAGGTATAAGGACCGGGAGTTCAGGATCATTTTCCCCTATGTACCAAGTTCAAGCCTCACCTGAGAGCTGTGAAACAGGCAGCACAGTGATCTCAGAAGGGGAGGACAATCAGGCCACATAAGTTGTAAGCTAGAAGGGATCGGAATGTGGGTTTCTAGTTTGTACACGTGTACTTTGCCAGTTAGCCAGCCCTATTCAGTTAGAAGGGTGAAGCAGTTAGAAGTTTGTGAGACTCCAGTTCCAGGGCATCCATTATCCTCACACAGACACGCCTACAGGCAAAATGCCAATGTGTGTGAACTTAAAAATTAAAAAAAAAGAAAGGAGTAAACGGTTAATGGTTACACGGAGCCCTGTCCTATTCTGTCAGGAGTTTTCTCAGCCATTAACTTCTGCCTTGTACTGTATTCTGGGAGGTAGACCCCCTACAGACTAGAATTGGAAGGCCTCTCTGAGCAAAGAGAGAGGGACCGGGTGGGAGGGGTGCTGGCCTGCCCTCTGCCCCTCTTGTTACTCCGGTGTTTGGGTGGCATTGCTCCACAAGTGCCCTCCCAGTGGCCTCCTCCACAGTCTACCTCTTACTGGGCTTCAATAACACACTCTCCCTTTGAGAGGGCCATCACCATTCCCTGGCTATGTCACTATCTTCGTGGGGGGCCTTACTCCTCCTGTCGCCGGTTATTGACTTTCTAACCACTTCATTCTGATCTTATGCTCAGCTGGCAAGTTTTGAGAGCAATTAGCGTCAGTGCATTTATTTCCAGAAAAGGAAAATGCTGCCTGGTAACAGAGTGCATTAGCCTGCTGGCTGATTGTTTCACTGTAAAGCCACGAACCGGTGGTCTGCGAAAACGTATCAGGATCTCATTTGTCAGAGATTAGACGCCAGTCTCCTTCCCAGGGCAGGCTAGAGGCCACACATGAATCTGGTAACTTGATAAAGTCAGACTGTAGGGGCTGTTCACTTGAGGTTCGTGGCCTTCCCGGGCTGTGTGTCCCTTCCCCATCTATCTCTGCGATGTCCTCTTGGTCACCTTTGCCTATTCACCTTTCTCAAGACTAGCAGTTCTCATCCTTCCTAACGCTGCGACCCTTTGACACAGTTCCTCATGTCGTGGTGACCCCCAAACTTAAAATAGTTTCGTTGCCACTTCATAACTATGATTTTGCTGCTGTTATGGATCGTAATGCAAATACCTTTGTTTTCTGATCGTCTTAGGTGACCCCTGTGAAAGGGTCTTTTGATCCCCAGCCCTCAAGAGGTTGTGACCCACAGGTTGAAAACTGCTACTCAGAAGCCCTTAGACAGTGCAGGTGCCTGAGGCCCAGCCTAGTCCTTCCTATTTCATCGTAGCCTCCCCAAGGCAGTCTCGTGCACACAGACAGCCTTAGTCCTTTTGATGTGAGTGGCTGCTGGACGTATCTCTGTAGCCAGCATCCGCCTTTCCCTGACTCCCACTTGGCATCTTTTCTCACTTGATCATTTGGACTCTAAGTGCCCATGCTAAGCTTATCAGGGACAGGTGTGTGTCTGACTAGATCAGGTTTACGTCTCTCTGAGGCGTGCATGACCACAGGTACAGAGGAATGGGAGGCACTTCACCGGGCCCTGGGGACAGGCTTGGACTTAGGCGGTGTGGGAATGAAGCAGTGTTTTATGTTGGAGATGGCTTCCTATATCCTGGGATAACCTCGAATTCTCTGTGCAGCCCAGGCTGGCCTCAAACAGTAGACATTCCTGCTTCAGCCCCCTAAGTCCTTAAGCGCTGTTTCGACGGCTCAGAGCAAGGTGGAGCTTTGTGTAAAGAGGCAACTAGAGGCTGAGTGCGAAGCGGACCCGGGTCTTGTTTGCTCATAAACAGTGACGCTCAAATAAATGTAGAACACTGTGTAGACGGACCTTGCCCACTGTGTGGACGGACCTTGCCCGCACCTTTGAGGCTATCGGGAAGCCAGGCTGTGTTTGTGTGTCACTCTTCAGGCCAGGTCAGGTTTCTCCTTCTGAAAGTGGGGGAGCGGGCTGGAGAGATGGCTCAGAGGGTAAGAGCACTGACTGCTCTTCCAGAGGTCCTGAGTTCAATTCCCAGCAACCACATGGTGGCTCACAACCATCTGTGATGGGATCTGATGCCCTCTTCTGGTGTGTCTGAAGACAGCTATGGTGTACTCATATACATAAAATAAATAAAAGATCTTTTGAAAGTGGGGGAGCTTTGGAAAGGAATTCGATGACTGCGAAGTGACATCGTGACACGTTCCCATTAATGGGAGACATAACGTTTCCTGTTTACTTGGCAGCTGGCTCTATCTGGGCCTGCTACTGTAGCCCGACAAGTGGCAGGGCACCCTTCCACTTAGCAAGATCATTTTTACTTTCTTCTGCCTGACTCCTACTGATTCCCTTCTGCTGCTTCTCCCTGGCCTGCCTTGGAGCTGTACCGCCAGTGAGCTCGGGAGATGCTTTCTGACTTTATCAGCCTGTCGTCATCTCTGCTGTTTTGGTGGGGCCCTTGTGCCTGCCTCCTCTAGGCCGTGTCTACTGTCCCCAGCCTGGTCATCTTTGCCTGATTCTATCATTCTACCACTGGAGCGAAGCTGTTACAATAGCTGCTCCTTGTCCGTAGGACAAAGGGCAGCTAGCAAACGGTGAAGCCTTTGTACTGACGGGTAAGCCTTGCCTAGAGTAGCTCTGACTACCCAGACACGAGCCCTGTTTAGGCATTAGGCACACCTCGTGTCCTTTGCTTCCTGGGAGGTCACTGTAAACTTTCAACTTAGGCCCTCCCTGACTACCTCCGCTTTTCTGGGCAAGGCAAGGTTGAAGAGATGGCCTTCTACAGCGCCTTTATCTACTTTTTGCTCTTGAATTCTCTCTCTCTCTCTCTCTCTCTTTTTTTTTTTTTTTTGTGACAGGGTCTCACTTGGTAGCCCTGCCTGTCCTGGGATTCTCTATGTAGATCAGGCTGGCCTTTCACTCACAGAGATCCCCCTGCCTCTGCCTCCCAAGGGCCCGAGTGGGTGAGCTAGGTATCAGATAGCATGCCGAACTTGATTCTGAGCTAGCATGAGACCTGCCTCTGAGAAGCTGGGCAGGTAAGCAGTGCCTTGTCTAAGTGTCTTTTAAAGAGGCAACACTGAGGAAAAGGCACACTTTCTTTTTTTTTTTTTTAAGTATTATTATGATTTTATATGTCTGAGTATGTAGCCTGAATGCATGTATGTGTGCCATGCCTGAGGAACTTAGAAGGGCGTGTCGGATCCTCTGTTACTAGACTTACTGACAGTTGTGAACTGCTATATAGGTGCTGGGAATTGAACCCAGGTCCTCCGAAAGAGCTGCTCTCTATCCCCCGCAGAGCACTGTTTATTTTAAGGAGGAGAAGGAAAGACACGTGACAGTCACAAAGGGAGTAAGTAAGGATGGTCGTTTGGATTTGTCAGGTGGCTTTCCTGCTTGCGCAGGACTTGTGGCCAGCAGAAGAAAGGCAGTAAAGGTGGGATGTTCACGGCGGACGGGAGGGGATTGGCTGAGGTCAGAGGAGCTTGGAACCCCTAACTGGAGTGATCCTAAAATACAGATCAAGTGGTGTGTATTGGGGGATGGTTTGAATCTGAGGATCCAGAAGAGTTAGAAGGGTTGGTGGGATGGAGAGTATCCCTCAGGGCAACTGCTAGGCTCCACTGGACTTGCTCTGACTGGATGGGTGGGTTCATGAGATGATGGTGAAGGGAAGGATTGTAGGTCAGGATCGGCCATGGTAGAAGTGTGGAGAGGCAGGACATCTGTGACATCTGTGTCCTCCATGTTGGCTAGCATCTCATTGTGTTTTCTGGAACTATAAAGCACTCATCTAAGAGCATTAGAGCACTTGCCTGGCTACATACTGGGCCCCGAGTAAGGTCCTAGGACTCTGTTACTCCCCCCAACCCCCAAGTCTCCAAGGATGTGGCAGGTTTGAGATGACTTAATCATTCTGAATGGTTTGTATGGTACCTGCATTGTAGAATCTTGGAGGAAGTGTTTTTGGAGAGAGCATTCTGGCAGATCCACAGCCCAGCAGCGTCAGTTGTGGCTCAGATGCTATCACACAGTGAACTTGGGAGAGCCTTGACTTGAAGTTTACCAAGTTGGAAAGTGTGTAAATATGAAATACTCCCGTGGACATTGTCAGTGCTCTTCAGTGCTGGGCAGTGCAGGAAGGGAGGAGTCCTGCACGGTTGTTGATCGTGTTGAGGTCTCAGTTGAGACAGGGAGAGGAAGAGCACTGTGGGGCTTTCAGTTATCATCCAAGACCAGCCAGCTAATAGGACAGAGACTGCGACCGAGCCCTTCAGTTTTCTGTAATTATAGTGAGGACGGTAAAGGATTTGCTGCTGGCAGCCGAGTCCTGGGCAGAGCCAGCTTCAAGAAGCAGAGCCTTAAGAGGTTAAGGAGCTTGTTTGGCTGAAGAATGGTCCTCCTCAGTCAGGGAAGGCTGTCCTCTTCAACTGGGTGTTTGGGAAGGGAAGCACAAGGAATGGTGAGGAAGGAGCCTGTCTACCTGGCCTGATAACCCTGTGGAGGCTGGAGTGAAATACCAAGTCCAGATTGTCCTTATATCCCAGAGTCTTGTGACTTGAAAGGGGACAGGATGATCGGGAATTTTAGATTCTGCTAGAACATCTTGTGAGCTTGAGGATCTTGGTCCATGGGGGCCCTCTAGTGGTTACTTGAAAGACAAGTACACCAGATAGTTATAATCTTGGGGCACAATAGGGGTAAAAAAAGACAGAGACAGTGAAAGGGGAGGTGTGTCACAGATGCCACACAACTATAAAAGGCCACCAGAATCCCAAGGGGGTTGGCTGGGGGAAGCCAAGGCAGCTTTATGAAGGAGTAGACTTAGGGGACAGTTAAAATGCATCCTAGAATTAGTTTATTCAAGAGAAGGAACAGCATTTGGTACGGTAGGCAAATGGATTTCAGTTCAGCATGTTGGGAAATGCAGGTCGTGCAGTGTACAGTCTGCACACTGTAGAAATGAGTTGACTAGACTTAAGCAGTGTTCACCAGGTAAACGAATGTGGTCGTCCTCTGTGGGTCACTGGATTATTCTATGTACCGGAGATACTTAACAGCTCCTCTGGAATAGTGGTCCAGAGCTGGTTCTGGAGCCCTTGAGCTTCTGCAACGGCTTGTTTCTGGGAAACTTGTAGGATGCAGAATCATTCTGGAGGTGTCTGTTTGCTGTGGAAAACTATGTCAGTAAAAGTGCCTCACGAAGGGCTGACAGTCTGCACTTGATCTTAGCCAAAAGGCCGAGAAGCGATAGGGCTGACAGTCTGATGAAACCCTGGCAAGTTGCAGAGTATCTGTCAAGAATTTCCCTGAAAAGGTACCTTCAAGTACAGTCCCCAGGTCCTCAGAACGGGACTTTGGAAAAAGGTTTTCACAGGGGTAAAATGAGGCCTGATGGGCTCTAGTCCAGTATGACATTCTTGTCAGGAAAGTTTTAATCGTGGTCACAGTGAGGTCTGTGTGAAGATAGGGGGAGGCCAGTGAGGGGAGAGACCGTGAAGAACAGGCCATGTAGGGTCTGCCAAAGTGTTTCTTAATCCAGGGAATGTTTGGCAGAAAGAGGCAAGGAACAGGTTTGCCTGTCAAGGTTTCACCCCGCGTTTGGCCCTGCTAACCCCTGGCCTGTGAGGCATACGTTCCATGTGCTGGGAATGTATACACCGCCCAAATCTCAGCTCAAAGTGAAGATGGAGCTTGTCAGCACTGCACTCTTTTCTCTTGATGCTTCCAGAGTGCTGGGAAGGAAAAGGCTAATGGTTATTTAAAAGTATCTGGGTTTTCAGACAGCTGTTGTGGTAAAAACTATTTCACATTTATGGAAAACAACTGATGACGTGTTGTAGACATGCCAGGTAACGGGGGAAGAAAAACCAGACCCCAGTGTGAGCTGCTTTCCAGAAGCCCTGCCTCTCACCAGCAGCTCCTGTCCCTCTTCCTAAGTAGGCTGAATGTGGAGATACTCATTCTCATGGTATCAACACCATCAAAACTACATCTGGTGTCACATGCCATGCCAGCTACATAGCTGGGAGCTGTAGCAGAGGGGTGGGTGTTGACATTGAGCTCTGCCAGGACTACAGAGTAAATTTAAGTCCACCCTGGGTAACTTCAAAAATGAAAAAAGAGGGCTGTGGAGACAGCTTAGTGACAGAGGGCTTGCCAAGCATTCTCGAGACCTTCCGTTCAATCCATAGGGCTATCAAAACCACCACCACCAAAACCCATCAAACCTATCGGACTATGGGGGTACACACCTATTATCCCAGCCCTGAGAAGACCGACTCAGCTGGATTCTGGAAAATACGGTGAGACTGTGATCTAACCCCCCAAACAAAGCCAGAGCTATATAAAGATCCTCATTCCAGAGTACTGCTGTTGAAATAGTCTGTGGCATAGATGGCTTCCCAGTATCCTAGCCTGTCTAGTGCGCCGCCTTCTATCCAGTTAGGTGTCTAGAGATTCTCTTGGTTTGAGTTCTAAAAGCAGTGGAGGCAGCTAGGTTGGGTGACAGACACCCTGTGACAGAGTTCGTGTAAGATGTTTCCATTCTGTGTATCAGCCATTGCATTGTTTATATTATTTCTGTTTGTAGATTTAAAAATTTATAAAGGCAATATGTTTTTGTTTCCTTATGTATTGTTTTTATGACTGTTTTAGAGATTCTGTGTAGATCAGGTTGGCCTGGAACTCAGAGAGATCTGCTTTCTGCACTACCACTCCTGGCCAAAGGCAGTTTATTTCCCCCATCCCCGACCCACAGACAGGGGTTCTTTGTATAGTTCTGACTGCCCTGGAACTCGATCTGTAGACCAGGCCAGGCTTGATCTCCAAGATCAGCCTGCCTTTGCCTCTTGAGTGCACCACCACCTCCTGACTTTAAAGCCCCATGTTCTTAAGGGAGATCTTCTGTTTTAACTAAAGCTGTATTTGTCTGTCCAGGCAGAAAGGTGAAGAATGTATAAAGAAGTGACACTCGTGTGAAAATATTTAGGGAGTGTCTACAACATTCCACACACTTTCCTAAGCACTTGGGGTGCAGCATGAAACAAACCATGATAATCTCCGGTCCTGGTGGTGGTGGTGGTTGGTTGCAAGCAGTGGTCCCGTTGGGCCACTAGGGGGTGCTCTGACACTGCTGATAGGACCGCTGTAGGGCTGGACAGTCTCCTGAGCACTGTGGCCTGGAATTTCCTGAGGTTCCATGTCCTGACCCGGGCCTCGCTGAGCCTGTTGCTTTGATCTGAAAACCTGCAGCACGCTCACAGAAAGCTACACAGAGAGGAACTTATATAACGGAAGTGGCGGCTGGTTTTACATGACAAGATTTGTAGACATTTAGTTACCCCCTTCTTGTCTATGTTCGAGTAGCAAAGTTTAATAACAGAACCCGACTTTCAGAGTTGGTTACCAGGAGCAAACATCGACACTGCTGGTAGTTCTATTGTTTAGTTCCTGTCTGGCTATGGTCTGTATTTCATAGCTCACATGTGCTTATAATGTAATATGGGTATGTGTAGGTGTCATTCAACACGGTTACATGTATTCAACAGTGTTATTTTAAAGCTAGAGGTCCACTGCTCTTTGGTTGCATGGGTGGTCAGGGTTAGTGGGACAAGGGAGAGTTCATACGGTATGACAGACCTGAAAAGTCAGGGAGGAGAGCTCTGACGGAGGGAGAATAAATAGCCAGCCCAGCTTGCATGCTTCTAGGAAATGTGAACGGGCTCTTGCCAGCCAGTTTCATAATCTCCAACTTGTTGTTGACCTTTGGGTTCTAATCTTCCTTCTTGGACAGGGTCTCAAGGAAATGTAGACGCTTTCCTTGTTCTTTCTCCAGAATGCTTGGGATGCCAAGTGGCTGTAGGCAGTCCCTGGGGTTTTTGTGTAAATGTCCCTTTGCCTTTTCAGACCTCTGGAGCACCAAGCCTGCCCCTTCCCTTGCCTGTGCTGAATTGATCCTCAGCCTGAAAACTGTTTCTCCTTGAGGTGGAGGGGTGTATGGTTCTGTATGTTCTCAGAGGTACCCTCCCTTTCCCGGGTTCCATTAGTCTCTGTTTATACTCCTCCATTGCTGTAGCCGAGCCCTCTTGTCCACTGTGCATTCCACTCCTACTGCTAGTGATGAGAGCTGAGGAAGTTGTTTTTGAAGTATGATTCCCATAAAACCTCACCTAGGAGCCTTGTTAGAAATTTAATTTCTTTGGGCTGGAGAGATGGCTCAGTGGTTAAGAGTACTTGCCGCTCTGGCAGGGGACTAGGATTTGGGTCCCAGTACTGGTAACCCACAACTGTTTGTAACTCCAGTCCCAGGGGATCTGACACCCTCTCCTGGCATCCACTGGCATCAGGGGTGAACATGGTACGGATGCATATATGCAGGCAAACATTTATACAGAAAAGAGAGGACTTGTTTCTTTTCAGTGTATGTGTGAGTGCTTGCATGTATGCTTGTGCACCGTATTCATGCTTGGTACTGAGGAGGCCAGGAGTGGCGGTCAGAGTTGCAGGCTGTCGTAAGCTGCCACGTGGGTTCTGGGAACAAAACTCTGCAAGAGCAGCCACTGTTCTCGACCACTGAGCCATCTTTCCAGCCCCCACATATAAATCTTAAAAAAAGAAACGCGCCCTTTCTTTACCCTCCCTGAGGAGCTGTTGGCAGCGACTGGTGTAGGGTGAAGGGGACGGTTCTCCTCAGCGGTGCAGTCACTGCTGAGTCGCTGTACTCCACGTCCCTGCCTCAGGAACTAAACTCAGAAGGTCATAAAAATGTCCAAACTCAGCAGCAGCCAAAGCCGTGAGAATAAGAGGAGGCTTCTTGGAAAGCCCTAGGTCTTGCCAAGGTTGGACCCCAGTACAGGGGTATATGGGGGAGGGCAATAAGGGGGATGTATAGGGGGATACCTGTATGGGGGAGAGGGAGGGGAGGGAACGGGGGCTTATGGACAGGAAACCGGGAAGGGGAATAACCTTTGAAATGTAAGTAAAGAAATATATAATAAAACAATTAAAAGAAAAGAAAAAAAAGAGGAGGCTTCTTGGCCATCAGGTGATCGATCATCAGGAGTGGGAGGGGTGTGAGAGTGGATAATGGTGGCGGAAAGGAGCCAGATGTAGTAGATGTGTCCATGAAAGAAGTACCTTACAGAAAAGAAAGGTAAGTTCTGAGGCCCAGCTAAACGCGTGGAATCACAAACTCTGAGCGCCAGGCCCAAGTCCCCTGGGATCCTCGCATATTAGGATTTGTTCGTCACTGTCTCTCAGTACTTAGTCTCAAATCTTGTATATATATTGGCAAAAACAATGTTTGATTTCTTAGCCTTGAGATCAGATTCTTAAAATTTTCAATTAAATGCCCAATTCTTTTGAACAGTGGCATTTCTGCAGTATGACAGTATTTAAAGTTGATAATATGCTTCTCGTTGGTTTATTGATGTGGGTGTCTTTTGAGTTTTTTGTTGGCCATTTGACTCATAAGCTGAGTGATGGTGGAGAGGAAGTGTTACGTCGTCGTCACTACCCCTCACGGTAGCATGTTCTTGTCTTGATCTCTGTTGCTTCCCGCCTCCACTGACTACTACTGCAGTTGTTCCATTGAGTCAGTCTGCCAGTTGGTGGGACTTGTTCTCTGAGTCAGCTCCTGCTGGCACCAGCCACTCGTGAGGTGCCTTCTGCTTTTTATGGCACAGACACACGTTTGTGCCATGAGATAGTCAGGCTTCTCCGCTCTGCCTTCAGTACTTTATAAATAACTCGCTTTCTTGAAGCCTTGAGTACCCGTCTGGCAGTAAATGAGGTCTTTAAATCACAAAGTAAGATAACAGGAGAATTTCTTTCAGGACTGGAGGCAGTTCAGTGCCACAATTGTGCTTAGTGTGCATGGGACGGGCTTCACTCCCCAGCGTCTATTCCCACCCCTCCCCACAAAAAAGGATTTCTGGTAAAGCTTGAAAAATGGAAGAGAGCCTAGACACAGGACTATAAGAATGTTGTGTGTGGTTCCACATGTCTTAAGTATTTTTCTGTCTCTTCTAGACCTGGAAAGAAAAGAACAAGAATTAGAGCAGCTGAGATTGGACTGTGAACACTTCAAAGCCCGGCTAGAAACTGCACTGGCAGACAGTGGGAGGGAGAAGAAGGTAGGCTCTTGGGCAAGGCTCCTGCAGGGGCTGGGCCCAGAGGCTGTTGCTTTGCTGCCTTTTGCTCCTGAGGAGCAACCAATCTCACATTTTCTCTGTTAACCCTCAGGAGATTGTAGTTTCAAAGATGTGTATTTTGAGTGGGTTCGAAGGTAGGTGAACTGTTAATGGAGTTTATAACCATTTAACAGGTAGACCATTCACTTCTTTTTAGTATATATTTTTTGTATATTTAGAGTCTGTGGGCATAAGAGAGTGTCTGGTGTGACTATTTATGCATATTATGCAGGCTTGTGTTTGCTTCACTTTGTATGGTGTTCAGAGGACAACTTGTGGGAGTTGCTTCTTTTCCCCCCATGTGGGTTCTGGGTTGGTGGGAAGTAAGTACCTTTACCCATTGAGCATCTCACCCGCCTCCTCGTAAAGTTTATATTTAAAGCCTGCTTCAGCTTAACATGATGGTTCACACCTTTAACCTCAGCACCCAGGAGGCAGAGGCAGGTGGCTCTCAGTCAGTTTGAGACCAGTCTGGTCTACACAGTGAGTTCCAGGGCAGCCAGGGCCACACAGGGAGACCCTGTCTCAAATAAAACAAAACAAGTCTGCTTTATCGTACATATTTATAACATGGTAAGAATCTGGAAGCAAGTAACTTATATTGGTAATATATTAAGTTAGAAATACTGCTAATTAATCTGGTTATGACTTAATGATACTTAGGAAATAACTAGTTATATTTTATTTTACTATTGGGAAAACTATATTTTTCTTTATTAAAATTATTTTATATTTTTATGTGTTTTGCATGTATGTCTGTCCAGTGTGTGTGGGATTGGTTTCCCCAGAGGCCAGAAGAAGGTGTCAGATCCTCTGGAACTGGAGTTACAGTTCACTGTGAGCTGCCCTGTAGGCTCTGGACCTGAACCTAGGTCCTCAGCAAAACTAGCAAGCACTTTTAACTGCCAAGCCACCTCTCTAGCCCCTATAATATTTTTTGAAAATATTTTTATAATAGGATGGCATATATTAATTCTTCTACTATAAAACTAGTCCTGGGCTTCCACTTGTAGAATTTTGGGCTTGCCTATCTCTGTATTTTAAAATAATGGAGCAGTAGTGCTGAGCAGTGACAGCCAATGTGTGTTGGATACTGTCGTGTGCTCACAAACATATCAGCAGGCGTTACTGTCGTACAAGACACTGAGTCCGCATACTGCCTGCGCACTAGGGAATTCTGAACGTGCTGTAGCAGATGTTTTGTAAACTGGTAGAGCGGGCTTGTATTTCAATACAGAGCAAGTAGAACATGGTAGGAGAGAGTTTATTCTTAAGCCTGGATTAGGTTTTGTGTAAACTACACAAAGTTGAATTTTTAGCGTTGCTATATTCCATTAAGATCGGCTCATAAATTGCAAGGCAGTGTGGTTAGTTTCAGACGAAGCATTTTTAAAGGATTTATTTATTTATTTTATATATGAGAATATACTGTCACTCTCTCAGACACACCAGAAGAGGGCATCGGATCCCATTACAGATGGTTGTGAGCCGCCATGTGGTTGCTGGGAATTGAACTCAGGACCTCTGGAGGAGCAGTCAGTGTTCTTAACTGCTGAGCCATCTCTCCAGCCCAAGAATTTTATTTTTAATTCAAATATTGCATAATTTCTCTCCCTTTTCTTTCTTATGCTTCTCGTGTCTCTAACCCCTGCTCCTTTCAAATTCATGACCTGTTTTTCTTTATCATTGTTCTGCAAACACACACACACACACACACACACACACAGACACACACACACACATAAGTATACAAATGAATACATATATAAATGCAACTTGCTGAGTCTGTTTACTGTTGCTTGTCTGTATCTGATTCCAGGGTTGACCACTTGGCATGGAGAGTCATTTAGGGCCTCTTTGCTGGGGGAGACTAATTCTCCCGCTCTCAGCAGTTGTAGGTTGTCATAGTTCTTCATTTAGGAGTGGGCCCTGTGAGCTTTCCTCATTCACATTAGTGCGTCAGCTGATGTTGGAGCTATTCGGGTCTTTTTAAGGCAGCCATCTTGTAGATGCTACAGCGGTATAGCTTTCTCGTCACAGTTAGAAGACAGCTTCACAGAGAGCTTTGGTTCTCGGTTCTTACAATCTTACCAGTCCCTTGGAAAAGGGAAACTTAAGGTCGCCTAGCATTTGAGCTCTCACAGGGGTTTTGCTGCCCACTTTTAGCCTGATTTACAATGAGTACTGAGAGTGAAAAACAGGGTAGAAACATTTTAAAACTGGCTTTAAAAAAATCACATTTAAAATTGGGACCAATCAATGGATAATCATCGGAGATTAGCACCATCGTGTGTACCAAGACAATAGGACAGGTAGGTGCCTGAGGGCACCTCAGTGATGGCAGAGAGCAGACTCACTCTGCAATCAAGAGGACAACCTGGTGTTAATCCCAGCACCCAGGAGGCGGAGGCAGGAGGCTCTCTGTGAGTTTGAGACCAGCCTGGTCAACATAGCCCTATGCATGTTAGACAAGAACTGATGTACTCAGCTGTAATACAGTCACGCCCTACTGGAGTTCTTCCAGCCTCACTTTGTTACCCAGAAAATCGTAGTCCAGCACAGACTAAGATACTGTGAGCAGAACTCATGGACGGTCCTGGTGGAGGAAGTCAGAAGACCAGGATGACTGCACACACACAGAGATAAAGGGTGTGCTCAGGAGCGTTGAGATGGGATCTGGGCTAGAACGGTCAATGAATTTGTCTTCACTGGGCCTCGCTATAGCCTAAGCTAGTGATAGCCTTGGCTGTCCCCCATCTGATGCT
Source organism: Rattus norvegicus (assembly GCF_021556685.1). Taxonomy (NCBI): domain Eukaryota; kingdom Metazoa; phylum Chordata; class Mammalia; order Rodentia; family Muridae; genus Rattus; species Rattus norvegicus. The sequence continues at coordinate 10,874,279 of NC_141553.1, read as the reverse complement.
ATGTATGCAAGGCAGTTCACAGAGGCTTCTACTCAGATTTCAAGGAATGTTGGGGAGGCTGGATGATGTGTGACAGAGGTAAGAGTACTTGGAGGTAGCCCTTGAGAGAGCAGTGGGTGTGAGGTGGGGCAGAGACCCCAGGACACTGAAGATCCTGCAAGTGTAGACTGTCCGCCAGGGAAAGTTCTAGACAGTGAACAGGGCCAGCCTGGAAGAGCCATGGAGCTGCAGTGGTGTACTCTAGGGGACGGGCTCCCCAGCCTTTGGCACCCGGGTAACACCACTGCACATCTCAGCCGTGGAACTGTAGGCGCTGACATTTGCCCTGCTGATTCCTGTCTTGCTTTGGTCTCTGTGCTCTCTGCCTTGTGCCCCTTTTGGATTGGAGGTCTTTATTCTGCTGTGTACTTGGGATATGCAAAACTTTCGTTTTGGCCTTATAGGGACTCACAGGCAAGAGCTTGTCTTGAGTCTCAGGAAGCTTTATACTAGTGCTACTGGCCAGTGCAGGAACTATTGAGACACTGGGGAAATGAACTAAAGGACTTTGGGTATACATAGGATGGTTCTGTTATGTGTTACTAATCATGGCCTTGTTGCTACCTTCCGGAATTAGATATGGTTTTAGGAGATGTGTTTGGGTGTCAGGTTGACAGAGGGTGCACTTTTGAGAGTTAATCTTGATTGTCAACTTGGACTGAGAAATGCCAAGGAGATTTGTGAGGTACATTTCTGCTGTGCTTATGGACGTAATTCTGGTGAGGATTAAGAGGGGGAACAGCTACTCCGAATCCTGCTTGTGTCACACACTAGTCTGAGAACCCAGATAGACTAAAGGGCAAGAAGGAGAAAGCACGGGACTGTTCTCTCTGCGCTTGCTGGTGTCTGTGAGGTGAGCAGCTTTGCTCTGCTCTACTGTCCCGTCCTGACTATAGCTGTGGGACAGACAGACTATGGACTGAAGCCCTGAAACTGATGGAAAACTTGTTGTCCTTCTACATTGTTCTGTGAGGCATTTGTCCGTGATGAAAGGCTAATAACACAGCAGCTCAGTGCTGAAAGGTCTGTGGGCAGACACCCTGTAAGCAGGCCCACTGTAAGCAGTCCCACTGAAGTGGGGTGGTGAATGAGGCCTGGGGTCTGCTCTCTAGTCCTGTGTAGAATGGGCGTGGTGATACACACCTCACTTGGAAGTTGGAGGCAGGAAGGTCAGAAATTCAAGATTATCCTCTGTTACATAGTGACCTTGAGATCTGCCTGTTTCAAAAACAAACAGTGACAGCTGTGCCTGTCCCAGAGCACAGAGACCTTTTGCTGTTGCCAAGTTTCTTCCCCTGGCCTCTGTCCTCCAAGAGCAGGTATCCATCCCAACTCTCTTTTCCAGTGATCCAACTTAGTTGCTGCGTTGAAGGAGAGGAGACCACGTCACTACAGCTTCAGCAAAGCCCCTGCATCAGAGTCCTCAGCCCAAGGGGACAGAAACTGTCCCGTGCACTGCACACTCATGTTTTACATTCTATACTTTTCTTACGTACTGGATTGATACTGATTTCACCCACCCTGAAGTGCTTACTGGCAGTAATCTAACTCAGTCTCCGAGGTGCTGGATTCTTTCCTGCTTCCTCAGCTCTATAATAAGCTGACATTCCTGCCTCATGGTCTGCACAGGCCTGGGCAGGGACCACAGACAGTGCCTCAGAAAAGACAGCTGCAGAGACAAGTGACCTTATTATAGCCAGCTTACTTACCCCGTTCATCCAGTGAACTGTTCAGCTTAGCTGGAGATAGAAAACTAGTCAGGGCTAAAGCATCCCTCATTTCCATAAGGTCAGCGCACTGCACACCATGACAGCAATAATACTCAGTGTTCAGAGCCTGGCCATTCCATCAGTCAGTCAGGCTGTGCACTGAAAGGCAGCTGCAGCCACGCCTCTATTTTGTTTTATTTTATTTTACTTTATTTTATTTTGAGATGTGGTCTTGCTATGGAGTCTGAGCTGCCTTCAACGCTATGTAGCTTAGGCTGGCCTTGAACTTTTGATCTTCCTGTCTCAGCCAGCCTCCAAGTGCTGGAATGAAAGGCATTTACCAGCATGTTGGCTCCATGTACTTTTATCTCATAGCATGGACCTTTCCCCATTAGCAAACCAGCCAGGACAGAGACTGTCAGTTTTCTGTTATATTTTACTTTCTATATTTTTAATTTATCAGGAAAGAGTTGCTACTTTTAGCATGCTAAAAAGGAAGCTGTTGGAAACATTAATTCAGTGATTCAAGAAACTCTAAAAAGTTTATTTTTAAATGTGTGTGTGTGTGTGTGTGTGTGTGTGTGTGTGTATGTGTGTGTGCCTGTGCCTGTGTGAGTTTATATGCACCATGTATGTGCAGGTGCCCCTGGAGTCCAGAAGAGAGTGTCAGAGTCTTTGGAACTTGAGTTATAGGTGGTGGTGGTGGTGGTGGTGGTGGTGGTGATGATGGAGGTGGAGGTGGAGGAGGAGGTGGTGGTGGCAGTGGCGGTGGTGGTGGTGGTGGCGGCGGTGGTGGAGGTGGAGGTGGTGGTGGCGGCGGCGGTGGTGGCGGTGGAGGCGGCAGCGGTGGTGGTGGTTATACGAGACTGGAACCCAGGCCATCTGTACGAGCAGTGTGTACTCTTAACTGATGAGCCATCTTTTCTAGCCCTTCAAGAAACCTCTTAAAGGAAATTAGCTGGTAGAATAATCCAGCTAGAATCTGAAATGAACTGTAGAAAATCTTTAGAAGGCATCTTTATTTGATAAACAATATTTATGACATAGTCATCCATGCATATACTATGTTTGGATCCAATCCATCTCCTATGCCTCCGCCTCCACTTCCTTTCCTATCACATCAGCTCCACTTCCACTGCTAGCTTCATGTGTACTCTTGAGCTTGCACATGCTCTCATGCTGTACCCGCACCTCTCTGAATACCCACTGAGTCCATTTAGTGTGGTCTGATGTGCACAGGTGTGAGACCATCTACGGGAGCTTGGTAGTCTCTCAGGGGCCATATCCCTGGAGAAAAGTGGTTCCATTTCCTCCAGCAGCCACCAGTTGCTAATAGCTCTTCAGATGGGGCTGGGATCTCATGCGTTCCTCCCCATCCATGCTGGAAATCTAGCTGACTTGACTTGGTGCAAGCCATATGCATGTAGCCCTAGCCACATGTGTTCATGAGTTCATGTGTGCAGCAGACACTGATTTGATACAGACTCTACTTCTTCAGGCTCCTAAATTGTTCTGCTCTCTCTTCCAGTGGTCCCTGAATGGTGTGTGTGTGTGTGTGTGTGTGTGTGTGTGTGTGTGTGTGTGTGTGTGTGTAGTATAGACAGGTTGTTGGTCTCTGAATCAGTTGCTATCTTTACAAAGAAGCTTCTCTGATGAGGGTTGAGACATGGACTAGTTGTTAGGTATAAAGATGGGAACTTAGGGACAGGATGGTTACCTCCCTTGTGTTTGTGCCACCATACACTAGTCACCATACACTAGTCACCATACACTAGTCACCGTAAACTTGCCAGGCCAGTCATTACTGTAGCTTTAGGGGTGACAGCTGAGTAAGACTAATGATGTTTTTCTCCCACTGTAGTATTCCTAGAAGCCAACACTTCTTCCCTGTTCGATTGCATTATGGGTCCTCTTTCAGATACAGTTGTCCCTCAGTATCTGAGGGGAATCGGTTCCAGACCTCTTGTGGATAGTCCTGGGGTGGTGGGGCCCTTCTGTGAATAAGTGCAGTATTTCCATGCAGCCTACACACATAAGCCGTCCTTGGTTATTCCTATCTAATTCAATGGAGAGCTGTATGACTTGTACGTGGGCTGGGGAGGTGGCTTACTTGGTAAAGTGATGCCGTATGAGCGTGGGGTACTGAGTTCAGTTGTGGCACCTACAGAACAAGACTGCTGTGGCAGCTTCAGGCCTCTGTTGGCTGAATCAGTGGATCTGGAACCTGTAAGGCGTGTGTGGCAGGCCCGATATATTTTGGATACAGTTCTTCCCAGCCTGTGGCCTCCCTCCCTCCCCTCGACAGAATATTGCTGTGCATTCCTCAGTTCCGTCCTTTGACTCCAGAGTGCCAGGATCACGTGCGTGCTGCCTGGTTGAAATTGGAAGGCTGATGTTTACCTTATTTTAAATAATGGGTCAGGTTCTTGTTGTGATACATTTTCAAGTTCTGTACTTACAGTTCCAGATAAATGGACTTATTGAATATGTAGCAACCAACATGGAGAGAACAAATAGCAAGGAACAGATAACATCACCAGACATGACTGGTGTATCCTGATCGGGAGCAAACAAAGGTAACGTCATCCAGTGGAGGCTTGCGGCACTCAGAAGGAATGGGCCGGGGAAGAAACACTGCAGGCGTATCAGACCGCGGACCAGCAGCAGGCGTATCAGACAGCGGGACCAGCAGAATGATCTGTTGGGAAGGGTTCACCTTCTAGCTGTTCTCAAGGACACAGTGTTTTTAATCCCCTTAGCTACTTGCTGTTTTTCTTTGCCCCTGTTACAGAGCAGGGGAGAGAGGACTGACCCAGGACAGGGCATTTTGGAGGACACTTGACATAAACATGTTGGAGTGTGAGACAAGGGGGGTGGCTCCCCTTTCCCAGTATGCTTTCAGTAAGCTTAAAAAAAGCACTTTACCAGTATGCTGCTGTGACGTGATACACCCTAGACTTGCCGGGGAAGAGAGGCACTTGTAGATCAGGTCATGTCTGTGGGGCATGTTCTTGGTGGCCTTGATCTGTGTGGGATTGAAGACTCACCCTGAATGTACGTGCTACCTTTTCCTGGTCTCGATCCAGAGCTGTGAAGAGTGAAGGAAGTGGGCTGAGAACAGCCAGGCCTGGGTGTGTTTATTATCTCCGTTAGTGACTGTGAATGCGATGGAGGGAGGAAACGAGAACACAGTGTGACAGTGTGTGTAAATATGCTGTGATGAGACCCATGACTCTGTCTGCCAGTGTAGTTACACCTGTGTCCATGAATCCAGGCTGTAGTCGTCAGTAAGTCAGACATGAAAAGCACATAGTTTTACATTTAGGTTCTTAAACTTTTTATTTGATTTCATTATATATGTGTGGGTATTTTGCCTGTGTGTATGTATGTGTACCATGTGTGAGACTGGTACTCACAGAGGCCAAAATGGTGTCAGAACCCCTGGAACTAGAGTTACAGGCTGTGTTAGCCACGGTGTGCTGCTGGGATTAAACCTGCGTCCTCTGGAAGAGCAGTCCATACGCTTAACCACTGAGCCTTCTCTCTAGTCCCACCCTCAAATCTCTTGAAACCCTAGACAAAAATCCCTTCTTATTATTAAATATTGACTTCTTTAAAAGAAAAAAACCTCTCAACCATCTAGTATAATTTAAATTGTGGTTGAACTAATTCTGTTTAATACAAATGAATTTACCTAGGTTTTTATAATTTTTGGTTTATTTCTCCCTCCTTGGTGGTACTGGGAGTAGACCCTGGTGCCTCATGTATGATAGGCAGGTGCTCTACAACCGAGGGATATGCCCATCCCTGTCCATCTCTCGGGAAATGCTGTCTCCTTAGAGGGAGTTTTAGTACCAGAAAACATGATTTCCTAGGGAGGTGAGAACTTCTCCGGATGTACCGACGTGAGGGTCATCAGGAGAATGATTCTCTTCTTCCTTAATGATCCCGTCGGGGTCTGGCCCAGCTGCAGGTGTTCTCAGATGCTGCTGGAGGGAGGGCAGGGAGCCTCCCCGGGCCTCCATGATCTGACCATGTGCTGTGCCTGAGCATGTCTGGGGTAGCCACCTTCACAGCCTTCCTGCCTGGTCTTAGGTCTGGTGTTTGATTCTGATGTCATTTCACAGCCACACGTGCTTTTCATCTATTCCAGCACCTTTGAAGGCCCTCTCATGAGGATTTCCTCATGATGTGTGCCTAGAACAGTGGCTCTCAACCTTTCAAACACTGCAGCCCTTTAATACAGTTTCTCAGTGTTGTGGTGACCCACAGCCATAAATATATTTTTGTTGTTACTTCATAACTATAATTTTGCTACTGTTATGACTCATAGTGTAAATATTTCTGTTCTCTGATGGTCTTAGGTGACCCCTGTGAAAGAGTTGCTTGACCCCCAAAGGGATTAAAACCCACAGGTTGAGAACCATTGGTCTAGAAGCGGACTTTTTACAATTCTGTTTAACTCTGTGTGGTGTCTGCCAGTATGGTGAATCTTTGGTCACAGCAGGCTCCCTACTAGAAATGCTGTGCAGTGCAGGCTGCGTGTCAGGTCGCTCCAGAGACTGGCAGTGCTGCTGTGGGTCCCCTCACTTGGGACCCAAGCCACTGCTAGTTTTCTCTTGAACGGATGAAGTTATCCTTCATAAGCTGTAAAACAGCCGTGTGTTCTTCTGTAAGCTAGGACTTAACTGAGATGCGATGGTGACTCATAAGGGCCAGAATTCCGATTGCGCTCTCTCTGATATCGCTGTGAAGGAGAACTTGTAACAGAGTTTGCAGAGTGAATGCTAGCATCTGTTCTCTTGTTCTCTTTGTGAATTTAGGAGAAGTTGGCTCTTCGACAGCAGCTGAACGAGGCAAAGCAGCAGCTCCTGCAGCAGGCAGAGTACTGCACGCAAATGGGGGCTGTCACCTGTACCCTCCTCTGGGGCGTTTCCAGCAGCGAGGAGGTCGTCAAAGCCATTCTAGGAGGAGTAAGTTGTCTAGCACAGTTGAACGTGCCTTGCGACTAGAAGAGGCAGCATGTCTGCCATGACATTGACTGCTGAGTCCTGCCATGCTGCCGCACATTTGTAAAGTTCATTCACCAGATGGCGGCCAGATGCCTGCTGTGTTCAGTATGTCACCTGCACTCTGGGGATGTAAAATTAAGTGTCGTGCTCTGTCCCAGCACTCAGGCGTTTTGTATCTTAACCACTTAATGTATGCATAAAAAGCTAGCCGCATTCACAGTGCTCACATGTGCTTCACTTCACGGGTAAGATAGGAATTAAACACAAATTATTTGACGTCTACATGTGCTTAGAATATAGATTGTATGTGTGTACATTAGGGTACATAAGGACAGGAATTTGAAATGGCCTTTGATGAGTCAACAGAAATGGCAGAAGTGGTAAGGACACTTTAAGAAGCAGTCAAAGCAAAGGAATAGAGTGGCCCACGGGGCACATACTTTAATCCCAGCACCCAGGAGGCAGAGGTGGAGGATCTCTGTGAGTTTGAGACCAGCCTGGTCTATGTAGCAGGTTAGGACAGCAGGGATACACATGGAGAAGCCCTGTTTCAAAAAACCAAACAACAAAACAAAAAAGGTAGAAGTGAGAAGTATGTCTTCCTTTAGGATAGAGGGGCAGGACGTCACTTGACAGAGTAGAGGGCTCCTGCCCTGAAGCAGTGGGAAGTCACTCGCTGGGTATTGGGAAGTCACTTTGTTATTAGAGGAAGCAAATGCTGGCTTTGCCCTGAGGGTAGGAGGGCTACAGAGTCTTCAAGTGCTTTTGGACAAAGGAATGGTAGGACACAGCATAGCCGGGAAATGCACGTGATGATGAGCGAGTGAGGGTTAGGGCTGAGGTGTGCAGCTCTCTGCAGGGCAGATGAGGAAGGAGAAGGCATGTGGGAGCTGTGTGAGTGAGACAGATGAGGTGTCAGGTACAGGTGACAGCTAAGGGGGAGGAACAGAAGTGGAGAGGAGGGTATTTGGCAGAAAGCCAAATTCATTACTTAGCGCTTAGAGGACACACAGTGGTGGGTCTTAAGGACCCCAGGGAAGGTCTTAGGTGTCCTCTAAACATTTGTCGAGCTTTATTAAAGTGTAATTTTCAGGGCTGCATGAGACTTTGCCTTAAAATAAAGATGATTTCCATGTTGTAATTTTCCCACTGAACCTAAACGGTTCGCTGGTTTCTTAGAAAATTTCTAGAGTTGGGAGACCATCCCCATTCTCAGACTATTCTATCACCAAGGATGCTTCTTTACGCTGTTCTCTAATGTTTTGTTTTCTGTTTTTACATTCTAAAATGTGCCTTGGTCTAAGTACATCTTGACAACTTTATATGCACATACACATATGTGTGCACAGTATATCTCAGTCACATAACCCAGGTCCTCTCCGATTTCCTGTGTTCACTTAAGGCCATCAGTGCTGCCTGCATATTGCTGGGTGCAGGGCCATCCACTAGAGCATGGGCCTGCCAGTGCCCACAGTCCTGAAGAACGTTACTCCCCGGCAGCCATCAGTTGTTGCTCTTCTGTGAGGCAGGGTGAGGCACAGCGCCCCCTAAGGCTGTCTCCTCTCATTGCTAGATTGTGGCCTGGCTTGCTTTGTACAGGTAGCACAGCCGCTGGGAGTTCACAAGTGCAGCAGTCCTGTCATGTCCAGGGGACAGCATTTTGCAGCATTCCTTTTATCCTCCAAGTCTGGCATTCTTTCCCTCCAGTCTTCTGTGATGTTCCCCGAGCCTGGGTGTGTGGGGTTAATGCAGAAGTCGCTTATTCTGCTCCTGTGGCCAGGCATGAGTGTCAGCATCGACTGCTTCCCTTCCTGGGGACGTTAAGGGGTGGCACTGGATTCTTTATGACTATTTCTGTAATTACACAGTTACACACTGTCTCTCTTCTATTGGTTTGCCCATTCTGGTGTTGTTACACTGGCCTCTGTGGAAAGATGTGACAGTTCTATTTTTTTTTTTTAACTTTCAGGACAAAGCATTGAAGTTTTTCAACATCACTGGTCAGACTATGGAGAGTTTTGTGAAGTCATTGGATGGGGACGTCAAGGAGGTTGACTCTGATGAAAATCAGTTTGTCTTTGCGCTGGCTGGAATTGTAACAAGTAGGTAACTTTTCAGACACAGTGCTGTATGGCAGTGTTGGTGATTACAGGGGTGCGTCTGTGTGTATCAGGGTCTGAAGGACAGTGTTCACCCTGGAGTCCATCTCAGTAAGCTGGGAGGGCTGTCAGGTGTGTGTATGGGAAAGCACCAGAGGGCTTGTGGTTACTAGCACTTACTAGAAATTACTGAGCTAAAGGAAACAGGTTTGGTTGGTTGGTGGCTGTCGTTTATTTTGCTGCCAAACTGATCTTTCAGTCTCACTCTGTCAGTTCCTTTTCGTCCTTTTTTTTTTTTTTTCTCCCGGAGCTGAGGACCGAACCCAGGGCCTTGCGCTTGCTAGGCAAGTGCTCTACCACTGAGCCAAATCCCCAATCCCTTCATCCTTCTGAAGTTCTGAGAATTTCAGTAAACCTGTGTGGCAGTGAACACCCCAGCTAGGGAGTGGAGCCCTACACAGCCTTCCTTCCATATCAGCCCTCCACAGCAGCTGTCCTGGTGGCTTGTTAAACATTTGCCTGCTTTGTTGGGATTGGCTAACATGGCAGTGAGCATCTGTCCCAGGTTGAGCGTGCTTGACCCATGTCTCTACCTGGAAGTCCTGGTCTCTTTCCTCAGGTGCTTCATAGCCAGCCTTAGCTCTCACATCAAGAAAAGCTGTGATGTTTTTGAATGTCCCTTCCCCTCCCTGGGGAAGAATGGAGCAGTTCCAGCTTACCATATTCTAAGCAGAAACTGATACTAGATGTCTTCTGTGTGTAGACGTTGCTCTTGTCTCTGTCACTGTTCCATTGCTGTGAGGAGACACCGTGACCACAGCAACTCTTATAAAAGAAAGCATTAACTGGGGCCGGCAGTGTACGTATGTTTAGGTAAACTGATATCAGTACGACTCTGTGTGAACTTTCAGACACCCTTGCTGTTATTTCACACCCCTTCTTCTGTATTCATCGCCCCCTCCTTCCCTAACAACCCTCCCCCTCCCGCCCCCCACACATTGCTCTGCAGTAAGCCTGGGTTCCTGCAGTACAGCGGCTCTGATAGGTGCTGATCTTTAAGGAGGGCCACGCACAACACATTCCCTCTCGGCATTGTCATGCTGTGCAGAGGGATACCCACATACTGTAGGATGTTATGATATTTCTACCACTCTCTATTCTGTGGTATAGCAGACAAGCGTAACAAATGTCTGTAGATGTGGAGACAGAATCATCCCTGTGGCTCTGGTGCACAGCCCGACTTTTCACACATATCGATAAAAGCTTCATGTTCAGGTTGGCTCCAAGAGGTGGCTGCTGAATGGTACTGTGAGGTCACCGAGGGCTCGCTCGCTCTGATGTCTTTCTCTAACGCCATCACATAAGTGCCTTGCTTACTTGGAAAAATTGGCAGTGCTCACCTGTAATACTCAGTTTCTTGTATGGAACTCCTACTCGTCTTGCTAACATTCTTCAGTTAGTAGAGCTGACCCTATACGATGAATTGGAATTTTTATTGGAAACTCATGTTTCTCTTTAGTTGGGTCAGTGAGGAAGTCATGTAGTCAGTCTACTGTGAAGGGCAGATATGAACTGCACACAGTTATGCTGCACGAGACTGCACGCGTCCTAAATGGGTATGTGTGTGTCAGTTTAAGACTTGGGAGAGATAACTTGGGGTTTTGTTCAGTCCTGGCAGACATAACCTTCTGAGTGCAGATGAAGGCAGATCAGAATTTCATCTTTATGGATGAGACCCTGAAAATCTGGATGTGCTGTTCTCTGTTCTGTGAAGAGTTTGGCTCCAGGAAGGCTGCAGAGATGGCTGTCTGGGTTAGGTTAGGTTCTTGTCTTAGCCACTGTTCTATTGCTGTGAAGAGGCACCATGACCAAGATGACTCTTAAAAAGAAAGCACGTAATTGAAGGCTGGCTTAGAGTTTCAGGATTAGCCCATTGTTATCATAGCAGGGACCATGGCAGCATGTATGGTGCTGGAGCAGTACAGAGAGCCACAGCCAGATTCACAGGCAGGGGGTGGGGGAGGGAGAGGGAGAGAGAGAGAGAGAGAAAGGAAGGGAGGGAGGAAGAAAAGGAGAAGAACCTGGGCCTGGCATGGGCTTTTGAAACCTCACAGCCCACCCGCAGTGACACTTTCTCCAAGGCCACGCCTTCTCATCCTGTTAATCCTTCTGAAACAGTGCCATTCCTGATACATGAGCCCATCGGGGCCACTCTTCCTCACCACCACAGTGGCTCGATGACATGCGGATAGTGACTTGGTTTCTTATTCCCGGGATCTGCACCATCTGCCACTGAGTAGATAGTGCCGGAGGAGCTGCGAGAGCAAGTGCTCTCAGCTACATCTCTGCAGTACCCACTGTGTGTGTGCGTGTATGTGTGCCACATAGTGTGTGAGGAGCTCAGAACAGTTCATGGAGTCAGAACTGTAAGCAGACGAGCTACTCCACTGACCTGGATCCCCCGGAGAGATTCGGCCAAGGGAAGGCAGGCCGCCGCCCCGGCCCTTTCCATCTTGGCCCCTCGTTCACTACCTTCCTCGTTTTGCATTTTGCCTTCTTCTCAGTCCTGACGAAGAAGACTCTGCAGAGAGGGGCACTGTGTGCTGGGCTTACGGATGAATCTTGGTTGTGTGTGGATACTGGTGGGGCAGCCAGTGCTGGCTGTACCAGTCATGGGGCCAGTGACCGCTCTGGTCTCCATGCTCATTTGCAGAGCCTGGGGTATGGAAATGTGTTTACTGACTACAGTCAGGAGGAGCATTCAGGAGAGTATTCAGATTCAGTTTTCATGCTCTGCTTGTGACGTCACATGATTCCCATTTCATGTCACCGTGAAGAGTCTTCAGGCCATTCTTGAAGGATTTCTCAATGCTCGGTCCCCCAGTAAGACCAGTCATCAGCCCCATGTTCTTCTTGGACCACGTAACTATTGGTCCAAGGCAAGACTATTTTCCAGGGCGTGGTGCTGCAGACACCCAGGTCCCAGCGCTCCCTTCCATAGTTATGGCATGACTTCCTGATGTGCAGTCACACCGCTGTCAGGTCCTCAGTCAGTACCATGTGAGCTCTACAAGCAGCACTGTGTTTCAGTGTCCTTGGGTACCTGCTCTCCTTGGATCTATAAGGAGAAAGTCAGGGAGTATACGATCTGCTAAGCAGAAATTTCCAGAATGTGAAGCACCTGTGATCTCTTAGGAAAGTAATCATCACTGTCACCATCTCATCATCACCGTCACAACCATCACCGTCACCATCCTCACCGTCACCATCCTCACCCTCGCCATCCTCACCGACGCCATCCTCACCCTCGCCATCCTCACCCTCACCATCCTCACCCTCGCCATCCTCACCGTCACCATCCTCACCCTCGCCATCCTCACCGACGCCATCCTCACCGTCACCATCCTCACCCTCGCCATCCTCACCGACACCATCCTCACCGTCACCATCCTCACCCTCGCCATCCTCACCGTCACCATCCTCACCCTCGCCATCCTCACCGACGCCATCCTCACCGTCACCATCCTCACCCTCGCCATCCTCACCGACACCATCCTCACCCTCGCCATCCTCACCCTCGCCATCCTCACCCTCGCCATCCTCACCGACGCCATCCTCACCCTCGCCATCCTCACCCTCGCCATCCTCACCCTCGCCATCCTCACCGACACCATCCTCACCGACGCCATCCTCACCCTCGCCATCCTCACCCTCGCCATCCTCACCGACGCCATCCTCACCGACGCCATCCTCACCATGTGCGTGAGAGATGGTGGCAGAAATGGAGTGGAAGTGCAGGTGCACTGATGCCCTGATGCCTGCCTGGAGGTTGGAGGGAGACCAGGAGCTGCTGCTCTCCGCCTGCAGCTGTGTGCCCTGGGCCACACCTGTGACCCTGACGCTTCCTTCTGTCTTCTGCAGATGTTGCTGCTGTTGCGTGTGGGCGTGAATTTTTGGTGAATTCCAGCCGGGTGCTCTTGGACACCATGTTGCAGCTGCTGGGGGACTTAAAGCCTGGCCAGTGCACCAAACTCAAAGTGTGAGTAGATAGCAGCTCAGCCTCTCGACTTGCACAGTGCTTAGAATATGCTGACGGAGCCTCTCTTTAAGGAAACTTGTTTGATCCACCAATTCTACAAAACAGGAAGCCAGCTGATGAGGACTTAAGGAATGTGTTATCTTTTTAGAGGATATTTTATCTAATTTTATTTGAGATAGGCCCAATGTGTAGCCTTGAACTCATGCTCCTCCTGCTTTAGCCTGCTGGCTGTTGTGTTAAATAGCATCTCGGGGGGGGGGGGGACACAAAAAAACTTAAATCAAGAAAAGGAGCATTTACCCCTTAGAGCCTGGGCTGTGTTACTTGGGGCCTCAGAATGAACATCCCTAGGTGTTTGCTATGGCAGTTTCCTACTCAGGTACTAAACTTTGTAGCAAGTTTTTCTTAATCATTGTAACAGGACAGACATCCATTTAGAATCTCAGTGTCCTAGGGATCTGAGTTGGCTTGACCAGGTCCTCTGCTGGGTGTCTCCTAAGGCCAAAATCAAGGTGGTGCTCAGCTGGGTCCTTGGAGGAGGCTCTGGAGGAATCTGCTTCCCTATTCTCTTCTATCAGCCGAGTGAGTAGATGGCCAGCTGAATCCTGTCCAGGGTGGACTGCTCTTCCTCACGTGGCCCTGCTGTCATGCCACACTGCTTCTTAAAATTGGCATCTCTATTAGTTTCCTTTCTGGTCGTTGTGACAGAAGCAGTTTAGAGAAGAAAGGCTTTGTTTATGCTCACGCTTCAAGGGTGCAGTCAGTCCTTCGTCCAGGGAAGGCATTGTGGCAGGAGTGTGAGGCAGCTGGTCACATGGCTTCCATGGTCAGGAAACAGAATGCTGACACTCAGCTGCATTTCTCCTTTTGTAAAGTATTTCTAACTCTTTATTTATGTGCGTGCACATGTGCGCTCCTCATGAATTTGTGTGCAAGGTATAGCGTGCACGTGGAGCTTAGAGGACAACTAATGGGCATCAGTTCCCTCTGCTATGTGGGCTCCAGTCAGTCTTAGTAGGAGGTATTTCCCTGTTGCACCATCGCACCAGTTCACTTTGTCCTCCTCACTCAGTCCAGGATCCCGGATCCCAGAATGGCACCACTCATGTTCAGAGCCAGTCTTCCTTCCATACCTTCTGGAAACATCCCCAGAGCTGCTTTTCCGTGGTAACTCTAAATCTAACTGACTTGATGATTATCCTTCGCAGTGTGTATCACACGTTTTCTGTTGCTCCCGACCAGAGAGGCATCTCTGCTTTCTGTGGGCTCCTGTGCTTAGATTAGGCATATTGGATAAACCTGTTCAATCAGCTCAGTGCCTGTTGATTAGTACCTGTGATTGCGTCTGCAGACCCTCGTTGGCCATGTAATCTAACTTTATCAGAGTATGCTGCAGATATAGTCTTGGGGAGTAGGACAGGAAATCGTTTTTTCTTCTTCGGAGGGCAGTGCTGGGAATGGAAGCCAGTGCTCTTCATAGCAAACATCCCTGTGCTAACATACAGACCCATGGCAGAAAGCTTTGGGGGTTTAGGGTTCTCCCTGTGATACACGATCTCTCCAACTGTGTGCCTTGTGTATTGCAGGCTTCTCTTTCGTAGTTCAGGAGCCCCTTAAACGTCGGAGGCAGATACTTCTAGATTCTGTGCCATTTCGGCCTTGGTGTCTCATATATTCCCATGAAGATGAGAGTTTCTTTTCCTCCTTGTATGCTGAATAATTTTGGATGCACCCTGGGCATTTGGAATATTATGTCAGAAGCCTCATTTTAAAGTCTTTGGAGAACTCCACAGTCCATTTGGATTTGAGTCACAAATTACAATGTTGTTTCAGTGTCAGCCCCTGTCTATAACATTTCAATCTGGTGTTCCCCAGGCCAGTGGAGCTGTCCTGTGTGTCTTCTGGTGCCACTCATGGGCTGGTTAGAGGCCCAGGGATTATGCTGTGTGTGCTGAGGTGAGGCTGGGAATTCAGAAGTATCTCTGTGGGGTCACTTACTGACTGCTGACTCTCCACGATGCCTGCAGTGCTCTGGTGTGCCCTGAGCTCCACTCTTTAGCCGCATCTAGAATGCTGAGGTCTGGTGGTCTGTAGTATTCCTGTGGTACTGCTTAACTGCACGCAGCTACCACGGTCCTTCACGGTGGGAAGACATCCCCTTCTGCAGCATCTGAGTTGCCCAGGGCTCCTCCTCTTACTGTGGCTACCAGAAGGATGGCCCTTTCTCCTCCTTAAGACAGAGAGAGCCTTCTGCGCAGTCTGAGTGCAGGCCGTGGAAGCCGTGCTGGGGCACCTGATGCTCTGCTCCCGTTTCTTCAGCTCATGGTTGGTCACCTTCCACGGTCTCGGTAGCTGCTCCATGCATTGTGTTCAGCGGAGGGAGTTTCTGCTGTGATGCCCTGTGTAGACCACACTGCAGTCTGCAGTAGTGTTTTATGCTGACATGTCTGTGTGTACGAGCAATGCATGCTGTAATATGACATGGAGTTTTCTTTGTAATCATGCTTTGTAGTCATGCTAAGGCTTGACTGTGGATCTCATCCATTTCTTGGGAGGGGGGACTCAAAAATTGCAGAAGACCTAATGTTGAGACCACCTTTCTGTGCTTGGGGATATTTTTAATTTCTCTACATATGCACTGCTACACTGAACACTTGATAGCTATCTCCTTGTGGACCTGTGTTAGCTCCTTTAGGAGTTCCCCCAGAAGAGGGCTTTTTGAGAAGTGGCACCCGTGCAGGTCGGTAAGATGCTGGCACTGTACTCCCTTGTGCACCCTTGCCGGCATTTTGTTCCTTTTTCTTATAGAGAGTCTATGTGTCATCAGCCAATTGGCCAGCCAGCTGTCTACCTGCATCCCCCCTTTGACCTGGAATACCAGCGAGATTGGCGTGTTTTCTGCGTGCTTGTCCTATGATGTCTTCTCTGTGAATCACCTGTCTGTACCTTTCTCTCTCTCCTGCTAAGCTGTTTCCACAGTGATGTGCTGGTGTCTGTGTGGGTTCTGGTGTTGGTCCATTGCTTCCTTTTCTTCTGTGGTCTCTGTAAGTGTTCATGGCCAGCTAATCTTTCCTTCAGCGTCTCGGCGAGCTTTGTATGGGGGCTGCTTCTCTGCCTCCCTTCTTTGGCCCCTGTTCTTGTGGATCACAGCATGTGGTGAAGGCAGTAATGGTGAAGGACCTGCTGCAGAGCCATCACGTGGCTTCCTTTCCCAGCAGCCTTCCAGGTGTGTGCACGGATCTTCTCCCTCCTGCACTGAAGCCCTTCACTGTTGACAGTAGCCTAAGGCCTTTGCTGTGCTGGGCTGAGCTTTTTCCTGTACATCTGTGTTTCACTTCTCTCCTGGGATTTTGCTCTTCTCACTTTATGATCAAAGGATATTCCCTTTCAGGGCTGTGCTCAGGCCTGGAGATGGGTCCAGCCTTTTTCCAGCTGCTTTTTAAGTGCAAACTTTCTTTAAAAACCGAGCATCCTGGGCTTGAAAGACGGTTCAGTCGTTATGGTGGTTTGAGTGAGAAAGGTCCCTTGTGCTCAAATGTGTGTTTCTAGTTAGTGGAACTGTTTGGGAAGGATTGGGAGGTGTGGCCTCGTCTGATGAGCTGTGTCCCTAGGAGTGGGCTTTGAGATTTCAAAGGTCCACAACTTTCCCAGGTAGCTTTCTTTTTCTCTTTACTCAAGCTTATGGGTCAGATCACATCCTTCTATTCCACTTGCAATTCACTTTAACTGTAGACCTAGATAAGAGCATTGGGAAGAAACCATGTCACAATCTGAATGCTATTCTGCCTTCACATTCCCTCCACCAAATAATCCCATTGCTTTGAATCCAGCCTCTCTCAAGTTCTCAGGACTGGCACAATTCAGCTAGAGTCTTTGGCAAAATGTAACACGAGTGGCTGTGTGGTGTTACCTTTTATGGGAAATGTGAACAAATGTCTGCTCCCCCAGACAAGGCACGGACAACAGACCAAATTAGTGACTGTACCCAAGTCTAGCTCAGTGGACCTAAATTTTTTGGGTTCCTTACTGAAGCATCGATGAGTCAAAGCAGCTGCATCCCTGAGTTCTGGCCCTAGTGTGGGTGATGACTCACAGAGCTGTGCCCTCAGTTCCCTGGACAGCTCGGAGGCAACTGGCTCATCCTCTAGCAGTTGTCAGTGCTTATATAACCTCGGGGAGAGGCTTCTGAGTTTCAGGAACTTCCCAGGAAGTGTGTTTGTTACTTCCTGAGCTTTTCTTCCCCTGTTGTCATGTGACACTGGTATTTCCATTTGATCTTGGATAAGAGCAGGCAACCAGAACTCTTGCTTCATATTTGACAAGTGAAATTCGCCAGCCTTTTAAAGGTCTTATTTAATTGACAAGCACGGGGGAGAAGCAACACACTCAGGCTATGGCCGAGTTAGTAGAAGAGCTACTGAGTACATAGGAGGCCTACCTTCTCACTGAGCACATAGGAGGTCTACCTTCTCACTGAGCACATAGGAGGTCTACCTTCTCACTGAGCACATAGGAGGTCTACCTTCTCACTGAGCACATAGGAGGTCTACCTTCTCCCTGAGCACATAGGAGGTCTACCTTCTCACTGAGCACATAGATCAGGCACAGAGGTACATGCCTGTACTTCACACTCTGAAAACAGAGGAATCAGAACACAAGTTCAAGATCACCCTCAGCTATACCTAGAGTTCAAGGCAGCATAGGCTCTATGACATTCTGTCTCAAAGCAAAGAGACAACAAAAATAGCCCTCACTCTGACTATTCCAGACTTCTCGTCCTTGGCTAATAAGAGCTTCCATGAGAAAGGGTCTCATAGCAATCCACACATGCCTGAAAGACATGTCTTCCAGAGAGTGAGAAAGACATGATCCAGTGACAAAGGTGGGCTTGCTCACCTTAGTGGGACAAGTTGGCTGTGAAGGCCCTGAGACTCTACCTGGTCAGTGCTTCCATTGATTTCCCCCAGGTGGTAACACTGAGGAGGCATAAGAAAATAATAACTTTGCAGAGAAGGACTAGGTGGGTCTGAAATTCTGAGATGTGTTTCTACAGTTCACCATTCCTTGACCAGAAGTGGCCCTGCAGAGCCTGTCCTCCCTCCTGCCCTTGTCTGACCTACATGCATGTTGTTCTGAAACCCTTCTCAGTGAAACACTGTATCTGCCACTTAGGCACCATTCAGGGAAAGGTTGTTCCCTTCGCTGGGCTTGTAACCCAGCCCACACCTGGGGTGGAACATTTAGCTGAGAACCAAGTGGTCACTTAGGAACAGGTCTTTTCATGTCACCTGTCAGGGGTCTCTTCAGCTCCATTTCATATCTCGGTGCCCTTTTAATACTCGAACCATAGACTTTATATTTTTCCTTTCCAAGCTTGCTACACTTGTTCAGAATGCTCTTCATAAGACCTAACCAGAGAACAAAGTCTCTGTTGGGCGTATCTGAGACTCCTTTGTCAGTGCAATTGACATAAATCTCTTCACCTGAGCCTCAGGTAGACACTTCAGACTAGGGCAAAAAGCAGCCACATTCTTCACCAAATTACCACAAAAACAGTCTCTACGCCACATACTGAAATTCTTCACCTCTGAAATCTCTTGGGCTGGTTCTTCACAGTTCAAATTACACTCAGCAACAAAGTCTTCCATATTCCTACTAGGATAGCCCATTAAGCTCCACCCAAAGGATTCCATTGCTTTCCAAATCCAAAGTGCTAAAATCTACATTCTGCCAAACAAAAGCATGAGCCTATCATAGCAGTACCCAACTCCTGGTACCAACTTGTGATGGTCTTACTGCTGTGAACAGACACCATGACCAAGGCAACTCTTATAAAGGACAACATTGGGGTTGGGGATTTAGCTCAGTGGTAGAGCGCTTCTTGCCTAGGAAGCGCAAGGCCCTGGGTTCGGTCCCCAGCTCCGAAAAAAAGAACCAAAAATAAATAAATAAATAAATAAATAAATAAATAAATAAATAAATAAATAAAGGACAACATTTAATTATGGCTGGCTTAAAAGTTCAGAGGTTCAGTTCATTCTCATCATAGCAGGAAGCATGGCAGCATCCAGGCAGGCATGGTGCAGGAGGAGCTGAGAGTTCTACATCCTCATCTGAAGGCTGCTAGGGGAAGACTGGCTTCCAGGCGGCTAGAGTGAGGGTCTTAAGCCCACACCCGCAGTGACACACCCACTCCAACAAGGCCATACCTAATAGTGCCACTCCCTGGGCTGCCCATACAAACCATCACAGAATCCCTAGTGACCTCACTTCTTTCTTTTAGGTTCCGTCTTCTGGAAGTTTCATCACCGCTCAGTACTGCCACAGGCTGGCATCCAGTTTTACCATATGGCCTCTAGGCAACATTGAAGGTCTAAATTAAAACAGCTGCTTTTGAGAAAAGCTGATACTAAAGCACCACGTGTGGATTGATAGCTAGTGAGGCTGGTGTTGGTCTGCTCTGTCTGTGTTACACAGTGATAAGCCTTAACACTCACAGAGTGGTCTAGAATGGGAGTGTTCACTCGGTGCTATTGCATTGTGGGAATGTGAGTCACAGCTTTAGGCTCTTACTTGACGGGTGGAGGCCCCACATCTAAGTAAAGATGTAGAACAATTCATGACCAGGGCTGAGGCGGGCTCGTGGTAGAACCATCTGGCTGCTAAGGATGCACCAGGTCCTGGGACTGGCCCTATGCAGAAGGAAAACATACCTCCTTGCCCTGTTTCCTGTTAGAAATGAGCAGACCTCTAGCTGTAGGCTTCTCTCATGGATTAACTGACCAGGACTAGAACATTGCCTCGTGTGTATAAGTGCTAGGTCCTATCTCCATCACCCTGGCTAGATTACACAGCTTAACCAGTTCTCTCCACTTACAAGCTGTCCTCGGTGAGAAATTAGTTTCTGTGCCTTGGCATTGGTGTGGTGCTGACTTGGTTGTTGGGCCGGCAGGCTGAGGATGACTGGGTTCCAGTGTCTGTGTCTGTCTGTGGTACTGTTGGTTCACTGTAGCTCCTCAGTATGGAGCAGGAAGGTGGTTCATTTGCACCACTTTCACCTCACGCGACTCACCTGCAGGCACAGTTGGTCAAGAGCAAAGAGTGCTTTCTGTCCTATCTCTGGCCTCTTCCATTTCATTAAGCAGAATTGCCTGCGTGACTGTCCAAGCTCATCCCTCCCGTTTAAAACAACTTTTTTCTTTTAAACATCATGGTGTATCAGAACACTTCTGTACAGAAGGTTTGTTTTACTAAGGAATCCAGTTGATAGCTAAGCACTCTAAGGGCACAGAGTTAACAGTGGACAGGCCTTGCCGCATGTTTGTTTTCTGTCTTGCCTTTAGTCCTTGTGTTCTTAATGTCAGCGGTGTTTAACAGGATCAGGGGAGCAGATACCGGGCCATGTGACAATCAGAAACTTGATACATCATTCACAAATAGTTTTTGTTGGAATAGAAATATCATATGGAGCAATCATTTGCACAAGAAACAAGAGTCTTCTGGGTTGGTGTGGTAACTCTTTCATGACCTAGAGGTCTCTGGCTTCTGTGACATGTACCCTGGTAGTGACATGGGCTCAGGTCTCTCAAAATTGCATTGGTTTCATTTTAGCTTCTTAAGGACAACTGCTCTGGGGACAGATATGAAAATTTAAAGACAGTTACTGATATATGTGATGTGTTTATAAAAAGATAAAGAGAGGGAAATATGTTCTGTGGAGGTGTGGTGGAGTATGGGGCAAGGGGGTGCCTCAACGGGCTCATGGGGCATCTTCCCTCCCCGACCCCAAGGGACCAGCTACACAATGGTATAGTGTAGAATAGAGTTTATTAAGGGCATGGGGAGGGGAGTTAAGAGGGGCAGAGCAAGGCAGAGAGAGAGAGAGAGAGAGAGAGAGAGAGAGAGAGAGCGAGCGCGCATGTGCATGAGCCATGAGCACGTGGAAAGAGAGGTGGGGGGAAGGGAATGGGGAAAGAGTGGAGGGAGGAAGGCAAAAGCAAGAGACCAAGAGTGGGGGCTGGGGAGATGGCTCAGTGGTTAGAGCACTGACTGCTCTCCCAGAGGTCCTGAGTTCAAATCCCAGCAACCACATGGTGGCTCACAACCATCTGTAATGGGGATCTGATACCCTCTTCTGGTGTGTCTGAAGACAGTGACAGTGTACTCATTTACATTAAAGAAAGAAAGAAAGAAAGAAAGAAAGAAAGAAAGAAAGAGCGAGAGAGAACAAGAGAGTGGGGAGGAACTAATAGCCCCGTTTATAGTGTCAGGAAATCTGAATGTTACCCAGGTAACTGTGGGGCAGAGCTTAGACAGAATGCTAACAATATGAGTAAATTTTACCATTTTAAGGTTATATGACAGTGCTAAATCACCAGGACACTTTGCCCAGGTTTCCCTGAACCGTGGTTATCCTCATATGGTAGTTTTGCTTTTTGAGGTCTAGAGAAGATTGGCTGGTTTATTATCATGCTGTAAAAGAGAAGTTGGCAACTTTCTGTAAAAGTATTTGTGAGGTGTTTTGGGCTTAGTGGGTCACACGGGGCTCTTGCTGTTACTCCGTCCTGCTCTTATGACCTTCATAAAAGCAGCTTTGGAGCATAGTTTAAGGTGGAGGACTTGTGTGTTTGTGATTTGAAGTAAAGGCTTTCCCTTCTGGAGCCCCTGGGTAGAGACTCCAGGAAAGCCAGCCTCAGGGCTGACTTCTCTAGGGGCACTACATCTGAACAGCCCTAAGGCCTACCACATAGTTTGTTAGGGTGCGACTTTGTAAACCTTGTGAGACTGCTAATGAAATTCAGATGGCTCACAGCCTGTTGGGAGCTCAGAGGACTGAGAATCCCTGCCTTCCTGGTAGTTTTATGTCAACTTGACACAGGTTGGAGTCATCTGGGAAGAGGGAGCCTCAATTGAAAAGCTGGTTTACACCTCCGCGGGTTACTGTGAGCAAGCCTGTGGGGAATTATTTTGACTGAGGATTGATGTGGGGGCATCTCTGTGGGCAGTGCCACTCCTAGGCTGATGATCCTGAAAACTATAGGAAGCCAGGCTGATCAAGCCAGAAAGAGCAAGCCAGGGAAGTGGCACTCCTTAATAGTCCTGGCATCAGCTGCTGCCTGTAGGTCCCTGCCTTCTTTGAGTTCCTGCCCTGACTTCCCTCAGCAACAGAGTGGCCTAAGAGTTGTAAACAAAAGCCATTTCCTCCCCAAGTTGCTTTGGCTGTGATGTTTTATGGCAACAATAGAAAACCTAACTAAGACACTGCTTTGGAAAGTGCTGGTGCCTTTTGTCTTTCTGACTCCTGGCATTGCTGTGGCTTTGAAAATTGTCATGGAAATATGGAAGAAGGGGGATTTTGCTTGTGTGCGTGTTGTGCCCAGTTGAAGTTCTCAATTGCTGGTGTGACTCCTTCTATATCCAGTTGGTAGTCTATGGTGGGGTAAAGACAAAACGAAGAGCCTGCCTTTCTCAGACTGAAGTCTTGGGGAACCCAGCCTCCCAACAGAAGACAGCAGTGGGTGTTGTCTGTGCGGTGCACACATGTGCCATCGTTTCCTTAATTAGTCCCTGCAAATACACTGCATCACTGTTCTGGTTTCTTCTCGCTCCGGGCTGCCATACATCCCAGCACGGTGCTGTTACCCATTTCACCTTTATTTATAAACTTACAGCTTTTAAAGAATTTTTATATTATTATATAAAAAAGTATGGCCATAGAGCATTTAGGAAATTCTTCAAATTTGTGCCCAAAGGAACTACTTAGCTCTCCACACATTGACTGTCCCTGCTAGTCTGTCTTTTGGCCATTGCAGAATGTGTGTTCTGGGCCTCTAAGCTCTGGGTATTTTCCTGAAGAGAATCAGTGCTTGTCTTATCAGGGCTCTGGTTGTGCCTCATCCTCAGTTTGCAGCACTCACTCTGGTGGCTCAGTGTCTGCCTCAGACACTAAGGTGATTCTGGCTGGGCACTCAGGGGCTCTGGCTGGGCACTGGGCGCTTCTAATTGGAGCCTCTTCCTCTGCCTCTCCCTCCTTTGCCTACAGTCTGGGAGATCCAGGCTGTCTTCTCACTCATGCTGTGTGGGCTGTGTGAAAGCTGCCCTCCTTGTCTCTCTCCGTGGAAGGGGTGTTGCTCACGATCCTCTTAAGAGGGAGAATTTCTGTTTACTACAAGTAAGAGGGCTGTTGCCAGGCAGTCTGGGCTATCATCACTGCTGCTCAGTAAGTTTCAACTTCCCCTAAAACTGTGTGTGTGCGTGCGTGTGTGTGTGTGTGTGTGTGTGTGTGTGTGTGTGTACGTGTGTGTGCATGCGTGCGTGTGTGTGTGCGTGTGTGTGTGTGTGCGTGTGTGTGCGCGTGTGTGTGTGCGCGTGTGTGTGTTCCATTACTTTCACCTTAAAGTTTTATGCTATGTATTTATTATAGTTCAGTTCTAACTGTTGTCTGACTACTCCTGTAATGGCCCAAGTCGCAGGGACCCCAAAGACCACGTAGGAGCCAATTCCAATGCAAACACAAGGGTCTTTAGAGATGTAGAGCAAGGACTCTCATGGACATTGTCACAGAGGGTCAGAAGTGAGAGCCTCAAGTCCAGGCGTGTAGGTATTTATTGTAGTTACAGCAAACTTGGGGAGTTTCCATATGGGTCAACAAGTTAATATTTTAAAAACTGCATTTTTGGCATAATCTGCAGGAAGCAAACACGGGGGCAAAGCTACCTGACACAGGATGGCCTGGTTATCTCTTGTCTGCAGGATGTCTTAGGTTATTTATATGTACCTTGACCCCGCTCTTACGGCCTGGCTGGCTGTTGTTAGGGGAGGGGGTTGCCATAGGATGTTTGCTCAAGTGGACTTTGGTTTTCCTCCTGGAATTGGAGTTTAGCGCCTGGAGCTTCAAAACTGGAGTTGGTTGGGCTTTACAACTTCTAGTTAGTTACTTGGCTTATTTTAATAGAGACATTCTTCGTAGCTGGGAGAAGTTTGTTTTTTAAATTATGAGCATATGAATATGTGCACTCGAGTGTGGGTGGTGTGAGATCCCCTGGAGTCCATGTGGATGAGACTGGCCCCAAGTGGTACTGGGGACTGAACTCCTTCTCTGAAGAGCAGCGAGTGCTCCTAACGGCTGTGGGATCTCTCCAGACTGGAGACATTGTTTCTATTTTCCAAATACTGCTTGGAGTTTTAAAACTTACTTTAAAAAATAATTTTAAGTCAGTCTGAAACAGGAGGATGAAAGTCCTGGCTATGTAGTCAGATCCTGTTTCAGAGCGATTAAAGCTTGTTTTAAACCTAATTGCGTGGTGAGTCCGAGAATCCGTATGGCGTACTCGGTACTGTGAGAGCTGCTGCTGTGCACCGGCTGCTTTGTAGTTCTGTTGATGGGCTCTTAACGCTGTGCATACTTAAACACTGTAGTTACAGTTGGTGTTTATGTTGTACATGTATGTACATGTGTGCCCTTGCATGCATGTGAAGATCAGATAGATATTAGAGGACAACTTCAGAGAGTTCATTCTCTCCTTCCATAGTGTGGGTCCCTAGGATTGAACTCAGGTTGTCAGATTTGCCAGCAAGTGCCTTTATCTGTTGCAAGGTATCTTTGAGGCGCAAGTCTAGATGCCTGCCCCGGTAGAGGGATGGCTTCCTGAGGACCTGGGTGTTTGGTACTGCAGTTGTCCTCAGTGAGTGTTCCCTCTCTGTCAGCATTTGCTTGATGTGTCTTCTGCTGTTCCTTTGGGCTCATCTGTTGTATGACCTTTGGGTTTAGGTGTGTTCTGTGGTTGTGATGTAATCCCGTCTAGCAATCTGCCTCTTGGCAAGATGGTCCTCCCTACTAACATTTCCAGCTACTGAAATTCTCGGCTTCACTCCGTCGTTTTGTCTTTATGTGGATTATTTGGTATTTTCCCCTCTGTATTTCTATTCCTTCCTCCTTTTCTTGTTTCTTATGCTGCTCCTTGGCTGCCTTTCTTCTCTGAGTTTACTTTCCTCCCCAGGGTATTAAAAATTGACCTCTACTCAGTGGCTAGCTTCCCTTTAGAGCACGCTTGGATATATTTGGTGTCTACTTGAAAGTAATGAATGCCTTTCTCTTCTGAGCAGAAGAAGGACCTCAGAATGACTCAGTTCTTACCTCCCAGTCCACATGTGTTTGGAGACTGTGTCCCTGCTTTGTTGGAAATGTATTAGCCACAGTGTTACACATTGTTATTTCTGCCTTTCCCAGTGTTTCCTTCTCTGTTTGCATTTCTGTCCTGTGGTTCCCTTTCCCGTTTCTTGTAGCTCAGAACTTTCTTCTGAGGTCATTTTCTTTTATTTTGAAGTTCTTTTAAGTTTTTGTAGTTAAGGTTTGTTTTGGGGACAATCTCTTGAGATTTCTTTTGTATTATTTGCTGGAAATATTTTTTGATGGGATTTTAATTCTGAGGTTACAGCAATTTTTCAGTTCCCTTGAAAAGCACACATTGCCTGCCCTCTGGCATCTATCTTTAAAAAAAAAAACCTTTGTTTTTAATGTGTGTGTGTACAGTGTATGTGCGTGTTCATGTGTGTGGATGTAGGCAAGCACACTATAGTACACATGTAGAGGCCCCGAGTGTTATCTTTGTCTTCTGCCTTGTGTGAGATCCTTCTGATGTGTGTGAGCCTGGCCCATGCATTGAGAGACTCTCTTGCGTCTGCCTCTCATCTCCCTGTAGGGACGGTGGGATTACAGGTTTGCTGTTGCACAGGGAGCCCACCGCAGACCAAAGTGCAGATCCCATCCAAGTTCAGCTTGAAGAACCAGTGAGTTTTATTGAGGGTGCTTACAGGAATGTGGGTTACTTATAGGAGCAGAAATGATGCAAAGTCGTATCACCAGAGCCACCCCGCCATGTGTGACAGTGCACTGCTCAGTCTGCAGGCACTCGGAGGCGGGAGAGTGCCTTTCCGGGTTGCTTGGTTGGGCCGAGCCTCTTACAGGCCGTTCAGCCACTTTTAATTTCTTCTACAGTTTGACCGTTCTTGCTCCTTCCAGGTGGCTGGGCTGGTTCTTGGGGAAGAACTGGGCCTAGTGAATCTGGCCAGTTCTGGGGACTTCCTGAAGCTCTTTTGAATTATTTGCTTCCTGTCTTACTAGGTTTCTCTGCAAGATAGACTGTTTTACCCAGTACTCCCCAAATACCCTGCCTTTTCACCTTCTTGTGAACATCATGTTCTAGAATGCCCTATCACCCCCCTTTCCTTTACATCATATGGCTTTTAAAAAGTTCAGAGAGATTTATCTGCTTCTGCTCTGCTTCTTGATCTGTATGCTGTGTCTTAAGAAGCTTCCCTCCAAGTTGGAAGGTAGACTTGGTAAAGTGCTGCACAGCACCCATGTACTACCATGTCTAGCTGTGTGTGGAGCATAGAGATCCACACACAGGCCTTTGGCTTGCACAGTAAGTGGTTTACCAGTTGAGCCATCTCCCCAGCCCTGGCTTTTGTCTTTGATGCTGAGGTCCAGCTTTAGGATGTCTTCTGTGGACAGAGTCCTTTACCCTGGCACTTTGGAACTCTCTGGCTCTGTACTGTGGTCGGATTGTGATGCGTGTATATCTGTATTTGTTCTCATCTGAAGGCTATTTCCTCATTTCTTGAAAAGTGTCAGTCTTACTTTTTTGAAACACTTTGTGTGTGTGTGTGTGTGTGTGTGTGTGTGTGTGTGTGTTGCTCTTTTCATGGGGTACTAATTGGAAGGCAGTTGGACTTTCTCTAGCTACGCTCATTTATCTTTCTGTTTTGTTTTGCTTTGCTTTGTTTATATTTTTCCTTTTGCATGTGTCCAGGTCTTAGAACTTTTTACAGTATGTTGATTTTTTAGGATTTTTTTTTTCTTTTCTTTTTGCTCGGAGCTGGGGACCGAACCCAGGGCCTTGCGCTTGCTAGGCAAATGCTCTACCACTGAGCTAAATCCCCAACCTCTTTATTTTTTATTTAAAAAGTTATGTGTCTGTGGTGGACATGTGCATATGAGGTGTCTGTGGAGCTCAGAAGAGAGTATTGGATCCCTTGTGATGGTAAGCCATTTTACATGAGTTCTGGGAACTAAACCAGGTCCTCCTTAAGAGCAGCCAGTGTTCTTAACTACTGAACCATCTCTCTAGTATTCATAGTTTAAAGTGGAAATTTCTGGTTTCTTTGGATATTCAGTTAGGGAATAATGATGTTTTGCTGGGCAGACATGTGAAAGGACACGTGATGCTTCAAAGGAATATAGATATGACCCCACAGACAGCGGGAGCTCCAGCATTGGTTTGTTTTACTCTACCTTGCTGGTTTTCGGTGAGCACACGCATGGATTGGTTTACCTTACATTGCATTGCTGGGCTTCACTTGTGGTGACTTCACAGAAACTCACCAAGAACTTCTCGTAAGTTTCCCAGGGCTGCTTGCCACTTTTGTGGACTTGGGCTGAGTCCTTCTGGTTTCTTCTGGATTGAACTGTCCTTGCTGATTCTAGTGTGGTGTCTGCCGAGTGGACTGGACTGCAGCTGCTGATTCATGTTTGGTGTTTGCTAGTGGACCGGACTGAGAACAGTGAAGATTGGAAAACCCCAAAGAACTATTTCTAAACAGGCCCACTTCCCTGTATCCTAATAGCCTTTCTTTTCCATTACCTCTGGCGAGTGGCAGGCTAGAGGGGAGGTTGAACCTTATTAAAGTAGGTTGTGAAAAATAATATGCCTATAACAGTTTTATAAGGTTTGCTAAGGAGATTTTTCATTATGTGTGTGTGCCTGTTTGTGTGTACTCATGTACGTGTAGGGAGCAGACGTTGATGTTGACTGTCTTCCTCAGCTGCCATTCATGGTTAGGTTATATTTTTCTGAGTGTTTGGCATTGAGCTCGGGTTCTCATATTTGTATAGCAAGCACATAACCGACTGAGACATCTCCCTGACCTAGGCTCGACTTGCTTTGCTTTGCCTGCCAATTCATAATAGTGCCCCTAGCTTCTTGGTCATGTTCTAGTTCCTCTTAATTTTTACTGCTGGATGTTAGTGGTGCACACTTTTCATCAAAGCACTCAGGAAGCAGAGGCAGGCTGACCTCTCGTGAGTTCAAAGTTAGCCTGGTTTGTGTTTCTAGTTCCAAGCTACCCAGAACTACATAGTGAGACTCTGGTTTTTTAAAAAAACAGGACAGATCAAAACTAAAACCAAGAGATAACAACAAAGTTTTTTCTACCTAGTCAGCATATCTGTTTTCTGTTCTGGGGTTGATACCTGTCTGTAATGCCTGAAAGCTGTTTGGTTCTGGCTCTGCTACTGTTCTTATGCTGGCTGTGACTTGTTCAGTCTTGGTTTTTCATGTGCTATCCAGCAGTCTGGTGCAAGCTCATATTTGTTAGGGCTGTATCTGTGCATCTTGGAAGACCAGGTAGATCTTTACTATCTAGGAGGACTGGGGACTGTCCCATTCTGGCTGACTGTATATTGTCATTGGTTTATGAGCGTTTAAGGCTTGCTGACAGTATGAGTTCAGGCCAGCTTTAACATTTGTTCTTATCTGCTCTCATCAGGGTCTGACTGCATCTGTGTCTGCCTGGGGCTCTCTGTCTTTCCACATGAAGGCGTTGTAAGGGGAGCTCTCAGCTTCTGGAGCCTGTCATGGTCTGTACTTGCCTCCTGCTTTGGCCTGGATCAAAGAGATGCTCCTTTAATTCCTTGCAAGCTCATTGGCAATTTAAACATGAAGTCTTGTCATTAAAGAATTTGGGCAAAAAAAAAAATAGGCTGTGCAGCGCTTAAGTTCCTATAGATGCAAATGTGCCTGTGTCAAGATGCTGTACATAAAATTATAAAATAGTTCCCGCACCCAGGAGGCCTTGGCGTGCTAGAAAGTGCTCTACCACTGAATTACACTTCCGCTGTTAACTACTGTGCGTGTGTTTCTATGGTATCTGTACATGCTACAGATCCTGTGCAGGTATGTGAATGTGAGCATGTACATGCCATGGCACACATGTAGAGGTCATGGGATAACCTCAGGTGTCCAGCCTCCCCTTCTATCTTATTGAGACGGGTCCCATGTTTGCTGCTGTGGTTTCCAGGTTAGCTGGCGTAGGAGCTTCCAGGGATTGATTCTCTTGCCTTCACTTCCCATACTGCTGCAGGAGCACTGAGATTATCAATATGCTCCACACCTACCTTTCTGTAAGTTCTGGGGATTTGAACCGAGTTCCTGGTACTTGTATGACAAGTACTTTTATCTAGGGAGCCATCTTCAAACATGTGTCTGACCTGTTTTATTACTCAGCAATGTGAAGAATCTGGGAAACTAAAGGGCTATCGTTCATAGCTTCTATGGACACTTGACTTGCCAGTTGTTCAGAACAGTGCAAAATATCCATTTTGCTGTGGCCATTTTCTTGTTGATTGTTCAGAAGATGAGGTGTTTGGATCTTCAGGCTATGCATTGCGCCATCTGGCCTGGCCTGATGATGCCACATGTCACATACTGTCTTAGTTACCTTTCTGTCGTGTTAATAGAACACCATGACCAAGGCAACTTTTAAAGGGAAGGGATTATCTGGGCCTTGGTTCCAGCAGGATAAGGGTCCACCACTGCAGGGGACAGGGAGACAGACCAGCAGGCCTGGTGATGGAGCCTCATCTGAGAGGCTCATCGTAATCCACAAACGGGAAGCAGGAACACACTAAGAACTCTTTGAACCCTCAGAGCCCACTCGTGACACGCTTCTCCACCGAGGCCACACCTCCTAACCCATCCCAAACCGTTCCACCCCATATTCACCCCATCTGGGGCCAGGTATTCAAACATGTGAGCCTATGAGCTATTCTCATCCAAACAAGTACATTCCATTCTCTGGCTCCCATAGGCCCAAGCCATATCATAATACAAAAGGCATTTAACCTACCTTCAAAAGTCCCTAAAAGTCTTAGTCGATCATTGTTTAAAAGTCCAAAGTTCAAAATCTCTTCTGAGAGTCAAAGCAGCCTCTTAACTATAACCTCTGTAAAGTCAAAAAGCAAATTATATGCTTATAATAACATACAGTGGCGCAGAATATACGTTACCACCCCAGAATGGAGGAATGGGGCCTAGTTAGGAAATGCTGGGCGGAAGAAGAACTGAGAGCCAGCAGGGCATACTTAAAGCCCTACAGCTCCATGTCGAATGTCAAAGCTTAGTTAGACGTCTCTCTTCCTGCCAGCCTTGCCGCCTGTAACCCACTTCTTGCTCGTGGGCTGGTTCATTCCCTGTCTGCAGCTCTTCTTGGCAGATCTTCATGGCTTGGACATCTCCATATCTTGGGACCTCCACTGCAATCCAGAATTCACTTTTATAGTTTTACATGATGGCCTTTGAGGGCCCCCACGCAGGAGTCTCCTGACACATGCCTGACCTAAGCAGCGGTCTATAACCACAAAGGGAGGTTTCATGATCCCTTTACTGGTGTGCCCCTCATGACACCACATAGGTGACACTGCCAAGTGTGATGACCAGTGTGGGTGACCCCTGTCCTCTAGAATCACATTTGCAGCAGCTTTGATTTGCCATAGCTTCTCAGGAGGAGAAAATTCCTTAGGCCCTCTCCTTTCAGAAGTTAGAAGCTTATCTGAGTGGAGTCTTGCCCTGAGGACATCCCTCCCTTTATTCCAGCGTGACTCAGCCGTCTCAAGCTTCTCATCGCCTTCAACACAAGCTTTGGCTCCAACAGTTTTCTCATTTTTCTTCAAACTATGCATTTTGTATTTCTCTTTGCAATGCTTGATTTTTTTCCCCGCTGTAGACCTGCATAGTTGATTACTGAGAAGCAGAAGACAGAGTCGGTAACAGGCTGCCTTGAAATCTCCACTACTAAAGGAGTTGCTTAATTTTCAGTTTAGCTTCAGCCGGGCTCTTAGAAGGAGAGCCACGCTCTTGCTCCAAGTAGCGGAAGATCGGTCTGTAGCGTAGCTGCTGACAGTGTTCCCTCCAAAGCCTCTTCTGCCTGACCGCCACAGTCCGTGTGCACTTGGCCCTGGCTTCCAGGTTCCTGCTAGCATGGCCCGTTACGCTCTGCTTACGATAGTCAACCATTTTTCTACTCCAGAACTTCAAAGCCTCCCATATCCTCTGACCTACATGGTCAAGTCCGGCACTGCAGTTAGTCTACTACAGTGTCAGTGCCTTAGTTACTGTCTTTTGCTTTGATAGAACAGCACGACCAAGGCAGCTTATAAAAGGAGCTTGACTTGTGGTCCCAGGGGGATGAGAGTCCACCACCATCAAGGTGGGGAGCATGGCAGCAGGCAGGCAGGCATGGCAGTGTCGCCTCAGCTGAGAACTACATCTCACCCCCAAAACAGGGAGTAGACAGCACACTGGGAATGGCACAAGTCTTTGGAAACTGCAGAGCCTACTCCCAGTGAGAACTTCCTCCAACAAGGCCATCCCTCCTAATTCTTCCCAGATAGTCCCACTGACTGGGACCAGGTATTCAAATGTGAACCTGTGAACCATTCCCATCCAGGTCACCATGCAGTCTTTGGATAAAACCTGTGATTAGATTGTAGATGGCTTCACTGAACCTCAAGAACTCAGTATTCTTATAAACTGAGGGCTGCCTGAATATAAATGCCCGCTTGGTATTTCAAGGGCAGAGACACTGGGTTGTGAGGTTTCCCATGAGACTCTCTGCCTGTGGTTCAGTACACAGAAGGTGATGTCACAGAGCTACTGCTAAAGCTTCCCGGTATCTTACGGCTTTCTGTAGAGGAAGACCATTAGACACGTCTTCCACTTTGTAATGTTCTACCCAGATGCCATCCTCGGACATCTGAGATGTAAAAATGTCTAGGTCCTTCAGAGGAGGAGATGAATTTGAGGTGAGAACAATGTGGATAGCCCCGCATGTCAACACTGTGTTCTTTTGCATTTCAGTCTAATGCTGATGTCCCTGTACAATGTGAGCATCAATTCAAAAGGCTTGAAATACATCAGTGAGAGTCCTGGATTTATCCCCTTGCTATGGTGGCTTCTGAGTGGTAAGGAGTATCTGCTATGTTCTTGTGTGGCCATGTGTTCTCCTCCACAGCTGGAGGAGGTGTTGGTGTGTTAGCAAGTGGGACCATTGCTGTAGGATGTCTACTCTTTGAAAACGAACTACCAGAACAGCTTGGCAAGTGACAGTTTCTCTGTGTTGGGCTGGCTTCTAGGGGTGGAAGAGGAACGCTCTTTCATAGTGGCAACATTCACATTGGGTTCTCTGAGACACTGGCTTGTCAATGGCTGTCCTGCTCCTCCCCCGATGACTCCCCACTTCAGAAAGCCATTTGGTATGTCAGTGCTTTATAGTCATTTTTCTTAAATTACGTTTTTAGTTTAGTTGTGATCTTTGACACAAAGATGACTTGATGAAACGGCACCAACTGCTCCTTCTCTGAGGCAGAGGAGCAGATAGGAGGTGGACATGGGAGGAGTCCAGACAGAGTGGGATGGGAAACGTGCGAAGACCCACGTGGCTGGAACTTCAGGGCTGTAAATAAAACTTAACTCACTGCTTCCTTCTTGTTTATCTTTACCTAAAGTCATGTCCCAATTTCACCATAACTGTAAAGCCTAAAAAGTACACATATCATCCATATTCAAGTGGTAAAAAATACATTTTTCCTTTTTCATAACTCATATTAATCTGTTTTTGAGCTTTAGTTACTCTTGATGTACTTTTTTTCTAATAGTTTTATTGAGATCTAATAACTGCATATATCTTAAATGGAAAACTGATTATTTGCATATAAATATCTACCTATAAGGTCATTACCATAGTCTAGGTCCCAGGCATCACTGCCCACGGCACGTCCCCTCACCTTCCAGAGAGCTGTTCACCTGTCCTCTACACTGTCGTTCGGTTTCTGTTTTTACAGTGGTTGTGTCTTACTCGTGCACCGCCTCCTTACCCACTGCTCCGTTATGCACATGAACCTTTTGGGTTGTTTACAGCTTCGACACGTTACAGACACAGATGCTGGAGTGGCCTGTGCAGGTCTTTGCGCGAGGATGTGCTGGCATTTCTCCTGGGAATCTCCTAGGCGCAGAATGGCTGGGTCACATGGAGGATGCACGTTCATGGTTTCACACCGCCAGCTGCTCTGCCGTGCCCATCTCCAGCAGAGAACACAGTACCAGCCGTTTGTCTTCCTGTCCTTGGTCTACTTGTTCCATTTAGGTTTAGGTGTTCCAGATGGGATGTCTTAGTTCCTCACTGTTCCATTATTACTAATGCTGTCGGATGAAGAAAGGAGGACCTGACCACCCTTAGAACGGGGGAGGAGGAGGTTTATTGTAGATATGAGGGAGAGCATAGTAGCTAGAGACGGAGACATTGGGAGAGTCCAGAGTAAATACAACCCTGAGCCGGGCCGTTGTGAGGAGAAGAAAGAGAGGAGAGTCAGGAGACCAAGAGGCCAAACAGAAAGGAAAAAGGGTAAAAATAGGACCAATATAGCCAAAGTGGCTGGATTATATAGGGAAGAGCAACTTGGGGAAGGGCAACTCAGCCCAGTCCTTGGGCTGGAGAATATTAAGGTAGGGGATTTGGTATGCCAGCCAGGACCCTGTAACCGCAGGGACTGAGGGATGCTGGGGAAAGCTGGTGGCCAGAGTCTGATTCGATATGTTGACTAGGCATCTTAGCCATTTGACCTGGGTTCAAGACCTAACTGTTAAACATGTTTGAATGTGCTTCGAATCTTGATTGTTATATCACCTTAAGTGCATAAATCCTCCAGCTATACTCTTTCCCAAGTTGTTTTGACTGTTTCTAAGTCCTCTGACATGGATTTGCCATTTAATAACTTGTCACTTAATACCAACTCTTTTTTTTTTTTTTTTTCTTTTTCGGGGCTGGGGACCGAACCCAGGACCTTGCGCTTCCTAGGTAAGCGCTCTACCACTGAGCCAAATCCCCAACCCCTTTAATACCAACTCTTAGAAAGGGCTGACTCAGGGGAGTTCCTTTAGGGGAGAATCTACATGTTACCAATAGTGAGTTCTAGGCCAAGGGGCCACGTATGTGGGTGTTCCCTGTGTGTGTGTCTAGAGACAAGGTGGACAGGCCTCCGTGGCTTCTGGCTGCCTTTTGAGGTATGTATAGAGTGAACACTCTTGGGTGGACACAGATCTATTCCCTCTCTCCACAACAGGAAGTGTTTGGAATGAAGATAGTTAATTCCAGGGCATAGGCCAGGCACACTACCACCCATGTGAGGAGATGTGGCGTCTCTGGGCTTGGGGATCCCTGTGCTGAGAGGCAGTTTATGTCATGTGCGTAATCTGTGCACTGGGTCCTAAACCAGCACAGGCATGGGTACTCCGGCTGCACTTAGGAGTAAGAAGTTTTGTCTCAGACAGGAGTGGATCTTCTGTTAGCAGTCTTTAAAATGTAGCGTGTAGCTTGACAACCCACTCGTAGGGTGGCATTCTAGGCTTTCCACCTTGAGGGTTGGTTGAGTGGGCTTTAAGTAAAACCACCTGCCCCAGGACTGATACTCAACTAAGCAGCCTTTATTTTCTTTTTAATTTTGAAGATGCATCACAAAATCAGGTGATTTTTGGACTTCATGTTGGTGTGCAGGTCCTCAGTATTAGCCTAGATAATTGAAGAGGAAGAGGGACCCCCGACAGCCCTGCTGCTATCGTGACCACATATGTCCTGTGGTTTATTGTTGTCAGTGTCCTGTGAGGTCAGGCATTCCTGCCTGCTCTCAGATGAGGAGGCCAAGTGCCATGCTGGGCATTAGCAGTTGTGTGGCAACAGAGCTGGGTTTGAACCCTGATTGCCTGTTGTATGGCCCTGTCCCCCACACAAGCTGCTCTGCAGGCACTGGTCAGAGCCATAAACCTCCAAGCCATCAGAATTGGTTTTGCAGAGACTTTTGCTTTTAAACAGCGTGCCTGTCTCTGCTTATCCCTCCTGCCATAGTGACCCTCGAACAGCCTTTGTCAGGCATTTGCTCGCTCATGAAGGAAGAGCCTAGGCTAAGCGTTCTTGGAGGCCCTAGCTGCACCAGTCCAGAAGTTCCTGTGGGATGAGAACCTCAGTGCTTCAAGTTAGTTTATACGGCTGTTGGGTGTGCTCTGATATGGGTAGACTCTTGCCTTGATTTTGTGTCACAAACTCAATGGGGTAGTTTCTAAGGAATCTTTGTGTGTGTAGTGGGAGTGTGTGTGTGGGGGGGTTGCTCACGAGTGTGTGTTTCAAGACAAGGTTTCTTTGTGTGATAGCTTTGGCTGTCCTAGAACTCACTTTGTACACCAGGTTGGCCTTAAACTCACAGAAATCTGCCTGCCTCTGCCTCTGCCTCCTGAGTGCTGGGATTAAAGGTGCTCAACACCACACACCAGCTCTTCTAAGGTATCCTAAATACCTCTTTGCTTCTAGGGCTGTTTGACTTCCCAGGATTTCTTGTCCTTAAAGACACTTCAGGGCTCTTTGAACATAGCAAGCGTAGCCCAAACCTTGAGATCTATTGAAAGCTTATCTCATTTGTTAACTTTAGACTCATTCTTTGTAAAGTCAAACCAAAACTGGATTCAAGTCCAAGATGCTTAACCACTGAGTTACGTATGCTCTGTTTATGTTGCTCCGGCTTTACTGTTTTAGAATTTAATGTGTTTTAAGGTTTTTCATTGTTGCTGCTGGTGATGGTGGTGGTGGTGGTGGTGGTGGTGGTGGTGGTGGTGGTGGTGGTGGTGGTGGTGGTGGTACGGCACCCGGGGCTCCTGGCCTGCTCAGAAAGTCTGCTCCAGAGCTGCTTCCCCAGCACTGCCCTGAAGTTTAGAAAGCTGACGAAACATTCTATGGGGAGGTGGGAAAACAGGAGCTTCGGCTGCTTGGGAAACTGTGGTGCTCGTGCTTGCTGCCTGTGCTCCCGCTCCCAGGACCCCGCCTTCTGACCTCAGGCCGGGGAAGGATTTGAAGACTGTGCCTGCCCTCTTCTGCCATAGGGAGATCCACTTGGTGAGATGTAGTCAGGTTTGCTCAGAATCTCTAATACTTTCTGAAAGCTCTCAAGCCAGGGTCTTGCTAACTCTCAGAAATCAGTTTCTACTTCATCATACAACCCCTGTCAGGGGACTTGATGGCTTTAAAGAGCACAGTCTTCGACTCACCACATGGAGGTGGGAATCGAAGCTTTCTTTCTGGGAAACTGATCTAATCTGTTGAACTCACTTCTCTGATCTGTCCTGTGGGACTCCACCCCAGGGTCTGACACCTAATACAGACGGTGTCAGCTCTCCCTTTCATTGCTGGGCTAAGGATCTTGGGCTTCAGGGGAAGCTTGCTGCCTTTTTCTTTGCTTGACCTAAGCCGTTGCTTCTGGGTTTTCAGACCCCGTGCTTCAGAGAACAGCAGCACTTCTGCTGGCCTATCTGGTAAGCCCATCTCATTCCTTCTAACCTCTGCTGGGTCTCATTTTCTTGCATGTGTTCATCTCCATGGCTGCCTTTTTCCCAGGCTGGGCCCAGATTCTTCACATTCCTCTTAAGCCACAGACCTGGCACGGAACTATAGCAAATAACTGATGCGGACAGTGTGTTGGGGTGGTGACCACATGTTATGTAACCGCAGTGCAGCAGATTAGTGTTAGATCCCTCTGTGGCCGCCGTGCTGCCGCCCCGGATCCACTGCTGAGGTGCGCATGGCACTCACTCACACCCGTCTTACATGAACGTGCTTCCCACTGATCTGAAGCATGGCGAGCTCTACAGACCTCTTCAGCTCAGACTTCCTCCAGAGCTCCAGACTCAGAGCCGGCTCTGTGTGCTGAGTCCACAGGCTCAGTGAATAGACATTCACAGCCAATGTTTACACCACACTTCAGTCTTCCCCCACCAGCCCTAACCACAGTCTGCCCAGTCTCAGTGAATCCAACCTTTCCTTCCCAGCTTAGCAGCCGCTCACAACTCCCCAACAGCTCCTGATTCCTTTCCTCTGTCACACCAAGATCCAGTCTGCTCCGGAAGACCGATGACCGCTTTCAGAACACACCTAGGATTAGCATAGCAACTGCCACTTCTTCCCTGTGTGAGCCACCATCCTCTCATGTGGGGGATCCCTGCAGGTCTTGTGGTCCATCTCTCAGGCCTTGAGTTGGGAGCCAGGAGTAGGAGGAACAGATCACTGGCCAGCTTTCTTCCAGGAACCAAGGACTGAGAGAGAAAACTTTTGTTAAGAATGCTTCTTTGAACTAGAACGGCGAATTGTACTCAAGTAATAAAGCTCAAGCAGGACAGAGCTTAGCTGAGAATTTCTTGTTTGCCCCTGGTTTGGCTTCCTGCTTGTGATCCTGCTTCAGGTTACTGTGTGCTGGGATTAGAGGTGTGAGTGTCGGTATAACTGAACTTCTTTCTCACGCCGGACCTTCAGATTCTGTGACAGGGCTTAGAGGACGGGGGAAGCCTAAGTTTGAATCTTGGTAATAACCTAATAGAGACCTCCCAAGGGTAGTTAGTGGAGATGTTCCCCTACGTCTGATCACTAGGAAAATGTTTCTGTGACCTGTGAGTGTACTGGAGGAAAAGTCTCTTTCAAGAATGAATAGCCAGGGCTGGAGAGGTGGCTCAGCAGTTCAGAGCACCGACTGCTCTTCCAGAGGTCCTGAGTTCAAATCCCAGTAACCACATGGGGGCTCACAACCATCTGTAATGGGATCCAATGCCCTCTTCTGGTGTGTGTGAAGACAGCAACAGTGTACTTATATAGAATAAATTTATATATATAATAAATTTTTAAAAGCAGAATGAGTGGCCAGGCTGCTTCCTTGCTGAGTCGAAGGCTTCTCCACCTGCCACTGTAAGCACACACTTGTTAGATGCTTGCAGAGGAGATTAGCTTTGCAATTACTAGACTGACTGGTGCAGTGAGCTCTGCCCAGTCAGACGGGGGCCTGAGCAGGACACAAAGGCTGCTCAAGCTGCAGTTCGGCCCTTCCCTGCCTTACTGGAAATGCTTGTGTGAGGCTGTCGGTCCGATGGCTTCTGACCCGGAGCTGTGTGTTGTTTCTCCTGGGTCTCCATTTCCTGACTGCTTTGGTGCTGTGCAGTCTTCATTGCCGTGTGCACCATTGCCGAGAGTTAGTGTTGTTCACTCCTGCTGTTCTTGTGCTGATCCAGCCTCATCCATCCCCACATCTTTTCAGCCACATTTCTCTGGAGAACCATGAGAAAAATGTTTCCAGAAGAACTTTTTACTTCAGTTAAGTCCTTAATGAATTCTTAAAATATCCTTTCAGAATTAAAAAGAATCTTTTATTTTTCGAGATGATAATATAATTACGTAATATCCTCCCTCCCTTTCCTTTATTTTAATACCTCCCATTTGTCCCTCCTGTCCTCTTTCAAATTCAAGGCCCCCTTTTAATAATTAACTGTTATTATACACATTTATGTGTGCATATATATTCCAAACACACAGTAGGTACAACCTGCTCGATCTGTATAACATTCACTTGGTTTTAGGGCTGACCCCTTGGTTTCTGACCTTAGTTGCAGTTCCTTTGTGGTGTTGAAGCCTCTTGGGCTTTCCCTATCCACTTTGGCATTTCTATCCTGGCTGTTCTTACTCGATTCAGTCTAAGCAGCCTTGGCGAGCCTTTGTGTGTGTAGCTTCTGGCACTCCTGGGAGTCACAATCTTATACCAAACTCTCCAGGCCTCTGGCTTTTATAATGTCCAGTATCTTCTTCTGACTTCTGCATGTACTGCACACATGTTTACACACACACACACACACACACACACACACACACACACACACACTATAAAAATAAACAATTTTAAAAAGTAAGCCGCCTGTTAACCTTTGAAGAAGGTGAATAAAAGGTAAAAGCCTTAAAAGAAATATGGTGGACTGATAGTTGTCCCTCAGAACAGTAGTGTGATTCTTCTTGGGAGAAAAGCTACCCGCCAATTATGATCTATACACTCTCTTTCTCTTTTGTGTTGGTTTCCTTTCTTGATATCCCAGAATGCCAGATGTAAATAACTTAAAGGAAGGAAGACTTATCAAGCTCATAGTTTCAGAGTTTTTTAGTTCCTCCTGAGTGGGAGGGGTGGCAGAGTAGATCCCATAATGCCAGACAGGAGGCAGGGAGAGGAAGGGACCAGGGTTGGACATGTCTGTCAAAGACACGCTCACAGTGATCAACTTGCTCCAGATAGGCCCTAACTCTTAAAATTCTCGCTTCCCCTTCACCTGCCCTGTAGAAAGCACCTTTGGGAACACGTAAGCCTGTGGGGGATTCACACCGTAACACCCACCAAATAGCCTTCAAGAACATTTTAGACAAAACACCCTTCAGCCTGTTGGCCATAGGCCATCGGGAGCAAAGGACAGTCTGAGGGATGTGCTTTGGGATATGTATGGGCTTGTATGGAAGGTACGGGATACACAGGACAGTGACAAGTGATGCACTCGAATGACAGTATATAGTATATCGTCTCAAGAAAAACGGAAGTGTCAGCAGTGACTCAGTGGTGAGGGGGCTTTCAGCCCTCCACGGGCAGTGATGACAGATCAGTATCACCAAAACGAAGCCGGGATGTGAAGAATTTGCCTGCTGAATAGACAGAACACTGTGTCCAGATAGAGAATGTCTGTGTTTCCTGAACACATGGTCACGCACCAGAATTGGCGAGTTTATTGACTGTACATCAGGGGAGTTCCACAGATGTTAGACAGCCAGAGTCATCTATGGAGTGCCTTCTTAGTGTAGAGTACAATGAAGCTGGAGGTCAGTAAAATGCCTCATGCAGACACAAAGTGAGTGAGGCAGCCATGATGGAAGCCAGATGGTTTGGGATTAAATAAGAGGATTACATCAGAATGGATGAGCTCATTCTCATTCTCTCTCTCTCTCTCTCTCTCTCTCTCTCTCTCTCTCTCTCTCTCCCTCTCTCTCTCTCTCTCTCTTTCTCTCTCTCTCTCTCTGTGCGTGTGTGTGTATGTGTGTGTGTGTACACACATACAATGGCAGATCAGAGAACCCACCCCCACCCCCAGGAATCAGTGTTTTCCTTCCACTTGGCATGGAGCTCAGGTTTTCAGGTCTATGCTGCAAGCTCCTTTACCCTGCCTGCCAGTTCAGTGAGATTTATTAAAATCAGCACTTAGTACAAGGTTCAAGTGCTTATATCAAAAAGAAGAAAGTACAAAATGAGTGAACCAAACTTGTGTCATAAGAACTTATGGAGTGCGTGTGAGGAGATGATTCATTGGGCAAAGGTACTTGTCGCCAAGCTCAAGGACCCACACAGTGGAAGACAGCCTTGCGAGTCCACACACATCGTGTCGTGTGCCCTTCCAATGAACAAATGAATGTAGCAAGAATTGTGAAAAAGAACTTAAGAAACTGAAGCAAATTGAAAGAAGCACAAAGAAAAAAGTAAACGCCAAAGGGAACAGTTGGGCAGGTGGGCAGCAGACACAGAGGCCTGCCTGCTGTGTGGCCCCTGCAGCAGGAGCCACTAATGCGCAAGTCTGTTGTAGAGAGAGGGGAGTGGATGGTTGAGGACCATGAGCAGAGGTGGAACTGGAGAGGTGAGGGTGGGGAGGACTCCATGATATGAGTGGGCTGCCCTCCTACCCCAGACTATGGTGAAGTCCCTGCCTGTGCTGCCACCGAGAGCCATGTCTGGGTCTGTGGCCATGCAGCAGCAGGGGTCTGGGGACATGTCTGTGACTCTCGTTACCACCAAAGGTCATGCAGATGTCCCTGATCTGGGCCACCACCTGGAGCCATGTTGATGTCATAGGCTGGGGCACTCATGAGAGCTGGCCCCACTCCTTGCCTGCCACAGCACTTGGGAGAGTGGACTCTGCATCATGCCTGGGTAGCACAGTGGAGCTGGGCCTGGGGTCAGGGACACTGGTGAGCTGGCCTCAAGAGTGTGAGTGTGGGAGACTGGCCCCACACCTTGTCTACCATGAGGTGGCATGGGTGAGGGAGAGATAACCTCCTCCCCCACCCCTAGCTGCCTTTGGCAGGAGGAAGAGCTGGCCTCAGGGTCATGAGAGCAGAAGAACTGTCCCTGTCCTTCATCTGCTGCAGCACTCAGGAGAGCAGGTACTACCCCTTGCCTGGTTAGCAGCAGAGCTGGCCCTGGCTGTGTGGTCCGAGAGCGTGAGAGTTGGAGAGCTGGCCCTGCCGCTCGCCATCTGCAGCTTTGGGTGAGCCAGCTCTGGCAGTTCTGGAGAGCTTCTCCTGGTGGCATAGATGTGGGAGAGCTGGTACGCTGACCAACTCAGTTTGCACCCAGGCCCAGATCTAGGGCTCTGACTGAGCCCACCCAACATCTATGCCATGTATGAACTGCTCAGACTCTGGTCCTATGAGTCCAGAGTCACAAGATCTCTATGGCACAGGGCAACATAATATTTGAGAGGCAGAAGCCGGAGGCCTTGAACCAGACAATGAGTCATTGCAATGAACATTTGCAAGTAAAGATGTGTGGACAGAAGAGTATGCTGTGTGATAGATATACTGTGACACACCACAGCTTCTATGGTGAGATTTTTTTTATTTTAATTTTTTATTTTCTTTTATGGGGGAAGTTGCAAGGGTGGAGTGCAAATGTGAAGGGATGGGGAGATGAGTGGGATTGGGGTGCATGGTGTGAAATTCACAAAGAATCAGTTAAGAAGTTAAAAAACAAAAGCAGATGTTTCCAGGTAGGCCCAACAACAGGTCTGAGAGGAGTAGAAAGAATTAGCACATTTAAAGTTGGTCAGTAGAGTATCCAGTCTAAAGAGTTGATCAAAATGAGACAGGGCATTATAATACAGAACCACCAAGGAAAAAGAGAAGGGGAGTGGGGTAGAAAAAAATACTTGCTGGGTTGAGAGTTGATGGGACGTTAGGAGCCCTGACTGCTCTGTCAGAGGACCCGCCTGCAATTCCCAGCATTCATATGGTGCCTAATAGCTATCAATAAGTCTAGTTCCAGGGCATCTGATACCCTGTGATGATTAATACTATCAACCTGACAGGTTCTAGAATGATCTAGGAGACAAAAACTGTGGGCGTGATGCTGAGGGAATTTTTAGACGGAGACTCCGAGGGAATTAGACTAAATGTGGGCAGCCTCCACCTTTCTTGTCTCCTAAGCTTGGAAACGGTGTGCCCATTAGTCTCCTCTTCCCTGTGAGCTCTGCCCACAGACAGTGAGCCAGAGAGATCCTGCCTCCCTCACCCTGCTCATGACAGACAGTAGATCACAGAAGGAGAGTTCATGAATTTAGAGCCGATAGCAGTCCATGTGTGTGGTAGGGGCGGGGTAAGGTGAGTGCCACAGTGCGTGTGGAAGTCAGAGGACAACAGTAGGAATCAGTTCTCTTTCTGCCTCTCTCTGGGTTACAAGGCTCAAACTCAGGTCTCCAGGTGCCTGCTGGGCCACCGAGTTGTCTCCTCCCCTGTCTTAACAATCTCAGTGCGAGACTTTGCCTGGGGTGCTCTTCACTTCCAGAAATGACCTGTAGAGCACAGAGCTCAGTGGCATCTTGGCCCTTGTGAGTTTCAAGGCTGCTAGCAACTAGGCCAGCACCTCCATCTGGAATATCTTCTTGGTCCTGAGGAAATCAGACCACCCATCATTCTCAGGGTTGCTCTGAAATGAAGGCATGTGGAGCTAGGGGCAGAGGAACTCAAAAAATATGGCTGTCGTCCTCAGCCCTCCTGAACACGCGGTCCTCAGTTCCCTTCCTTCAGTCTTCCTCCACACAGTGCCTCCTCCCCACTCTGCCTCTCTGTGTTCCTTGCTTCTGCTCAGCTGTGCCCCCATGACAGGAATCCACCATTGCCATGGAGGTTACACCTGGCTGCTTGGCTCTATTTCTGTGTCTTGCTTACTCTCTGGCCTCTTCTCATGTACACTTCCCAGGCCATGACACGGCAGCAGCACTCGCAGATCCTGCAGGGAGGCTTCTGCTCCACTGTGCACTCTACCCAGCCATCAGCCACAGGGTAGAGCAGTCCATCCAGGACCATAGAGGAGAGCACTCAAAGCAGGCTTTGAGCACAAGAAGCCTGTGGCCTGTGAGACTGTGGTTTTCTTAGGTCACCATTTGCATCTGGGCAGCCTCGGAGGGGCCCTGATGTGCAATCAAGCTGTGAATAATTTATTACACCTGACTAATCAGCATATATGAATGTGTTTAGCATAATGTGCAATATTAGCATTCCACAGCAGATATTAGAAATAAGCATTTTTCTTAGCTTTAGTGGAATTAGGGCACCATTTATTTGGTTTTGGCTTTTTGGACATATACTATAATTTAAATTGGCATCTTTAATCTCCAAATGCTTGGAGGTTTTCTGGCTAGCTTTCTGTTACTGATTTCTAAAATGAGGTAAATGTGCCAGAGAACATTCTACGGCTGATTCTAGTCCTTCTGGATTTGTCAAGGCTTGTTTTATAGTTCAA
Source organism: Rattus norvegicus (assembly GCF_021556685.1). Classification (NCBI taxonomy): domain Eukaryota; kingdom Metazoa; phylum Chordata; class Mammalia; order Rodentia; family Muridae; genus Rattus; species Rattus norvegicus. Next base: position 10,830,924 of record NC_141553.1, on the reverse strand, counting down.
AGTGTGGCCCATTCTATAATTGTCCCGAGTGTACTCAAAGGAGTGGGTGTGTGCCCTCTGCTGCTGTTGGAGGGAGTTTTGTGAGTGTTTGTGCTTTCTTGTTAGTTCATGATGGCTGTAGGATTTTGTATGTCTTGGCTGGTTTTCTCTCCACTTGTTCAGCTGATGGCTGAGAAAGGAGTGTTGAGGTCATCGGACCATTATTTCTGTCCGCTCTGCCCTTCTGATGTTCAGCGACACCCCCTCCCTATCGTTGTGTCCCTTTGATGAGCTGACCGTGTTGCCATGTATGAACGCCCCTGATGGTAGCTCTTGCTCTGAAGACTGCTTTGATGTTGGGCTTGGTGGGGGACATCATCCCTGCTGTCCATCTCCGTGCTTCCGGAACACCATGCTTCTCAGTTACTTTTCTATGGCCATGGCATCTTAAAAAAGAAGCACTGAGTTTGGGGGATCACAGTTCCAGAATCTTAGAGTCCATGATCATCAGACGGGGAGCACGGAAGCAGCAGGCAGGCAGGCACAGCCCTGGAGCCTTGGCTAAGAGCTCATCTCCTGATCTGCAAGTCAGAAGAGGAGAGAATGTTAGAACAAGGGTGAGGGTGGGGAAGCAGGGGGAGAGAAAGAGGGGGGAGAATGGGGTGGGCTTTTGAAACCTCAAAGCTATATAAAAGGCCACATCTTCTCATCCTTCCCCAACGTTCCACCAACGGATGACTAAGTATTTAAATACACCGGCCTGCAGGAGCTCAACTTAGCACCCTGCCTCTGTTTAAAGTGTCCCTTGTTTTTTAGTTGGGACTTAAATGTTTTTTTCATCCTATGTATGTTAGGCAAGCTCCGTGCCACTCACTGTATATCCTCATATCCTTAAAACATTTGAACTTTTGAATCAGTGTCTCACTAAGTTGTCCAAGCTGCCCTTGAACTTGTGATCTTCCTGTCTCAGCCTTCTAAATATCTGTAATATAGGCCTGCGTCAGTAGGCCTGGCTTATATTCTGCCTTTCCTGTCTTTTGCTCCTTACTCCATTAAATTCCTGCTGTCTTCTGGATTAATTTAGTAGTAGTCAATAGTAGTGTCTCGGTTAGTGTCTTACTGCTGTGAAGACACGCCATGACCAAGGCAACTCTTATAAAGGACAACATTTCATTGGGGCTGGCTTACAGGTTCAGAGGTTCAGTTCATCATTATCATGGCGGGAAGCATGGCAGCATCCAGGCAGGCATGGGCTGGAGAAGGATCCAAAAGTTCTTGATTCCAGGGAAGCAGAAGGAGATTCTCTCCTGCAGGCAGCCAGGAGGAAGCTTGAACACTAGCAACTCCAAGCCCCGCCCCACAGTGGTTCACTCTGTCCAGCAAGGCCTCACCTCCCAACAGTACCTCTTCCCCTGGGCCAAACATATTAAGACCAGCACAAGTAGTAATTCTTTGTCTCTCCATTATTGACTATCAGCTTTAACTCCTTCTCTCTTGGTGGCGGTTTAGGTGATAAAATGGGCATGTTTAACATATTCCAGCTACATTCTGATGCTGTTGCACCCATATGAATAGCAAGAAGCTCACAGATGTGGACGTCTGTCCTGCTGCTGCTGTCACCATCTGTCTCAGGTCCTCTCCCTGTTGCTGTGATACAGTACTCTTACAAAACCAGCTTAAGGGCAGAAGGTTCATTCTGTATGTGGTGGAAGGAGTCCATGTGGGCGGAGAGTCAACGCAGCAGGGGCTCACAGCAGCCCTTCCCAACCGCACCCACTGTCCAGAAGCAGTCAGCTGTTGCCTGCCTGCTAGTGCTCAGACGCCTTCTCACTGTACATGGTAGCAGAAGTGTGCCAGCGGCCTCCCCCACAACCCTTGCTGGTATTGACACCCTCTCCCCAGCATGACCCATCAAGCTGGGTGAAGCTTCCAGAGAGCTTTCTCCTGTTTCCTACTAGGACACTAATTCAGAGAACAGAGACACTGCCTCCCCTGCCTTGCCCACCCAGGAGGCCCCATGCTTGGTCCTTGGTCCTCTGCCCAGGCTTGTGTGTTTCGCTGTGCCAGGCTGAAGTCATTAGTGAAACCGACATCTAATGCGAACTGTGAAAACGACATGCTGCCTCCACTTCAGTAGCCGGCACACCATTCTGAGAGCTCTCGCTCGTGCCGTTTCTGCCCACTTGAATGTGTCTTGCATGTGTTAGAGTGGGGCTCGGGCTCAGCACTGCACCAGAGTGGAGCCACCTGCCACAACAGTCTGTCTGGAAGAGCGGCCTTGTCCCTTTGCCTACTTGGCTAAGCAGCGCCTCTTCCACTGCCTTCCCTGTGATCTGCTAACTGCGCTATCACTTGGAAAGCGCAGAGTTTGCGAGCAGGAAGTGAGGAATCTGTTGCTAGAGTGCGACTTAGAAGCAGACAGCACTGCTTGTGGAGTAAGTCAGGAGGCTACATTCCATCATAAGATGGTTTTAATTTATTCTGAAGTGTGAGGAATAGTGTTGTTTTGGGTTTGGGAAGGAAAACACTAAAAATATGAAGTGGCTGGTGGTCTGGTCCTTCCCGCATGTCTCCTGAGTGTGTGGGTGATGGGCTTTGTTATCTTCCCAAACCGTCACAGTCCTTGGAGCCTTTCCATATTCCTTGTTCTGTGTTTCTTGGGGACTGGCACGCTCGTGTTGCTGATCTGCCATTTTCTGATACCTGTGCTGCCACCTTTGCACTTGCTGGCTTTGTGAGAGAGCTGGTATTCTGAGTCATGTTTCCTTGGTCTCCCACATAGGACAGTGATAGAGCCTCCATTGCCTTACTGGTCTTGCTGTGGGTGGCTCTTGGCAGGGTGGTCTTAGAGGGACCAGCTCCACCTATTACTGCAGGATTCTAAGTGAGCAAAACTGAGCTTTCCTCTCAAGAAGTCATAGCCAGGTAGGGAGATTTGACAGTAGACACACAGAAAACGTTTGCAGCGTGTTGAGCAGATGATCTGGCGTGGGCTAGAGATGACACGTGAGGCTGCTCCTCTTGGTGTCTGAACAAAGAACAAACCATGCTGACACTAAGAGGAGGAGCTGATCAGTAGGATGATGGGGGAGCAGTGGAGAGGACCTGAGTAGCAGCGGGCATTTTAGGAGTAACTGGAGGTCAGTGTGGCTATACTGGGGTGTGTGTGTGTGTGTGTGTGTGTGTGTGTGTGTGTGTGTGTGTGTGTAGGAGTGACCAGAGGGACTGATGGAGTCAAATTACCTGTGACGACGTGACGACTCAGACAATACTCTGAACAGAGGAGGCCTTGTCATCGCTGGTTCTGACTACTGGTTGGGAGCTAAGAGGAGCCATAGGGACCTTGTAGGGTGAGAGTGCCAGTGCAACCACAGTAGGCAGAATGGAGACGGAAGGGAGTTCAGTCAGGATGGTACCTAGGGATTCAGTTTGCACGTCTGAGCCAGGGATAACGCTGTTCTAAGGAGCAGGGATGAACCAAGAGTTCAGAGAAGTTCATTTAAGTCTATGCCATCTGCTAGCTATTCCCAGGAAGTCAGCCCACAGAGCTGGGCTCAGGGATGGAAGGCAGGAAGGTATTGGTTTCAGAGAATGTATTGGGAATACTCGGGAGTTACTGTTGCACAGAAAGGGCTTCTGGCCAGGCTGCCCCATCCTCTCTATGGCTTCTCTCGTCAGCTCTCAGCTGAGACAAATCTTTTGTTACAGCTTGAAATACAAGTTGTTCCCCACAAGCATTTCTTTCTGAGTCATCCTGCTGGCCTGATGTGTACATTTTCATCCTCCATTCATTAGACACGTGTTAGACACGTAGAGTAGCAACACAGTGTACATCAAGCCTTGCTGGAGAAGAATGTAGGGACCTTTATGTACATGCCAGGGGTGGTGGAGCCAGGCCACATGGCTTGGTCATTGTTTTCATGATGGCTATACCATTTTATATCCCGAACAACAGTGAGTAAGGATTCCTGCCTTCACATCCTCCAGCATTTGCTGTCATTTGTCTTCTTGATTAGTTTTGGTTGGATGGTGAGCATAGGTTTTCTTTGAACCCCTTCAGAGTGGAAGTTTCAGGCTGTCCTAACCACTGAGGCATCTCCCGCCCCAGCAGCAGTCCTCTGTGTCCCTGCTCTCTAGACTAGCACAGTCCCAGTGGCACTCGAGGGCCATCCGAGAGAAATGGAAGACGATTCCTTTCCCGTCCCTGTTTCGTGTGCTTGGCAGAGCATCGCTGAGGGAGGGTGCAGCAGAGGACGTTCTTCTAACTGACTTAGCCTTCCCGAGGTGCGGGTGGTGACAGCGGGACCGAGACGGTGCCATCTTTATCACGTGGGTATGTTACATGTCTCTGATCACGGGGGTAGACACCAGCGTTGGAGCCCTCACTGCTGTGGAGACGTTTGTGTAAGAAGCTGACAGCCTCATGTCCATCTGGAATCTCAGCACTGTGTCACAGCTGTCCGTCCCCTCCTGTCACACCTGTTCTAGATCAGTGGCTTTCGTGCTCAGCCTCATGTTTGCCCTCACACGCCCACATGATTCAGACAGTGGGAATACCAACAGGGAGCCTGTCCCATCTGAGGAGGAGGCACAGTGAGACTCAGAGGCGTGGTTTTCCCAAGAACTATGGAGAAAATACCCCCTTAAATACAGGGGAAGGGGGATGACACACATCGAGAAACTGGAAGGAAAACACACAAGCACAAGCTACTTTACTCATTGATTATTTGGGCTTTTGTAATAAAACTGCCTGTTTTGTTTTGTAATCCCCGAGTGTTACCATAGGGACATAAAGTATTTCCCCCTACGGTTCATGTATTAAAGGCTTGGTCCCCAGCTGGTCACACTATTTTGGGAAGTTCTGGAAACTTTAGGAGGTAGGGCATAAACAGAGGAGGCATCTCTAGGGCTGGGGTCCTAGGGACTGTACCTTGTTCTGCACACCCCCCCCACCCCCTAAATTCAGGGACCTAGGAACCAGGAGCTTATACTGCCTCACTACAAGCACAGAATCAACTGAACTATGGGCTGAAATTGTGAGCGAAAGGCCCTCCTTTGAGTGGTTCTTTGAAGCATTTTATTCACAGCTACAGAAAAATGAGAGTTGGTTCTGGGGGTGGAACCTTTGCTGTGATAAACATGACTTATGCTTCTTAGCCTTTGGAGCTGGTGCGCAAGAGGGAGGAGGGCTCTTAGAGACGAGGCTTGACAGGCACCAGAACGCTGCAGACGGAACTCAGATCTCATAGGGATGCTGAGCTGCAGAGTCCTGTGCTCTGAGGCTTCCAAGGGGGAATGGAGACTGCTTGGGACTGGACCCAAGGCCACTGACGCTCCTGTGACATGGGACTTGTGTGTGCTCTGTCCATGCCCTAAGACTTAGGGGAAGCTGAGTTTACAGGCACCAGGTCGTGGTGAGAGCTTCAGCCCGATTGGCAGTGAGAATTAGGAGTAAAAGAGTCTAGAAAGATTTGAGCAGCATTTGGCCAGAGAAGCAAATTTAAAGTGGGAACCAAAGTAAGAGCGTTAAGGAGATTATTGCCCTTCACAAAGTCCCACTTCACAAGGACAATAGGAATGGTGACGGGGGACATCTCAGGGCTTGACTTCATCTCAGCTGTGGCAGCTCAAAGGCATGAAAGAGTGAATTCATTTGAGACTTTCCTTCCAGAAGACATGCCTCTGAGTCACCCTTCTGGAGTCTCATCACCTAGCACAGTGTTTCCTCTCAGCTCCCCAGAGGCGGCTGCAGCTGAGGGTCACAGGGACACGGCTCTTTACTGCTTGAGCCTTTGGCAGTCCTTGATGTCATCCACCTGATGCCGACCTTTCAGTCATGCACAGTGCAAGAGTTATGGGCATGGAGGTGTCACTAGATTCACAGGAAACCTGGGAAACCAGGCAATATGGAGCACATGTGGAATCCTCACAGGAAGCTCCTGAGAGGGCGGGGTGAAACCGAACATGAGATGGAGACTTGAAGTTAGAGAGGCCAGCTGTGAAACCAGTGTGAAGGGAAGCTGCAGTCCTCAGCAGAGGCCATGTGGGCTGTGAGTGACAGGGCCTTAGGGGTGTGGCTCGCCAAGATTTCTGAGGCTGACATCCATTATCACTTGCTCTAGATGACAGACATGGAAGCTACAGGACTTAACATTTCCCTTCCTGATTTCAGTCTTTGACCAGTCCATCCTTTCTAGTCTTCCTCCTCATCTAGAATGGGAGTGTTCACTCGGTGCTATTGCATTGTGGGAATGTGCTGTGAGTTTGCCTTGAGTCCCAGAGGACGTTGAGCTGATCCTTCTGAACTGTATTAGAACTGTTAAGACCACGGTGGTTCTTAGAAATGGACTGAAGGAAGGTATTTTGTGTTGTGGTGGGCATGAGCCTTTTGGGTGCCAAGGGCAGAATCATAACGTGTGAAATGTCATTCTGAAGGGCTCAGACGTTAAAGAACAGTGCCTGGTTGGTGACAGCCTGTTTGGGGAGCTTCTGGAAGCTTCAGGGGGTGGGGCGCAGCTGGAGGAAGTGGTCACTGAGAGTGTGTTCTTGGCAGTGGTATTTTCCTCACTGCTTTCTGTCTCCTGTGCAGCGAGCAACTCCTGCTGTGTGCTCTGGGAACCATGATGCTCTGCTTCACCAGAAGCCCAGGATCAACAGCCAAGGACTATGGACGGAAACTTTGAATCTGTGTGCAAACTAAATGATTCTTCTAAATTAGTTTCTCAGCAATTTTTTCATAACTAGAGAAACCAATTAACACAGGATAGTTTGATTTACACAGTTTTCGAGAGCAGGTTAGAACGCGGCCACTGAGCACATGAGAACTTCAGTTGCTTACGGTTGGCTGGCGGAAGGAAAGGATGTGAGGGAACTTGCTGGGATGGAATTGAGTGTCAGAACTTGGTCGTCATCTGTAATTTCTAGTTTTGCTTCAGTGAGACAACAAAAGAAAACTTCTTAGCCATCAGAGTTCACATTGGACACACCTGTAATCTGTGTTCATGTGTGTCGACTCTCACCAGCCCCAGGAAAGCTTTGCTGGCCTTTCCCTTCTCAGTCCAGCACACCTTCTCTTTCTCTTGTACGAGATTCCTTTCCTACCCAACACTCCATTCCCGTTTCATTGCTCAGATTTATAGAAAACTTGCAAGACTAGTTGTATTAGTCAGAACTCTCTAGAGTGGCAGAGCTGGCTGATAGAGAGAGAGAGAGAGAGAGAGAGAGAGAGAGAGAGAGAGAGAGAGAGTGTGTGTGTTACTAAATTGGCTTACAAGCTGTGGTCTGGATAGTCCAACAATGGCTGCCCCATGATGGAGAGAAAGGCCAAGAATCTTGAAGTTCTGTCCAAGAAACTAGATGTTTTCCAGTCTGGGAGGGTACCTAGACAGTCACTGGGTCTATACTGGGCTCCTGAAGGAGCTGGGTTTACTACCAGCTGCAGCAGCAGGGTAAGATGAACTTGCCATCAAGAACAGGGCAAGTAGACAGCAGCAGTGGCTTCAGTCTTCATGTCCTGTCATGTGAGCTGCCAGTAGAAGGTGTGGCCTGGATTCAGTGGTCTTCCCACCTCAAACAGCCTGATCAAGAAAACCTCTCACAGGCATCTCTAGAAATTTGGGTGTTAGCTGATTTCAGATGTAGTCAAATTGACAACCAAGATTAGCTATCCTACTAGTGTTCCACACACTAGTGAGTTACAGTGGCAACACAGTTACCAAGTTCGCCCTGGTGTAATTCACTGTCTGCTTGTTAACCCTCGTTAGAGCACGTTACCATTCCCCTGTGTCCTTCCACTGGCATTTTCAAATTCATCCTTGTTATAACATGAATCAGCACTTTATTCCTTTCTATGGCTACATAATGTCTATAGTATGGGTGTCCAGCATGTATGCATTCATGGTCTGATGGGCACTTGAGTCATTAGCTGTGACCCATGCCACTGGAGTGTGCCTACACAAGTCTGCTTTCTAGTCATTTCCCTCACTTGTGCATGACTAGAGCTCCCCTTCATATTAAAACACTGTTCCCGTGGAAACAGGTCTCTAGAACTGACCGTTCTCTTTTGTTCAATGTGTGGGAAGTGCAGCATCACTTCCTGTGAGAAGCCCACTACTAAGGAGTCATTTCTCTCTTGCATTCAGCATAGACTCCCGAGGTTTGGTAAGCTCTCTATCAGACTGTGTGTTTCAGTTGGTTTTCCCGCAGCCTGTCTTTGGCTTAATCAGGTACATGCTCTGTTTCTCAGCTCTTTCCAGCCCTCCTAGTCTCCCTCTCTTAGACTACAGTGATGCCAACATTGTGTCTCACCAGTTCCCTTGGTGTTTTAACGTCATCTTTCTCTTGCTAGCTCACATTGCTGCATCCCATTTTCCTGCCTTTCCCCCACTCATCTCTCACGTCTTAGTTCTCCTGTGCTGTGTGCACACATTGCCACCATGCTGATGTGAACTAGCACAGGCAGCTTTTCATGTGGGTTCTGAGGTCACACATTGGGCCTGCCTGGCAAACACTCTACTCACTGAGGCGTCCGTCCTCCTGGCCCTCAAGGATTTTCTTCGTCTCTCCCCTTAATTCTCTCTCTACCAACACCCTTGTCTCAGCTTTTGTATTTTCAGTTTTAGTCTTTTTTGTTACTCTGTACACCTTCTCTTTATTTGTGATATTATTTTTAAGACTTTACACCTTTGTTGGTTGAGGAACTCTCATGATGGCTGCTTTAAAACCATTATATTGGCCTGTCACTACACTAAAATACCTGAGGCAGGCTAATTTGTAAATTTTAAAAAATACTTATTTTGGCTCATGGGTTTGAGGTTCAATGCCCTCACAGCTCTGTTCATGTTCTGTAAGGAACCCCTGAGCTGTGCCATGTAGTAGTATAGAACTCAGGTGTATGTGTGTCATCTACTTTTAAGAAGCTACCAAGGTTCAGTCACTAATGATTAAATCAATTCCCAAAGGCCTTGCCTCTAAAAGCAGTTAATATATTATCTACACTACTAACCACTCATGACTGCCATTTAGATTCCCACATGAGTCCTGGGAGGGAACAAGGCTCTAAAGGCAGGGGTCCTATAGATCCTTGTGAGACAGTCCTAGCGTGTCCTCTGTGTGAGACAGTCCTAGCGTGTCCTCTGTGTGAGACCGTCCTAGCGTGTCCTCTCTGTGAGACAGTCCTAGCGTGTCCTCTCTGTGAGACAGTCCTAGCGTGTCCTCTCTGTGAGACAGTCCTAGCGTGTCCTCTCTGTGAGACAGTCCTAGCGTGTCCTCTCTGTGTGAGACAGTCCTAGCGTGTCCTCTCTGTGTGAGACAGTCCTAGCGTGTCCTCTCTGTGAAACAGTCCTAGCGTGTCCTCTCTGTGAGACAGTCCTAGCATGTCCTCTGTGTGAGACAGTCCTAGTGTGTCCTCTGTGTGAGACAGTCCTAGCGTGTCTTCTCTGTGAGACAGTCCTAGCGTGTCCTCTGTGTGAGACAGTCCTAGCGTGTCCTCTGTGTGAGACCGTCCTAGCGTGTCCTCTCTGTGAAACAGTCCTAGCGTGTCCTCTCTGTGAGACAGTCCTAGCATGTCCTCTGTGTGAGACAGTCCTAGTGTGTCCTCTGTGTGAGACAGTCCTAGCGTGTCCTCTGTGTGAGACAGTCCTAGCGTGTCCTCTCTGTGAGACAGTCCTAGCGTGTCCTCTCTGTGTGAGACAGTCCTAGCGTGTCCTCTGTGTGAGACAGTCCTAGCGTGTCTTCTCTGTGTGAGACAGTCCTAGCGTGTCCTCTGTGTGAGACAGTCCTAGCGTGTCCTCTGTGTGAGACAGTCCTAGCGTGTCCTCTGTTTGGTGAGCCTTCATCATGTTGCCTCACCTGTCCCAAGTTTTTGTGAGTAGGACTGAGTTCTGTATTACTCTATTTGTATGGTTTATGATAGTTCCCTCCACGATCTGCCTTCCTGAAACTGTTGTCCCCGTGCCTGGGCTCTTACGGTGTCATCATGAGGCTATTCCTGTTGGCTGAATCCTTGGCTGCATTTATCTCATAGCTCAAGTCTTATTTACCCTTTCCGGGGTTACACAAGCTCTCTCTAGGGTGCCTAGTGTAAGTGATGGTGCAGTGGAAGTGCCCATAGGCTGGCCGCTCTGCCTAGGCCACTGCACAGGTAGAAGGAGAGGTCTAGTGGGGAATCAAACCTCCAGGCTGTCTCAAAGTAGAGGGTAGAACAGAAAAAAGAAAGAAAGAAAGAAAAAAAAGGAAGAAGTCTTGCCAGTTTTAAGGAGACAACTAGCAGTGGGGGAGGCATGTAAGCCAGAACAGCCTGGGAGTTAGAGCAAGGGGAGGTCTGATGTGGGCCAGAACAGCCTGGAAACTACCAAGGGACTTTAATCGGTTACAGGTTTGTTTGAGTTAATCAGGAACTAGATGCCCCTGCCAGAGGCAGTTGCCTGTAAGGGCTGGGTAGGGGAAGTGATAGCTTTCCCAACAAACAGAAAGCAACTTTACAAGGGTTCTGAGGAATGTGGAGTTTAGGCTTTTGTTTGCCCACTAGTGATCCTTCTGCTGACCTGGTCAGAGTCCAGCCTGAGCGGAGGTTAGACTGTGTCATTCAGGACAGTATCAGCGACACTGCCATCTGGGGGCTTGCTCTGGACCCAACAGTTTCTCTATATTTGTGTTATGGCCTTATCCACATAAAAGAGGCCTTTTACTTACAGGGTAACAGCCTTACTCTGAGTATTGCACACACAGTGGCTATTTTCATTAATTTATAGATGTATTCACTTTACATCTCCATCATGGCCTCCCTCCCTCTTCTCCTCCAATGTATTCCCTCACAACCCCCTCCCTCATCACTCCCGTCCCTTCTCCTCAGAAGCACCATGCGTACCAGCCTGCCCTGGCACATCAAGTCATAGCAGGACTCAGTGCATCCTCTCCCACTGAGGCCAGACAGGCAGCCCAGCCAGGAGAAAGGGATCCAAAGGCAGGCGACAGAGTCAGAGACAGCCCCACCCCCGCTCCGACTGCTAGGGGACTCACACGAAGACCAAGCTGCACATCTACTACAAATGTGGGGAGGGGAGGCTAGGTTGGGCCCATGCATGCTCCTTGGTTGGTGGGTCAGTCTCCATGACCCTGCATGGGCCCAGGTTAGTTGACTCTGTAGATCTTCCTGTGGTGTCCTTTACCTCTCTGGCTCCCTCCATCCTTCTGCTCCCCCTACCCCCTATTCTTTCACAAGACTCCCTGAGCTTGGCTGTGGGCCTCTGCATCTGTTTCTTTCCATCAGCTGCTGAATGAAGCCTCTCGGAGGACATAGTAAAAACGGCCATTGCACCAAAAGGAATCTGCACATTCAATGCAATTCCCACCAGGTTTCCAACACAGTTCTTTACAGAGCTTGGAAGAACAATTCTCAACTTCATATGGAAACACAAAAACCCAGGAGAGCTAAAACAGTCCTGTACAATAAAAGAACTTCTGGAGGTGTCACCATCCCTGACCTCAAGCTGCACTACAGAGCAACAGTAATGAAGCCACATAGTATTGAGATAAAAACAGACAGGTTGGGGTTGGCGATTTAGCTCAGTGGTAGAGCGCAAGGCCCTGGGTTCAGTCCTCAGCTCCAGAAAAAACAAACAAGCAAACAAAAAACCCAAAACAGACAGGTGGATCAATGGGATAAAATCGAAGAGCCAAAAATAAGCTCAAATATGAATACTTGATTTTTGACAAACCAAAACATACAATGGAAAAGAGCGCCTTCAGCAAATGATGCTGGTCTAGCTAGATGTCTGCATGTAGAAGAATACAAACAGATTCATATTTATCACCCTGCACAAAACTTCAAGTCCAAATGGATCAAAGACCTCAACACAAAACTGGATATACTAAATTTAATAGAAGAGAAACGGTGAACTGCCTTGAACACATTGGCACAGGAGACAACTTCCTGAACTGAACACCAATGGCTCAGGCACTAAGACCAACAATTAATAAATGGGACCTCATGAAACTGAAAAGCTTCTGTAAGGCAAAGGACACCATCTAATAGGACAAAATAGCAGCCTACAGAATGGGAAAAGATCTTCACCAACCGTACATCTGAGAGAGGACTAATATCCAAACTATATAAAGAACTCAAGAAATTTAACAGTAAGCAAATAATCCAATTTAAAAACAGGTACAGAGCTAAACAGAGAATTCTCAACAGAGGAATCTCTGATGGCCAAGAAGCACTTATAGTGGATATTTTAAGTATTATTGGCAAGACAGCCAAAACCCTGCTGTCGTGAAGCTTTTAGTCTGGTGGGAAAAGAGAGAAGGTCGTTTTGCAGAAGTGGTATACACTGAGTATGAACACCCCATGGTCCCTGGTGCTATTTAAAGAGGGTCTGGGAAAGAGGTCTCTCGGTGGAGAGGCCTGGCTAGCAGAAGTATGTGTGAAAAGTATTCCTTGGGAATGTCTTGTCCCTGCCCTCTGTCCCCTTTCTCTGCCCCCGATCCACCACGAGGTTAAAAAGCCCTTCCAGCACATTCTCCTATCAACAGGAGGCTCTGCCCAAGCGTCGGAAGCCATGCAACTGTGGCCTAGACTTCCCTAAACCACAAGTCAAGGTGAATCTTTCTTCAAGTGTCTTTGTTAGATACTTGGTCACAGAGAGGAGGAGCCCTGTAATAAGTTTAGGGAATGAAGACAGATTGGCTGGAGAGTGAGCGAGGAGATGATGTAAGATTTGATGCATTCTTTAAGTTTCCGTCTCTGTTTAAATCCATCTACTTTCAGCCTTTCCTGTTAGAATATGCCATGGTCTGAACTGTGCCCTACAGGCTGAAGGTCTGATCTGAGAAGGTCACTGTACTTGAAGACAGGGTCTTTCAGAGGTAATTAAGTTAATGAGTTCACTGTGGTAGTCCTCTATCCAATCTGACTGTTGTCTTCATGAGAACACTCAGAGGGGCGGCCGTGTAAGGACACGGGAAGATGCCGGCTGCACACTGAGGAGCGGCCTGAGGAGCAGCCAGCTGCTGGCACCCGACTCTGACTCCAGCCTCCGGGACTGTAATGAGTAACTTTCTTTTGTTTACACCCTGCTCTGTGATGTTGCTGTGGCAGCCGGCACTGCCCTGAGCATGTTATAATCAGCTGGGTCGATTCCCTGTGTGTGTCTGCATCTGCTTCCCATGCTTGGTCTCCTCTTCTTTTTAAAGATCTGCTTTTATTTTATCTCTTGTAGTAGAGTTATTTTATGTCTATCTCTTACCCAGTGTCTGCTCTGGAGGCCAGAAGAGGGCGTCTGATTGTCTGGAACTGGAGCTGCATGTGGTCGTGAGCTGCCATGAGTGACGGGAACCGAACTCAGGTCCTCTGCAAGAGCAGCAAGTGCTCGTAAGGGCTGAGCCATCCCTCCAGCGCCTTCTTTCTCTTCTTACTGTGCTATGTAGAGTTGAAAACTGGGTTAACCAGAGAAACAGAGCAGTGCCCCTGAATAATGACATTTATTGGAGACGGACAGAGGAGTGCAGTGGACACAGGTGTGCCCTGGTAAACTGCCATATTAAGGGCTTGAGCTGAGGAGACGTTGTCAAAAGTGAAGTGAAGATTATGTAACCTTGTGAAACAATACTCCTTGGCTACAAGGATCAATAAAGTGACGACAGTCCAAGGTTCTGCACGCTGCTGGCAGGCTGTCCCTGAAGAGGTACTTTCCGGACAAGGCTACAGTGACCTCAGTGCAAAACTAGTCCCTGCAGTCGATCGTGAACCACCATGAGAGCCCCCTCCTTCATACCGTCCAATAGTCTTTAATTAATTTGGTTTGGATTTGACAGCTCAACACAGTACTGTACTGACTCTGACAGCTTTTGATGAGCTATGCTTTGCTGGGTAACAGGAACTGAGGGAAGGAGGTCTTTACACTGACATTCTCTGTTAATCTAGGTGGGATTTGAGTTGTGTCTAATGTCAGGCTCTTGCTTCTCTCCCCTGTTGGCTTTTACATTTCCTGGGTCTTCTTCCTGAGATGAGATTTGTGTCTGGCATTCCCTGAGCTGTAGACCCCCATGGAACTGTAGTTGGTACTGCTGTGAAGTAGAGTGTGGGAGAGGAGTGAAAATGTCCTGTCAAAGGACAAAAACTTCATCTTAGTGGCACGTGTCTCTGGGCTGTAACTGTCACCAATATTTCTCCTCAAGTGTGACCTGAATCTTTTTCTGAGGACCAGCTTTGCTATGTAGAGGGCACGCTACTTGTTAGGGGCCTACCTTTCTCCCTGTCACAGCCTCTAGACGGCAGGACCTGGTGAGATGCCAACAGCAAACCCTAAGACGATGGCCCTGGGAGAGCCCAAGGCCCCAGCTGTTTGTTTTCCAGGGAAGCAGATCTCGCTGACTCCAGATTTCGCAGTGATGGTGCTGTTGGAGTTCAGCCCTCAGATGGATCAAAAGTTCATCCCTTTTGTTGTGAGGATTCAGAGATAGCTTTGAGGTGCTGTCTGTGTCACTGATGAGACAGCTCAGCTGAACTTTGGAGGAAGGGCATTTGAAATGGGGCAAGGTGTACTGGGTGAAAGGACAGACAGTAATGGGGAAAGCAAGGGCAAGGCAGTGTCCTAGTGTTTAGAAGGATGGCACCCACGTGGGGGAGCAACGGGGAAGCAGCAGAACTGATGGGCGAGACTTCTGCCATGCACAAGGCTGTGTTTTTGTCAAAAGCGTGAAGCAGAGAGGGGTGCATTTTGATTTCCACTTAGGAAGCATCATTCTTGCCACAGGAAAATTCGGAAGTGTTAAACGGGCCTCCGCAGCTCACTGGGCAAGAGAGCTCTGTCTGGGGTGTAGTCATTGTAGACTTCTGATGGGTGAGAGTGTCAGTGCCCACTTAATGAGAGTTGGACTTTGATGTTGTACAAGCACATGTGGCATTAAACACCCAAGGTGAGCTTTCCGTCAGGCTGCTCAATAGGAAATCCAGATTTCAGAGAGAGGGGCGTTAGGGGAACAGAAGAGCAGCACCGGTGAGCATGGCTGAGGCCACCTAAGGAGACAAGTGGGGAGAAGGACGTGGGACTGAGGCAAAGGCATGAGAGGAACAGTGAGGAGGACGTGCTGTGGAGCCATGGGACGGGGGAGGGAGGGCTAGGGTGTCAGAGCACTAAAGAACTGAGCAGTACCAATGTGGAGATCAACATGACCTGGAGAGGTGCCACCTCAGGCACTGAGGAGTGGCAGTGTGACTGCAAAGTAAGGAGCAGTGAGAGTCGGAGCAGGAATGGTAGCGATAGCAGTCAGCCCTAGAGTCTCCTGAGCAGTCAGTCAGCCCTAGAGTCTCTGAGCAGTCAGCCCTAGAGTCTCCTGAGCAGTCAGCCCTAGAGTCTCCTGAGCAGTCAGCCCTAGAGTCTCTGAGCAGTCAGCCCTAGAGTCTCTGAGCAGTCAGCCCTAGAGTCTCTGAGCAGTCAGTCCTAGAGTCTCTGAGCAGTCAGTCCTAGAGTCTCTGAGCAGTCAGTCCTAGAGGCTCCTGAGCAGTCAGTCCTAGAGTCTCCTGACAGGAAGCAAAAGGCCTGTGGGGTCTGCAAGTGAACAAACACACAACACACACTCACACACACTCACACACACTCATACACACACACACATGCACACATTCACACACACTCATACACACACACACACTCTCACACACACACCATTCTCTGCAGTTTGGAAGCACAAGGCTGAGGCCGCTGCTGGAACAGACTATGTTCGTAGGTGTCCACAGTGCCTTGGAAGTGGCCAGGGGTCTCAGAGGAAGATGACTGTACAGGCGTGCTCCAAGAACTTGGCCATTATCTAGAAATCCTGGTGGGAACAAGTATTCTTGCAGTTGAAACAAATGCCCTTGCCTCAGATGAGAGGAAAGGCCATCTGGATTCCTTCAGGATAGTTTAGTCATTGAACACATTGAGTGGTTGAAAAGAACTGTAAACCATTACTAATATGTGGACAGAGATGACTTATTTTTGGTGATTGTGAAGAATTTTTATTACACATCATTGCATATTCTCAATTAAGTTAATTTGCATGTGATTTGGAATATGAACTCTAATGTACAGAATATGTGCATAGAAATAGGATTCTCATTAGATTCATATTTTATTTAAAAGCTTTGTGCAAATTCATTATTATTTCCATATCAGAGCCCTGCTGATCCCTCTCAAATGCCCTGTGGATACCGCCACTTGTTTCCTACGGGTACTGGGGCTGCTCTGCTCAGGTTCCCCATTGACGGCCTTCCGAGGAGACTTATTCCTCAGGATTGCTCGTTGGCTCCCACAACCCACTGTCCCAGGACAGTCATAGCTTGAGTCAGGATAACATTCACTTTTCGCTTTATTATGACTGCTAGGACTCACGCCTAAGTCTTAAATTATTTCCTTTTCTTCCAGTTTTTTATTGTGGCAATAATTTTCTCATTTTGTATATTTTCTTTTTTATTATTATTATTATTATTACTATTATTATTATTATTATGTTTGTGTCTGTGTATGTGTATTCTTATATGTACACACATCTGTATGTGTTGAGAGACAGGGTTTCTCGCTGGGATTTGTAGTTTACCAAAAAGGTTAGGTAGGCAGAAGCAGGCCGGCGGGCAGATGGTTGGCCAGCCAGCCCCAGAGAGCCTCCTGTCCCTGCCTCTCTAGTGCTGGGATTACAGGTGTGTGCGGTCAGGCCCGGTTCATTCAGCCTGGATCCCACATGTTAATAATGTATCTAACCTTCAGTTCTCCTCTGAAGACATTTCTCTAGCCCAAGTGTGCCCATAGGTTCCTGTTCCGCAGAGTCTCGCCTTGCTTCTTTATGCTCTAAGGGCCCCCCTCCCCTCTGCCTCCCCCTCCTTGCTTTGTTGGCTTGTTTAGGTTGGACCATGTAGTCTGGCGTTGGAGAAGAGCGTGTGAGAACGCTGAGGAGATGCTTCGTGTCTGAGAGACGTTCATTTTCTTCTCACCCAGAGATTCCGGGGTGAAGGCGTCTCTTCACTCTGTTCTGGTGTCCCGTGCTGCAGTTTCATTGTTTTCCTTGTTTTGTTTGTTTTGATCTGAGACGGGATTCACTACAGAGTCTTTGTACCTGATCTGACTTTAGAAATGTGTGACTTCTTTGTTTCGTTATTTAAAGTTCTGGCGTTCACGATGGCATCTCCATCCTCTGTGCTGCTGTGCTTTTCTAGTTTATCTTATCCCCTCTGTCGCATTCTCGGAACTCCTATGTTTTGTGCATTTTTAATCAATTTGTCTGAAAACTAAAAGCACTCTTTCAGTTTGCACACACATACCCCTCACCTCAGAGGTCTGCTCAGAGTTACCGCGTCACTGCACAGTGGTGGCTGACTTTGCTGACTAGTTCTCTTGACTGTGGTGGCTGTCCCTGTCCATCTGTCTAGTAACACTGCTTACGAGAGCTCCTCAATTCCATTTTGCACACTTCTTGTTGAAGTTTTTATTTCTGTGACTGACCATGCTTTAGTGCCTAAAGTTTCTGGTTTGGGAGCATCAGATTCTTTCCCAGTGGGTGGTAGGTCATCTCTATGTCCTGGAGGAAGGTGCTGGAATCCTCTGGAAGGGCCTTTTCATGCAGCATTTCTCTCCTTCAGCCTCCAGTCATGCGGGAAGGGAAAGAGTGGGGAGCTGGCCCTGGGTCTAGTACCCGCTGCTGTATTGTTTTATAAAGTCAGGCAGATTAGCTGTAATCTACACGAAGCAGCATCCTTGGATTGTCTGCTTCTGGAGTCTTCAACCCTCTTCACTTATTTCCAGGTCAATCCCCTGGTAATTCCATGTCGTCTTAAGAACTATGGGTCTGGGCTCTGTCAGTGGAGCCACAAGGCCTTGACTTCCTTTTTAAATTGTCTTGGCTCTTGCAGTCTTTTACCTTTTTTGTAAGACCTAGAATGGGTTATTGATTTTTAAAACTGTGTGTGTGTATGTATGTATGTGTATATGTGTGTATGTGTCAGCTTCATTCATTCATTCATTCATTCATTCACTCACTCACTCATTTTGCATGCATGGTGTTTGCTTATCTGTGTACCATGTGTATGCTGGTGCCTGCAGAAGCTGGCAGAGTGAGTGTATCGGAGTCCAGGCAGCTGGGGTTATAGATATTGTTAGCCTCCATGTGGGTGCTGGGAATTGAACCCAGATCCCCTGGAAGAGCAACCAGTATTTTAATTTATTTATTTATTTTATTCTTTATTTCGGAGCTGGGGACCGAACCCGGGGCCTTGCGCTTGCTAGGCAAGTGCTCTACCACTGAGCTAAATCCCCAACCCCTCAACCAGTATTTTTAAGTGCTGGGCTCTGTTTTGTTGATTTTTATTAAAGTGTTTACTGGGATTTTGGTTGGAATCACATTACACGTGTAGATAAAGTTGAAGAGACTTGGCATTGTAAGCCTCTTGAGACATCTTGTCCCTAAATGTCATTATGGCCTCAGTCCTCAGTGGATGGGACTGCCCGGAGATGAAGGGACCTTGGGAGAGGGAGCCTAGTTGAAAGGATTGGATCACTTCAGGAAGTTGCTTTCGAAGGGGACTGTGGAACTTTGGCCGGCTTCTCTTCTTCCCTTCTGTTTCTGCCCAGTGTGAGGTGAGCTGCTTTTCCTACCGTGTGCTTTAACTATGAAGTTCTAGCTCATCAGAGGCCCTGAAGCGATCAGACCAAGCCGCTGCGAGCCTCGTGTAAGTTTCTGAGCAGCACGGAGCTGGTCTCAGCGTAGGACACCTCTGGGTTCCGCTGCTTCCAGTTCCCACGTCAGTGTCACGTGGGTTTACCTTTTGAAGCTTCCAGACATTCTGTACAACTGTTTGCTTAGTATTTATAATTTTTTCATCTTTAGTGGTATTCTTTAAAAATTTTGATTTTTGTCAGTTTGTGGATAAAACTAATCTTCATATGCTGAGCCTGTAATCCTGAAACCTTGTACAACTCAGTTCAGTGGCTTTGTGTGTGTTCTGTGAACTGTTCTGTGGAAGTGGAGACAGTTTTAGCTCTTCTTTTCAGTCTATATGTCTCTGTATTGTATCACGTGTCAACTGTGATTTGGATGGGGTTTTGAGGACGTGCCCTTGCGTCTTCGAGGCTTTTTCCTACCATTATGTGTGCTGCTGGCTGCCTGTGTTTGTAGATGCCCTCATATGCTCAGAATATTTCATTCTGCTGTCATTTGCTGAGAACAAATCCGAACAAATACTAAATTTACCAAAGGACTTGTCAGCATCTGGTTGAAAGATAAATATTCCTTAGTCTGTGTTACGATAAGAGATATTTGCATAATTTACAAGTGTTGAACCCATTTAGCATTCCCAGGATGCAAATGCGTATTTATTTGATATTGTCTCTATGTTCCTGGATCTGATTTGCTAATATGTTGTCCAGGGCTTTCACAAAAGCCGAGGCTCTGTTGTTTCCTCATAAAATGTTTATATGGTTTGGGCATCAGGATAGCTCTGGCCTCGTTTAGAAAATTGAGATTTGTTCTTCTTTCTAATTTCTGGAAGTCTTTCAAAAAATTGTCTCTGTGTGTGTGTGTGTGTGTGTGTGTGTGTGTGTGTGAGAGAGAGAGAGAGAGAGAGAGAGAGAGAGAGAGAGAGAGAGAGAGAGAGAACGAGCATGCAGTGTCTACAAAGGCCATCGGGTTTGGATCCTCTGGAGTTGAAGTTACAGGTGGTCGGGAACCACATGATGTGGTGCTGGGGACGGGACTTGAGTCCTCGGGAAAAGCATCGCACTCTATTAGAGCTGAGCCATCTGCCTAGTGCCATCTACTCTAGGGTTTATGCAGAATTACTGTGTCTTCTTTAAATGAAGCCATCTGGCTCTGGGTTCTTACTCATTGTTTAAACATTTCTTGTTACTTCAAATTCAATTTCCTTAGTAGATATAGGACTAATTTAGGTTTTTCAACCTAAAGAGAAAACTCAGGGAACTTTGAAAGTTCATTCATCCAAGTTTTAAAATTATGGACACAAAACTGTTCATATCCCTTATTACTGTTAACTTTCTGTAGGGTAACAGCCTTATTCTTGACAGTTCTCATTTCTGACTTTCCCCCTCTCCACTAATCTTGGCTAGTTTTAGAATTATTTTTTGAAGGGCTTTTTTATTTTCCTCCTGAATTAATTTTACTTACTTATCTTTCTGTTGTTCACTTGGTGGTCTTTGAGACAAGACACAATCTGTGTGTCTTTGGCTATCCTGAATTCAAGGCCCAGTTTTGCCTTGAACTCACAGTGGTCCTCCTGCCTTAGCTCTGGAATTGCAGACACCAGCTACCATACCCAGCATTTTTATTCTCAACTGTATTAATTTCTGCACACATCTTTATTAGTTTTTGCAAGTTTTAGTTTAGCCCTTCCCTTCAATTTTAAAAAATGAAGGCAAAGATGATTAGAAATGATTTTATGTTTGATGCCTGTTTAGTGTTAGAGAGTTTTAGGGGTGTCTTTATGTTCTTCTTATAGAACTGCTGTTTCCATCTTAACGGTGTGGTCACAGAACATACTCAGGAGTCACTAAATGTTTTTTTGTTTTGAGATTTGTCCTATGGTCCTGAGCAGAGTTTCTGTTGGGGCTTGCTGTCCCATAGGTCCTAGGGAGGAATCTCTTACACTAATTTTGGGTGTAGTGTCGTCTAAATGACCAGGATGGTGAGATGGTAGCATTGTTTAGAAATGGATGGTGACTCACTCTAATTCTATCCCTGAGGAGGCAGAGGCAGTGCAATCTCTATGAATTCCAGGCCTGCCTGGTATAAAGAGCGAGGCCTAGGGCAGCCAGGGCTGTCTATTTCCTTATTCATCTTGTTTGATCTTAAAACAACACAACAACAACAACAGTCAATGATAGGGACGGCGTCAGAGTTCCC
This sequence comes from Rattus norvegicus, assembly GCF_021556685.1. Taxonomy (NCBI): domain Eukaryota; kingdom Metazoa; phylum Chordata; class Mammalia; order Rodentia; family Muridae; genus Rattus; species Rattus norvegicus. The sequence continues at coordinate 10,810,062 of NC_141553.1, read as the reverse complement.
AGCTCGGCTGTGAATGTTGATTTCCCGGGCTCTCTGCCCTGTTGCCTCAGCTCTGGGCACTCTGTTGTTAAGCACATTCATATTCTAACCGCTTCATCACTGGATGCCCTGACCTCTTAATTACTCAAGGTCCTCTTCAGTCCTGACACTTCTTGTTCTGAAACACACATAAGAGACTGTGATATAATGATAGGCAGCCATCGCTTTCTTATAGTTAGTGTTTATGTCACATTATTTTGTTAAACATTTCATATTGTTTTTGGAGACAGGCTTTCTCATTCTGTGCCCAAGCTGGGCTGGAACTCGTGTCAGGCCTGCCTTAGTCTTCTCAGAGATGCCATTTACTGGTGAGGCCCGGCTGTTCTGTTTTGACTCTTACATTTATATCTAGCAAGAGTCTAGAGGCTTGCTTCCATACAGAGAGTGTTCTCTGTCTCTTGTACTTACGCAGTTTCTAAAACACACACTCACTCTCTCTCTCTCTCTCTCTCTCTCTCTCTCTCTCTCTCTCTCTCTCTCTCTCTGTGTGTGTGTGTGTGTGTGTGCATACATTGCCCATGGAGACCACACAAGGCACGAGGGCATCTTGCTCCATACTGTTTCTCTTAATGTAACCATTAGCTCAACAATTAACAGTATTCTCTTGTAAAATCCCACTACCCATATCAGCTGGCTCACAGATAACCTTTTAATGGCTACTCCAGGGGATCAGACACGCTTTTCTGGCCTATATGGGCACCTGCACACACATGGCATACACATATACGAATAAAAAGAAAATCTTTGAGGAAGGAGCCCTGGGCAGTTGATGACTGCGGGGCAGAGGCAGTCAGTGTTCTTCAGAGGCAGCTCTGATAGGCTGCCATGCTCCAGTGGGCGAGTCCACATCTGCACACACCGGCAGCACTGAGTGGACTCAGTGAGTTTAAAAGGATCACATGACGCTGGGAGGGAAGGTGGCGATGGCAGGGAATGGGGAGAGTTGGCAGAGGGAGCTGGGGGTAGACTTGATCACAACATCGTTACCCATCTATTAGAAACACATGGAGGGCTTCAAACCTAGTTCTTCCTCCTTCTTGTCTGGTATGGCTGGTCGCATTAATGTTTTTGTTTATGCCTTAGAGTTCACAATATAAAGTTTAATCAGAGTATATATGCTTTTATACTGTGGAGCGGTGTCGGGGCGGTGGCTCAGTGCTTCAGAGCACTTAGGTTCAGCTCCTAGCAAACACACGGTGGCTCAGAATCCTCTGTCTACAACTGCAGCTCTAGATCCATCACTTTACAGCTTCTAAGGGCACTGCATGCGGGTGCTACACATGCCTTTGTGCAGATACACACGCTGACTGTCTCTGGCTGACTGTCGCTGGTAGTTAGTTAGTGGCCTTTGTTTCTTTGTTGTGGTTTTTGATTCAATGTTGGGCATGGTGTGTAAGTCAACAGAGCAGGGTCAGACAAGCTTTTCTACTCGAGGTCATATAGTGAACATTTTGAATTTTGGAAGCTGTATGTGGTTCCTGCCATGTTATTTTTGTTTACTTCTTTAAAAAAATTGAACTCAGGGCTGAAGTGATGCTCCCTGGTTAAGAGCATGCACTACTCTTTGAGAGGACCCAGCTTAGTTCCTAGCACCCATGTTACTTGTACCTGTGTCGGACTTTCTCTGTAGGATTCCTTAGCAGCCACCATGCCCTTCATTTCTCTTACCTCTCTAGAATAGAAAGGTTTTTATGGTCTGGGTTTAGGATAGCTCTGTGTCTCTCCTTCATTGAAGAACAGGTTTTATTTTAGCCTTCCCTAACGACAATCCCCACTTTTGTTCTATAAGAGAAGTCTGTGGTTCCGGCAGAGGGAGTAGCGTTTCGTCCCACTGACTTCTTGACGGGTCCTTTTGAGTGAGTGTAGTCTAAGAAAGAGGTGCTGGCTGTGTGCTGGCTCCCATTACAGCCGGTAGTGTATCCACCAGAGAGGAATGGTTAGTCTACCCGGGTTAAAGAGTACAGCTTTGACTTATGCTATTATTTTGGTCTACTTGTCAGTGGTTATTCTAATACAAGCAGGGTTCCCAGGCTCTGTCACTCCTGAGGGGCATTCAGGAAAATAATGAAATCCACTGTGGATCCTGTAGCCTGTGTGTGGTGGAGTAAATGAAAATGGCTGCCGCAGGCTCATACATTTGATTCCTAGGTGGTAGACTGGGAAGAGTCAGGGGGTGTGACCTTGCTGGAGGAGGCCTATCCTTTTGAGGTTTCTAACAGCCCTCGCTAGGCCCGGTTTCATGTTCTCTGCCTCCAGCTTGTGAATAAGATAGGTGCTCTTAGTTATTGCCCCAGCACCAAGCTTACCGGCCTGCCCGCCTGCCTGGCATGCTTGCCACCATGATGTGACAGCCATATGATGATCATGGACTAACCCTCCAACACCGTAAACAAGCCCCACAAGTTAAGCACAAGTTAAATGCTTTCTTTATAAGTAGCCTTGGTCGTGATGTCTTCACAGCAGTAGAACAGAAACGATGACACTGTGACATTTTCCATCTCAAAGGCCACGAGTAGGCACTATCTATGTTATTACTGAGGAACGTGTCACAGTTGGCGTGAACATGAGAGGTACTACCTTCTTAAGCAATTGTAGAAGTAGACAGCCCAGCAGAACGTGGGAGGCCCCATGTCAGTGAGTTCTGTACACTGGACTGCTATATCAGAAGGACGAAGGGCTTGCTTTGGCTCGTGGTCTGAGATGCTTCAGTCTTTGATCATTTGTCCTTGTTGCTTTGGGCTGTGACAGCAGAAATGCCTATTTACCACATAGCAGTTGAGAAGCAGGAGAGAAGTGAAGGGACTAGGGGTCCTAGTGTCCCCTTGAAGAGTACATTCCTCGTGACCGAGCTTTCCCTTAAGTGCAGTTCTGCAGTTCTGTAGTCTCACCACCTCCTGAGAGCACCCCAGGTAACCACCAGGTCTTTCCCATGAGAGCCACAAGGAAACATCAAACCCCTTAGAAGCCCTGATAGTTGTAGCTTAGTAGGTTTTCTTTTAAGATTTATTTTATTTTTGCCAGCAGTAGTGGTGTACATCTTTAATCCTAGCACTTGGGAGGCAGAGGCAGGTGGATCTCTGTGAGTTTGAGGCCAGCCTGCTCTGTAGAACAAGTTCCAGGACAGCCAGAGCCACACAGAGAGACCCTGTCCTGACAAACAAACAAACAAACAAACAAACAAAAAACCAAACTAAAACAAAAAGATTTATTTTATTTTATTTTATATGTACAACTCTTTTGCCTGTATGTGTGCATGTGCACCATATATGTGCCTGGTACCCATGGAGGTCAGAGGAAGGTGTTGGATCCCTTGGAACTAGAGAGTTATGGATGGTTGTGAACCACTATGTGGGTTTTGCAATTGAACCTGGTCCTCCAAGGAAACAAGTGCTTTGAACTGCTTTAAATTACATAATCACAGCATTTGAGGATGGGTGTTTGCTAAAGGTGGTGGTGCTTGTGTTCCATCACAAACATACCAAGCTGGGCTTCTGTTTCTGGATTAGCCCACAGCCTTTTCACCTGTCAGACCTGTCATTCAGAAAGACCCCTCCAGGGTGGCTTCCTGAAGAGGCTTTGATTTTAACCAGCAGCATCTCCTCTCCCCAGATCCAGATGCAGAAGTGTGCCTTCATGCCGTGCGGCTCATCCAGTCTGTGGTTCTAGAACCAGACGTCTTCTCCAAGGTGGCCTCTGAGCTCCAGAGCTCCTTGCCCCTGCAGCGCATCCTGGCCATGTCCAAGAGCCGCAACTCCCACCTGCAGTCCGCTGCCCGGGAGCTCCTGGAAGACCTCCGTGCCCTGGACTGTAGTGTTTAGATGTGCCCAACTACCGGAGCTTGGTGAAAGTGCCAGTGGCCTGTCCCCTCCTGAGCTTCTACCTTTGTGTTCAAAACTAGTATGTCACTTATGTCACGTGTTAGAGATCACAGGCCTTGAGGACTAGAGATGAGCATGATGGGTAAGCATCCTGTGTCTCCCTTGGGAGTGCACACTGGTCAGGCAGCTGGTTAATTTTGCCAGAGCAGTGACCCCAAAAAGGTTGTATTCTCCAGAAAGGTCACCTCAGAACACTTGGCTACTCTGAGTTTTCGCAGAGTAGCGTCCTGCTGCCCTGGAGGCTGCCTGCGCGTGGAGTTGGACCACCACCTCCCATGTGGTCTGTGTTCCAGCAGCATTTCTGTGATGGCCCACCCCCTTCTCTGGTAACCATGACCCCACTGCACAGGTTACCTTTGTAACCTTTTATGACCTGTTACTTCACATGCAATGGACAGTTGATCTCTGTCTCCGTGCTTTTATTTTTGAATAAAGTTGAGTCAGTATCAGTTTCTGAATATAATCTTGGGGTTAGGAAGTTGGTGTCCTTTGTCCATTGTTATTTGTTTAGGAAAACACACTTTCCTTATTTTGTTCTGGCCTCTTGACTATGAACTTAAAGCAAGTATGGGGAATGGCTTCAAGATGAGCAGTAGGAGGTCACATTCCATGACGTGGTCACCCATCTGCCTACGCGTGCGTAGGCTGCTCTGTCTGTCTGTGCAGCCATTCGACTGCCTAGCTTCTGTTCTAAGAAACTGGCAGAGGACAAAAGAAAGCATGCTGCCCCTGTCACAGGTGGTGAGCTGTGCGAGAGATTCCCACAGAAGCCTCTGGCAGGACAGGATACTGCAGGGCATTGAGCTGGGGCATCCTGTAAGGAGGAAGTGTGTGTCCCCTTGCAATGGCGGCTTCAGCACACACGTTGAGCTGCTTTCCTGTGTGTGGTGCTGTAGAGTGACTTCATTTTCTTTTAAGAGAATATGTACTGTATGTTGAACGAAGAACTTAAGAGAAAGTATGGCTGCTTGACTCTGTGGAGCACTAACTCAGCAGAGCCAGGGAGAGGAGCACTCAGGATTCATGGAGGGGAGGCCGACGTGGGTCCGTTTGTGCTTGGTGGCTCTGTGGGTCCCGATGAAGGGTGAGTGAGTGCACACCCAATCATGGCACCCCAACCTTCTGCTTGTTTAGTGTCCTAGCAAGGGGAGCTGTTGTGATCCGCTTGTGCCTCTCAGGATTGCTGGGCTTTTCTCTACCAAAAAGGCCTAGCCTGGTGTCCTAGTGTAGATTACAAGACACTGCCAGCCAGGCGGTGATGGCACACACCTTTAATCTCAGCTCTCGGGAGGCAGAGGCAGGCAGATCTTTGTGAGTTCCAGGACAGCAAGGGTGGCACAGAGAAACACTGTCTCAAAAAAACCAAGAAGGAGGAGAAGGAGGAAGAAGGAAGAGGAAGAAGGAGACGGAAAAGAAAAGGAAACCAGAACCGCAGCACAGGCAGCAGTAGTGGCTACCACTGCCCGTCCTCAGAACACCAGGTAGCTTGGCAGTTATTAGATGGTCATGAGGGTAAAGATGTGATCATCCTTTCTCTTCTGAGGTACACTGTAGGCAAGGATTTCCAGCAAGATTCTCCTAGAATCGCTACGCACAGGTGTCCTTTGTGAGCACCAAAGGGAGCACCAAAGGACCCAGCCCAGTGACCCCACTCTTCACTGCAGGGCTGACAGGAAATCATGGTCTCCTTGGTTTCTTCTGTATGTAGCCACTTAAAGAAAACCTAGCAGCTAAAAAATAAAAATACACATTGAGGTGTATGCCTTGCAGGGCCTGAACCCTTGTGAATTTAAAACCCAGAGATAAACTAGTAAAGCAATACATACAAGTACTTTTAATTTTAGGTTTTAAAGTATTCTCCGTGCATTTGTAGAGCTTTTTCTTTGGCACTATCAGCTTCTAGGAGAAGGTGGGGAGCCTGGCAGGAGAGCCAGCATGTACCCACTCCTCCTCACTGAGCCTCCTTGGCTCTGTTATCAGCACTAGCCTTGGAATGTTCAGAGCCATTCGAAGTCTGGTGATGGATCTAGAAACCTGTCTCTTCTTTTCATGGGGTATGACCGGGTTAAGCCTGTTGTGCGACAATTCAGGGCTGTACAACTCCTATACTATCAGTTAAAGCCTAGAATCATAAGTCCGTGGCCAGAAGAAAATCACACGGCCAAGGAGGAATGTGAAGAAGGTTGTAGACTCCCTGCCACACCTGTCCTTCCAGACCTGCTGTTGTGTGCTGCTGTGGCGTTACACTGAACAGGACTGGCAGGTGTCTCTGCAGACTTACTGATGTCCCAGAAAGTCATGGTGTTAGCATTTGCTATATATCTTCCCATGGCATAGCTGCTCAGAGTGTCCCAGTAGAATGGCTCTGCCCAATTGATGACCCTGAGTAAAGGTCCCGGGGTAGCACAGGATGAGGTGTCAGACCCAGTATCCTTCCAGAACAGTGTGGGAGCTTGGAAGATTATGGGGATCCACTGAAAGGTCCCTGGATACTTTCCCAGTCCAACCTAGGGCAGGAAAGCCAGGAAACAATTACTGTGGCCAGCCCCGCAGATGCTGTGACCGCCACGTCGCCACAACACAGCTGTCTCTGCGTTTCTCATGCCCACATTTAGGTTTGGGTGCAGATTTACGATAAGAAGTTAGCGTGTGGCATACAATGAAAACTGTCTTTGTGGTTTTAAAAAAAAGTCACAAAAGTAAGTTCAGCATAAAGTCTCACCGTTTTACATGTAGAATTCAGCAGTGTATCTGTCACCTCTCACTGTGTCTAGGACTTCATCTCAGATAGAAGGACCCAGTGAATAACGTCCCCTTACGCAAGCCTCTCCCTCCTAGGTCTTGGTGTGCCTGTTCTGTTTTTGCGTCAGTGGGTTTAGCTTGTCCCACTCGGTCTGGCTTATTCCGTCTGTATGACGTCAGGGTTTGTGTGCGTTGAATGTATGTCAGAGCGCCATTGTTCTAATGGCCATGCAACCACGTTTACGTAATCACAGTGTTCTTGTCCATTTCTTGGTGAACATTTGGGTTCATTCCATCTTTTAGCTACTAGTGAATACATCTGCCAAGAACACACGTGTACAAAGGCCTGCTTAAGTCCCTGCTTTTGATTCTTTGGGCGAATTCTTAGTAGTGAAATTGCTAGATCATGCTGCAACGCTATGTTTACCTTTTTTTTTCTTGCATACGTGTGTGTGGTTGTACATGGTTGTGTATGTGTGTTCAGGTGCATATGTGTAAGTGTGAGTTTGGAGGCCTAAAGTCGATGGCGGGTATCTTCTTAGTCTCAGAGGTGTATACTGAAGTGGGAGCTCTCACCAGACCTGGAGTTTGATGCGTCCATCTAGCCTAGCCAGCCAGCTTGCCCTAGGGACGCTGTCTTTACCTGGTGCAGGTAAGTGTCACACACCCCTGATGTTTCCACGGGTCCTAAGGATCCAGGTTCTGGCCCCCATACTTTCATGGCAAAGTTTTATCCACAGAAGCTGCACACAGTCTCTGTCCACACAGCAGCAATGCAGGGGTCCTCACCTACGCTCTCCTTGGACACTCTGCCTTTTCTGTCTTACCGACAGACCACTGATGGCAGTAGCCATGACGTAGGTCTCACTGTGGTCTTCCCTTCCTGCCTGTGGTGGCACTGCTGTGGCCATCGCTGTGGAGGAGGCCTGTTGAGGCCCTTGAGATGTTTCTGAGTTGAGCTACTGTTTATTTTTGTGCAGAGCTGTAGGAGTTTCCATGTGTTCAGGATCCCTGATTGGACCAAGGACTTGCCTCTGCTTGCGGTCATTTCATGGTGCGTCTTCACTGTGGTGTCGTCTGACACAGAGGAGCTGTTCCTTTCCCTCACCTCCAGCTTCTGTTTCTTCCTGTGTCCTTACTCTGAGCATCTAAGAGATCACCAATTCTGCAGTCGTGAGGGCGGCCCCCCTTGTCGTCATGTGACCATAGTTATGGTTTTATCTCTTTTGCTTTAGGGCTTCCATCCACTTTGAGATTTTTTGTTTTGTTTTATTTTTGTTTTGGGATGAGGATCTCACTAGTTTGTGTAACTTGGAGCTCCTGGATTTAAGCAGTCCCCCTGTCTCTCACATCTTGAGTAACTGAGGAACCTGACACCACTCCCAGTGCACGCATTTTTACATATGGTCTGAGCAAAGGCCTGGGTGTGAGGATATCCAGTTTTCCAAATACCACTTGCTCAACTTTGTAGTTGTCATTTTAACACGCCATCACAAATGTGATTTTCAGAGCTCAGAAAGTGGTGTATATTTTGCCTTCTGGTTTGTTTTTTTTTTAACACTTTGGCTTCGTAAGTAGCCCTTGTTATAAGGATTGTAGGCTGTACCCAAACAGACTCCCTGACTGCCTCTTATTCCTCTCAAAGGTGGGCCTAAAGTCCCTGGCACAGTCACTGACGGTTGGAAAAGGGACACCTGCTCGCATAGTCAAGCATGGCTTTTCATCGAAGGCATTTTTATGGCTCTGTTTTTATGCAGAGTACTTCTGTGACTGTCCATGAAGAACATTCCAGGCAGCAGGAGGAGGCAGAAGGCCGGAGAGCACTCATCCAGGGCCTGCAGTGGCAGGGGGAGCTGGACTGTAGCTGTGGGAGACTCTGTGGTGGATGTTGTATGATAGCTGGCTTTGGAAGGTGGGGCAGGGGAAACCTTGGATTTACACGTAAATCTAAAAGAAGATTATGGTTTTGAGCATGAAATGGGCACAATCTCTCTCTCTCTCTCTCTCTCTCTCTCTCCCCGTCATGATGCTCTTTCCTACCCTTGTACACAGTATGGTCAGAGACTATGATGCTAAGACTAGCAGTGAGCTCATGTCCACAAACACCTCCCCAGGATAAAGGCCTCTCCTCCTTAGTACCCAGGGAACCAGGGTGCTGATGAATGAAGCTGGACTCTAGGCAGTGAGGGCAGCCCCAAGAGGGTGCAAGGAGGATGGGAAGACTTAAGCCAACCTGGGTCTGGTGCCTCTTCTTTCCAAGGTGAATCATAGCCATGTGACAGGATTCTTCCAAGGAGCAGGCATCAAAAGTAAAGGCCACATGTCTCTGAGCAGTCAAGGCTGTGGGTTCTGGAACACTATACAGTTTTCCTCTCATCTCCCTCATGTATTCCCCTTGCATCTGGTGGGCCTGTGGGGCATTGTGGCTGCAAGAGTCTGTGGGGCCAGGGGACAGGTTTACAGCCCTGTGTGTTCTGCGATCAGGCCTGTATTAGCAGTGTGACTATGTTTCGGTTGTAGACCAAGTATGCATGCTCAGATACTTGATCAGTTCTGCAGAAGCGGTGACAAGTTATCATTGTCCTATAGGACCCACCAAAAGTCCCCACCTTGCAGGATTCTAGCCAACTGCTTCTTCCATTGCCAGTGACTCACTGACCAGGGCCCTGAGCAGAAGGCTGGCCTAAACTAGAGCACCGTATCCTGCTGCTATCTCTGTTTCTGGCTTTCTTGCCTCCTAAAGCCTCTCTTTTATTCTGGTGTTCTAGAAAGAATCCCATTTCTGGGGGTTGCCAGGAAAAAGCTTTATTCAGGATATACTAGAGCCTCAAGGAAAACAAATAAACCCTGGGCCTAGGCCTAGGGTTCAGGCTTTGGGGTAAGAGTGGTGTGTGAGGTGCACGCACCTGCCAGCTGGCTAGCTCCAGGGGCCCTGTCTGTCCTGTTGACGTCATTAGCACAGGAGACTCCCAGCAAGGAACAAAGCTGCCTGTACTCTTGGGTTCTTGATCCTATCGTCTTGTCTCAGGAAACCCTTGACTGAGGTCCAGGCAGGTGAAAAGCCTTCCTGTTTGTCACACTCAACTGCCGGCCAAGCAGTCCCCTTTGGCATCAGTCCCTTCCCAAGAGGGCATACTGCATCCAGTGTGGCTTGCATAAGCCATGCTGCAGATCACAGAGCGGCTTCTCTTTCCCGAAATTTGTAACCGTAACCTTCCTCAGCACACAGTTCATTATTTCCTCAAGTCCTTTCCAGTACATTCTGACCTGGGCCACGCCTCGGGCTGTGAAGATGCAGCTTTCACTTCAGAAAAGACAAGAGCTTTTGTGTTGGGAGAGCTCATTGGCTTTTCCAGGGACTGCTGTGCAGACTTGGAGACTCCATCTCCTCTCTGAGTGTTTGTGCTGGCGTGAACTCTGGCCTGAGCTAGAACAGGCAATGCTGGACCATATATGCCCAGCTCCTGGCACATGAAGTGGCCTCACCACCCATGAAAACAAGAAAGAGGGGCAGTATTTATGCTTTGGGGTGACTGAGGTTAAGGAATGTGGGCACCAAGAACAGCTGGCAAACGTTGAGGTTACCTCAACTCCTTATAGATCTGAATATGCTATGCTTTAGGACGTCAGTGAGTCAACCCGTGATACCAGCCTTCAAACAGTATGCTTCTCAGAAAAGCGGACATTTCCTGAGACTCCCGGGCCTTTCTCATCCATAGCCACTGGCCTCTTAACACTCCACACACCCGCCCTCTTCTCACACCCACTGGAGCCAGCACCACAGCTGGCCAAGCACCCCCCAAGAGAAGTATCCTGAGACATCCTCCAAGAGGCATCCCCCGTGTTGAGGATATGGCCTGCCCCCATGTTCTCACGGAGCATTCATCTAAGCATGAGGTCTGCCCTCATTACCTGAGTCCTGAATGACACATGAGAGGCATGGCCTCCTTGGGGGCAGGGCAGCCCTCAGCAACCTCACACCATGCTGGTGGTGTCTGGAAACCTTATCTGGAGTAGACTTGTGGAAATGGGAGTAGGCGTACGCCATCTCATGCAAGAGGAGAACTTGTCCCCCACCAACCAGTGCCTCCAGTTCCCTCAGGCCTCCCACTTTCAAAGTGGGAGAGTTTTCTGTACTAAGAAAATCAGGCAGCTCTCAGAGCAGCGGAACCGAGAGAGGACAGTGTAGGGCACCTCGGAAAGCCGTGTTTTCATCCGTCAGTCTTTCCCGGCTTGCGCTGTTTAGGTGTCTGTTAAAAATCTATCTACGTGTTGTTGGCATTTCGAACACAAGAAAGGTGGGAGCGGAGCTCCAGCCAGGGACAGCACAGTGAAGGAATGTGGTCCACCTCGCTGCCCAGTCATAGGTCATAGGTCAGGTCACTGCCCCGTATTTGGCATGTGGACATATCTGAGCGTTCACTTGACTCCCCATGGTATGGCAGCATCCCCCCGGGTGTTTCCAGGGGTACCTCTGTCATCTGTCCTCACTCCCCAGAGAGTACAGCTGGGAGAGTTCAAAGGCTGTACTCCAGAACTCTCCTCCACAGAACTGCCAACATCTGTCTCTCACACAGTTATGGACGCTCCTGTGTCTGCTCACTTCTCCCGCCACTTCTGTGCCCACTCTCTGGAGCCTCTCCTAGGTGTCTGTAGTGGGGCAGGGTAGAGGGAGGACACCCCCAGCCCCGGTCAGTAGCTTCCAAAAGGAGGCCCGTATTTGGTGGACATGGACGGTTGGAGACCTGACCTTTGAGGCTGGCCTCCCTTTCCTTCTGGTTTCCAGGCCCACTCCTTCCCTGGGATTTTCTAAGTGCAGCAGGGCTGTCCGTGCAGGAGTCCTGCCTCTGGCTTTGCTCTGGGGGAAGCCAGGCCGTCTGAGAGAAAGTTGAGTTACATTCCTCCCTGTTGCAGATCAGGGTGTGTGCGTTCCTGGCCATCCAGCCCTTGCTATGTAATTTCTACCGGAGGCAGGATAAAGCATCCGTGAGTCAGTAAGTGAGAGTGAGGGGAAGGCACACGATCCACTGAGCAGGTGCGTCAGACCCAGCACGCCAGCAGGCTAGACTGGAGGCAGAGTGACTCAGAAAGCTGCGGGTCAGGTCCAGCACAGTCCCGGTGCTTCCCAAGAGCCCGGTACGTGGGCAGGCTAAGCTTGCTGGAGCACTGGGCTGGTCTTAGGCAAGCCTCCCCACCCAGCTGGCAAATACAAGGAGTGGTTGTAGTTGGGGAGGAAGCCGAAGGTTCAAGACCAAGTTCTGGAAAGATTGGGCTGGGGTTTGCATCACACCCACATGATCCTTGTTATCAGATGATGCTTTAAGGGTTTGCCACGTCCAGAGATGGGGGCCTAGAAGCTAGGTCGTGCTGAGAAACAGAGTCTCTCCCAGTGACTCAGAGAGTGGGGTTGGTGGAGAAGGGGCATCCTGGGAAGAAATGGGATGCGTTCCCACATAGTGTCACAGGGTCAGCCTGGTGGTTTCTGTCTCTCCTAACCAGATTGACTTTGCCATCCAGGGTCCGAATGGGTGTTGCCGAACTGAAGTTATGAGGGTAGAGGTCAGAAGACAGCCGTGGGCATTAGTTCTCTCTTTCCAGTTTGTTAGAGACTGAGTCTGCGCTCTGTACACCAGGTTCCCTAGCCTGCAGGCGTCTGGGGATTCTCCTGTCTGCCTCCTGTGAGGGTACTGCAAGTATCAGGTGTGGGCTACTGTGCCCAACTTCTTGTTGGCCTAGGGACTTAGGCTCAGGTCCTCACACTTGGTGTTAAGTGCTTTACCCACGGAGCCTTCTCCCCAGCCCATCTCTCCCTTTCATAGTGTCAGATAGATTTTGTGTCCTGGAAGGCAGAAGGGGAGCAAGGGTACAGGCGGGACTTTCTAACTACAAGTTCAAGGTTAACTGGGACAACTTCCAGCTCCTTCCGCTGGTACCTAGGAAGCTTGGGCTGGTTCACCGTGACCGGGCTGGTGTGGTAAAGAGGATACTAAAAAGTCATGGTTGCCCCTTCTTTTATAAATCTTCCTTTAGTGTAAATACCCTTCCTATCAAAAAGTCCAAGTGTAATGGAGTATTTGGTCCTGACCCTGTGTGAGCACTGACCAGCTGACTGGTGTTTAAGGGCCTTTGTTTCAGATAAAGTGGGCAGGGCTAGCTTAACGTCACCATTTCTATCAGCAGCCATGTGGGAGGGGCAACAGCTTGCCTCAGGTGGCGTCAGAATACTCTTAACATTACAGCACAGGTCTTTCTTGCTGTCCTTGGACAGAGCCCTTCCCAGAGATTGGCCCCTATTTCCAATGTCCGATGCCTGCCCTTCCTAGAGAACTTGCTGTTGGAATTTTCTGGAAGTCTGGATCCCTCTCTATGGAAGCAGGAGGGCTGAGGCCTCTGTCTAGGGCTTAATGCATCCGTTCTCCAGCTCCAGTATCACAGGCGGATAGATCTAGGTTGGTGATGTCTTGTTTCTCATTCCCTGCCTCCTGACCCCCTCTCACATCCACTAGCTCAACCGTGCCCTGGGGTGATGGAAGCTAGGAGAGCCTGACGGAGACCTCCCTGAGGAGCCATGCTAGCATCACACCCAGACATCCTGGGGAGAGGTTCGAGGGACACCTCCAGGAGCCTCTGGAATGTGTGCATGCGTATGTTGTCACACACATGCCCTTGTTTAGGTGCATATGGAAAGGTGTTCATGTGTGCACATGCAAATTGTGTGTACATGTGTGCATTGGCATGTGTAGATTGGAATTCACGGGGAGACAGCCTTTCACCGGAAAGAGTGCCTTCCCCAGCCGCCTGATCTTCATTCACACTGAGGTGTGGTCTGAAGTGAGGGCCATGTAGGCCTACACTTGAGGCAAAGTGACCCTAAGTCACTCACTCACCCCGGGCCTTCATGTGGCCAGTGGAAGTGACTCAGAGAAGAAATATTCACTGCCCTTCCTGATCTGTATCACCGTGGCTTCGGCTAGTTGGTGGCAGCGTTGGGAGCCCTATACTAAGGGTGGCCTTTCCAGTTTAGCCTGCTCCTTGGTATGTCATCCCTCTGGAAGACCTCTTGAGAACACTATCTGCCCTTTCCTGTCCTCCGCTCGCTGGCCCTAGAACCCTCTCCAGCAAGCCAGATCCTGGTGTGACATAGTCCTGTCCCTCTGGGCTGCCCCAGGCAGCTGGGGGCTGCTGCTGTTGCTGCTGGATCCCGGACCGGACCGTGGCCAGCCCCAGCACGTGCACCCTGTCACCCTCGCTTCTTTCTACACAGCAGCATCTCTCCACCTCCCAGTAGCCCTCCATCTGGCCTGGGTGTAAGCATGTGCTTGTTAAGGTCCCCTTCCTGAGCCCCAGTGCCTGCCTTTCCTGTCCATCTCCCTACCCCCACTCTCCAAGCATTCTTTCTCTCACGCTCTCCTGCCGTCTCCCTGTGCTCTGGGACCCTCTTCCATCTCGGGTGTCCCAGTACAGACACTGTCTCCCCAAGCTCATGTCTACGTAAAAAGCCTCCTCAAGCTGAGTCTTTCTCCAGCACCCCTGGACGCTAAGTGGGGCTGGTTCACACACCTCAGGCACTGGCCTCTACATTGGCTAGGGTTTCAGTCCATGGTGGATAGGACAGCTGGGGTCTGGGGAGCTTGAAAGGCAGAGGCAGAAGCCTAGTGCGAGGGGCTGCCTCCTTCGTCAGGGAACCTGGGGCTGCTCAGGGCCTCTGCAGATTTCTGAGGACCTTCACTTGAGGCTTGGCGATCACCCACGTGAACCACTTGCCAAGTGCCTTCTAGAGGGGCGCCTCCCAGGTATCCCACGTTTAGTTGGTCTCTTTCTGTTCCGTTTGCAATACCAAGGATCAAGCCTAGGGCCTTCTGTGAGCTAGGCAAGTGCTCTACCATTGCATTGTATCTTCAGCCCATTTTATTCTTTGTATTAAGACAGTGTCTTGCTGGGTTTCCTAGACTGGTGTTGAACTAGCTGTATAGTTTAGCTGTGCCTCGAGTTCCTGCTTCAGCCTCCCAAGTGTTTCTTGTGGGACCAGTGCACTGGGCAGGACGGAGGGGAGGAGAAGCCCTGAGCTCAGAGCATTTTTTATGGGGTGAGAAGGAACAGAGGGAGGCCATGGTGAGGCCTCCCTTCTTCCTCCTCCCTTACTTGCATGCTGTGCCCGAGCCATGATGTTTTCCTGAGATGGGCAAGCCATTTTAACAGTAAGTGCTTTGATGCTGTCAAGTGGGCCCTGGCACCGAGCACTCAGCCTCTCAGGCTGGGAAGGGGGAAGTGAGTCAGTCGGAGAGATTGCCACAACAGTCACTCTGCAGGGTGGAAGGGAATCATGTCCTCCTTCCTGCTGCTAGCCCACGGAGGCTCCCTCCCACCCTCCAGCCCCACGCAGTGGGATGCTGTTGGAGGCTCTGGGCTGTTGGCTGGACTCCCAGTGTGGCTAGGAACAGAAGGCAGTACACAGGTAAGAGCTGTGTTCTGAAAGTCCCTTCTGAGTTCCAGGACCACCTGAACCAGGGCTTCCCCACCAGAGGTTCTGGGTACAACCCAAAGCCCTGCCAGTCAGGAAAGAATGGCATTTAGTCCTCATTAAAGAAACTTCATGGCTCACCTGGTGGGAGGAGGCAGGATAGGCAGCAAGCCCTGGTGCTTGGGATGATGCAAGGGTGTGGAAGGACGGCTGGAAGTACCCAACGTTGCAGTAGGGAGACCGTGGGATGTCTGCTAGAGACTAGAACGAGTGTGGGTCACACAAGGCCCTAACTCAGCACACAGGGTGCAGCTGACATGGGGTAGGGCTGCCTGGGCCGGCCACACCAGCACACAGTTCACTGATTGTCCCCAGATGTGTGCTCTGTGCAGACAGGCCCCACTGTCCTTTATCCCAACACAGCATGATGACGGGCTACAACTTGATGAGCACAGTCCTCCAGGCCACAGTGAGACGGGACGGCCGTGACTCATGCTCTGGGGTTGTCTGTGAGCCCCTCAGGTGGGCTGGGCTTCTACAGGGAGCCTGGATCTGTGCTCTTGGCTGCTGTTTTGTGGTGTCTCCATGTGCCTGGCACTTTCTCCTCCTGCAGTGCAGCAGCACAGAGTTGCTCTGAAGGGTGATGGGAGCCTGACCAGGCCACAGCTGCCACGGCGTCTGTCAGTTACCCAGGGTGCCGATGCAACTGCTGCTGCCCGGGGCTCCCATGGCGTCTGTCCTGGGTGTCTGGTGCCTCACAGGTCTGAGGCCTGCTGGCCACATCCCTAAGGATAGGCTGGCCCTTCACCTCGAGGCAGCTCTAACCTCCCAGGGCTCTCGAAGGCCTATCCTTAGTGCCATAGTTCTTGCTGACTTGGCCAGCCAGCCCGGCCCCTGGATTCTCTGCCCTTCCCACTTTACCTTGGCCTCTGAGAATTCCCAGCTAACATGGCCTAGCTCAGATACGGTTCGTTTGAGGGGAGCGCCTTAGGACCACCCCCCCATCCTTCAAAGAGGTCAGGTTCTAGATGCTAGGTGTCATGGGACAAGAGGGTCCCTCAAAGTTCTAGTTGAATCCGCTCATGATAGCAACAGTCCACAAGTACACTCTGCTAGTAAAGGGGGTGTGGGTGGCCTGTGTGGCCAGGGAGGAGGTGTTACCACCTGCAGTGCCTCTCAGGACCTAGAAGAGCGGCAGGGGAAAGGTCACTGGGACCCTGAGTTTGTTAGTGAAGACAGCAGGTTTAGCAAAAATCACAAGAAGCTGGGGCATCACGGGGCTGACATAGGAGGACCACAATGAGCTAGCCTGCACTTGATAGGGATTTCCGTCTAAACTATAGAATGAAGTCCTGTCTCAGAAAGTTGCCCCACCCCTCGCCTATGTTTTGGGGATCATTGTGGAAGAGTGGGCAGGAAGATTATAAGAGCAAGAGACACACAGTTGCTGTGAGATCCTGTCTCCTAAGAATGTAGAAGCTACGTGCATGAAGTCTCACCAGGATGACTGCTTAAACATGAGCCGGACAAAGACAGCAGTAGACGTGCTAACATGGACGGGGGAAAGCCCTGGGGACCCCCAACCCTACACAAAGAACTACAGGCCACAAAGGGATGCCCAGAGTGGGAGAAACAGTCTTCCCCGGGGAAGAGCACACCGGTTGGTTATCCAGTACCAAATGCTCAGCCCTGAAAACATGCATCTGAGTCAAAATTATTGGGACTGAGCGGGTCATTCTTAGGCGTTTAGGAGCACGCGGTATAGAGGAGGGCTTAGAGGGAGGAGAGGGAAGTGAGAAATGATGTAGTTACAGCGTAAGTTCAGAAGGTAAGAGAAATAAATTTTAAAAGTTCACACAAAGCTATGAGGCTCAGTTGAAAGCACTTGATGCTTTTCCAGACCCTGGTCTTCAGCATCCGGGTGGGGCAGCTCACAGCCCCTTGTCACCTTAGCTCCAGAGAGCACCCATACTGACATGCGCACATAACCTTAAAAAAATAATAAAAAAGTAAAAACCAATGTAAGCAAGCAAGCAAACCATTACAAGGAAATTTGAAAAAACAGAGCTGTAAAATGGAGAAGTTTGCTTTGAAAAAACAAACAGACAAAAACCACAACCAAAAAAAAAAAATATGCGTACTTCTGACGCTTAAAAATCGATGGGGCAAAATATGCAAAATAAAAATGTCTAGAGAAAGACCAATAGCCCAATAGAGAAATGACCGCATCACAAGCAGGTGTTGGGCAATTTGCCTCACAAATGTGGACAGCGTCAGTCAGTCTCTGCTTAGGAACCGGCATATTTGGACTGTGATGGGAGCTGGGTGACACCAGCCAGATCTGCAGAAACAAGTAAAATGTCGGAGCAGAGGGAGGTGACACTCCTGCCGGGATGCTGGGAAGCAGCAGACTCCTCCTGAGAAAGCTGTGTGCCTTCCTGTGTCCCCCCAAGCATGTGCTCAGGTGATCCAGCAGCCCTCTGTGTCCATTGGAAACCAGGCACAGCTGCGTGAGTGACGTCACCGAAGGGAAGCGATGGCAGCTCAGTGCCGAGACCCACCATGGCTTCGAGCATGGATGGCCACGTGCACGCAGACGCTGCTTAGTCACGGGAGACTGAGCGGTAGAACACGTCCCAAAAGGTGTCCACCATGGCCCATGTCCTATGACAAAAGCAGATGGAGCGTACTGGGTGCGTACGATGAAACGTGGGGAAGAGGAAAAGCTCGCTGAAGCTCAGAGTCTGGCAGGTGGGTGGCTGGGTAAGGAGAGCCGGAGAGAAGTGAGGATTTTGAATGGGTTAGATTGGTCCAACGAGACTGCAACGTGAAAAGTGGGCTAACACAATAAAAGCGAGAGATCTTCCCCCCTGACTTAGCCAAGGCTGTCCATCTTTTGTACGTTTGGGTGTGTGGTGAGGGAGAAAAGCTGAAAAGCGCTTTGTTTCTCACACTCCTGCTTCCATTGGAAACACACTGCGGGCCTGAGTGAGGGGCTGCCTGCCCAGTGCCCTGTATGAGGTCACCTGCACACACCAAGGGCACTTTGGGCGTTGCAAAGCCTAGCAACTGCCCTCTGCCCCCACCCAATGAACAGTGAGCTCTGGCTAGAGCCCGTCCACTGGGCCTCTGACCCCGACACCAAGCCCCACCTCTCTGTGAGCGGTCAGTGGGAAGCTCGGAGACCCATTGTTCTCCATCCTCAAAGCAGCCTGGCCAGGCTACGATTGCCACAAGAAGATGAGCACTGTCCCTGAGCCTGTACCACCTGGGCTGCTGCTCCATGGTGGCATGACCACTAACCTGGGGGGGGTGCCTTATTCCCACCTCCCTCCCTTCACACCAGGACTCTGAGCCAGTCTTCCTGGATTCTCTGCAGCCCGCCCAGGACGTGCAGAAGTAGCAAGGTCATCTCAGATATCCTGGGTGTTACCCTTGCTCATGCTGGGCTTTTATTTTGGTAAAAATGTATATGAAACATACCACCAGTCATTTCTGAGGGCACCATTCAAGATGTCAAGCACATTCCCATCATTGGGCAGCTGTCTACCCTTAGGTCTCCAGGTGCTCTTTTGCATCATAAAATTGAAACTCTGTCTCCGTTGAGCAGTAGCTCCTCTCCCCTCACGTTTGCTTTGAAAGCAGGTGGACTTTGGTTGAGGCTTATCCGCTAATTAACAAGGCCAAAGATGAAAACATGCAGTGTCTGTCATAGTTAGGGTTTCTGTTGCTGTGATAAAACACCATGACCCAAAGAGGAATTGGGTTTATGTTTACAACGCTCAGGTCACTGCCCGTCACCGAAGGAAGTCAAGACAGGAGCTGAAGCAGAGGCCATAGAGGGATGCTGCTTATTGGCTTGCTCCCCATGGCTTGCTCAGCCTGTTTTCTCATAGGACCCAGGACCACCTGCCCAGGGGTGGCACCACCCACAGTCCCAACGCCATCAATCATTACTGAAGACTCTCCCCCCACAGAATTGCCTACAGGCTGATGTCATGGAGGCATTTTTCCCCCCAGACGTGCTAAGTTTGTTTCATGTTGCCAGAATCCAACCAGCACAGTGTTAAAGCCGGAAGCTGGGCACATAAGGACCTTTACTATTGTAAGTAAGTTGAGCAGGTAGCCTAGGCCAACCCACAGAGATAGCTTTGGTTTCCCAGAATGCTTTTGGTACTCCCTCCTAGGGCCCCACAGGAGCCTTTATAATTCTCCACAGAAACAGAAAATGGAGCTTATAGTCGGGACCAGGAGACATCAAACAAGCAAACAAACAAAGTGCACTGGGGCCAGCACAGCTGAGGCCAGACCTCAAGGTGACACTTTCTGCAGTAGGTGCTGAGTAAGGGCCCAGGGGAGATTGTCCACAGGCAGGGCCTATGAAGACACATACACCGCTTCACTCATTCTAGCTTGTCGCCAGCAGCTGGGGGTTCCTAAGGAAGAGTTTCTGATGGCCACCTCAGCAGTGCTTCCAAGACACAGGAATTAGTACCTTCCTGCAGCTGCCTACCCCTAACAACGAAGACCCAACAATGGGCTGGACTTGATCTGGGGGGCGGGGTGCAGCCTTGGTCCTCAGCTCCTGTCCTTCACCTGCCTAGACAAATCAACGCGCTGCCTTGGAGGCTGAAGCCTTCTGCACCCGAGGGGCAGCCAGAGTGACTCTCCAAGGGCCGCTAACCTCTAAAGCAGGAAGAGCTCACAGGGCCACAGCTGGGTGCTCAGCCCCACCCACCCCCCTGTCAGTAACTCTCAGACAGGCAGGGTCAGAAGGACTTCATAAGACACCCTTCTCATTTACCCTCACCCCACACCTACGTGACCACTCTGGACAGCGCCGCAAGCTGCTTGAGTCACAGCCCCATGAACTTGAAGCACACTTTGTGGTATTTTCCATGCCTGGGGGCTGGGCTGAGCTGATCCAGACTGGGCCTTCCTTGAGGGCTGGCCGCCCACACAACACCAGGTGCTCTTGGTCCCTGGGAATGTACCCACCCAGGCACAGTAATCTGTGAGCAAGGGAGGTAACCCTTGCTTTTGGTTTTGGTTCCTTCAGAACTGGCACTGTGGAACCCTGAGAACAGGAGAGTCTGCCCCTGAGGTGGGGTGAGGCCCAGTGAGTTTTCACTTGTCAGGGTTGAATTAGAAACTTGAGGAAGGCACTTGCCAAGGCTCAGACATGACCCACAAGGGATAACTAGGCCTCTGGTGCAGCCACCTTTTCCACAAGTTCTTTGCCTTGAGTCTCTAGTAGTTTCGGGTCCAAGGGCAGGATGCTGGGAACCTGGTTTTCCAGTCTGGGAGAGAGTGAGAACCAGGAAGACTTGTCCCAGTGTATAGCAGGGTAAGCAAGTACTCTGCCCCAAGGCTCAGGCCACTTTCGAGATCACTTTCCTCATCTCTAGTCTGTGTTCCGGTGGCTCGGGAACAATGACGGGAGGCCCTTAGTTCTCTCCGGAGGTTTTGCCAGGAATCCTGTGTTCAGGAAACACAGATCCATGCCAGAAGTAAAGTGGGGAGTAGCCTGGACTGCTCTGCTGGGCTGCCTGTGACCTTGCAGAACAGGAGTAGGCAGCCCTAGGAGCAGATTGGCCAGCTAAGTCCTGTGCCTCCCTTACCCCAGGGAGCCACTGCCTGGAGCTGCTTCCCTTAGCCCTCAGGACAGTGAGCAGGTTTCCTGGAACCAGCCCAGCGAGAGCCATCCATCCAGGGCCTGGGGCTAGGCCCAGGCTGTGGGTGGAGGGCCCTGTTGGTCCCCAGGAGAGATACTGAGCCTTCCGGAAAATCCCAGCCACCAAGGTTTGGTGAAACCCTGACCTCAAAAGGGAAGATCGAAGTCAGGTTCTGGCAGGATGGAGGAAGGATTCCTGTGTGGGCTTGCCAGTCGGAATCAACTACACAGATCAATCCACTCACAGGAAAAGTATGTGTGTAGGGCCAGCTGGGGTGTACAGATACATAGATACATACAGACTTTGATCCCAATCTGTGAAGTGAGACAGTCTCTGAGTCTCCAGGTCTCTGGTTCTCTGGGTCTTTTCCTATGAGGTTCCTATATAGAAGGGATAGAAGGCTGGGTCCCTGTCTTAAAATGCCCCATCTGGGTCCTAGTGTCCACATGGGCTGACTGTCAGGCAGGAGAGCCTCTTAGTGGATAACGAGGAGCTTTGTCCTCGTGATGCTGCTGGTTCTTCTGTCCCCTGGTGGATACTGCTCTGTAGTCAGTGTTGGAAAGGCTGGACAGGTGAGGCCTGGCCGAGGGACATCTGTCAGCTACAGGTTCTGAGACCGAGGCAGAAAAAGAACTGGACAAGGAGGAAAGGCCAGGGAGAAATATCCATGCAAAACATGGGTCACCTACGAAGGAGAGGTGGCCTGAGGGGTCCAGAAATGGACCATCCAGCCAGACCTGTGGAGATCGAAGAAACTGGCCCTGAAATGCCTGTACTTCAAGGACAACCTCCATATGGGCAGCTATGACAGGTCTCTACCTTCCCTTGCTGCCTCTCCTTCTTAAATCGCACCAGGCACCCATGTAGACATAAGAGACAGAGGGAGACAGGCGAAGTCCGAATGGGATGGAGATGTCAACTGAATGAGTGGCTCAGTAACCAGGTGAGAGGTAAGGCAGGAACGAATGGGGACGGGCTAGGGACAGTGCCCTGGAAAGCCAGGGGCCTTGGTAGACTGTGCCAAACTGGCAGGGTAGGAGGGTTCAGGGTCCCTTGTGGGGTCTGGCGCTCACTGCTGTCCCCACCGCCTAGTTGTCAGGTGGTCAGCAGCAGGCAGGGTCAGTGACCTTCTGCCCTAGCCTAGTGTGACCTGATCTCCTCACCAAGGCATGTGATTGGCGAATGACTCACTATGGTCTTAGTCCATGACCAGTTCTCCAACTGCTCCAGGAGCAGAGACACCACCCCTCTGTAGTTCCAGGCACTGGAAAGGTTTGGGCGGGGGCTCTCTGCTTGCTGTCCAGGGTCTCAGAGATCTGGGAATTTATAAATGGACCAGAGCAGCTGCTGCCACAGTATCCCGACCAACACATCCAAAAGCCCCATGGCCCCACCTGCCCTCCTGGGAGCTGGAGGCTGACTGGGCCTTGCCCTTTTAAGGACATCTCTGGCCAGCCCCTCCATTGCTGCAGCTCTGGCTACAATGAGATCCTGGCAGGAGGCAAGGCTCTCCTCTTGTGGAAGGAAGCTCTTCCTGGCTGCCTTGCACTGCCTGATACTCATCAAGGACTCTGGTTTGGGAGTGGGTGACCCCCCCACTCTCTCAGCTCAGGGGACACTGCCCCAGATCAGAGGTGGCAGACACTGTGTGCGCCATACTGGTGCTGGCGTCAGAGGCTCTGAGCTCTGGAGAGGGTAGCCGTCCGTCTGGAGCCCTAAGTTGGGGTCCAACCCATGCCCCGTGACTCCCTGTGTGCTGCTTGCGAGATTCAAGACACTCCGATGGCTGGAAATCCATGAATTTGCAGGAGGCCCTGAAGTGGAAGGAAGGCTTTGGGAGGCCTGGTAAGAGGCTAAGATAGCAAAGGGTGTCTTGCCAGAAAACCAGTGCCTCGTGGCGCTGCACCGGGTTAGTGTTGACAGAGTTACAGCAAGAACAGAGTTAGCGGGAAGAGATAAAGCTTCAGGAGGCTCTGGAAGATCCTCCTGCCTGTCCATCCCCAATCCCCACACCCCATCGCCAGCCAGACTCTACGAGAGCCAGGAGAAGGAGAGTTTGTGGGTATAGATTTTCCATGGATCCGGCCCACATCTCAGTTGTCTGATGCGGGAGTCACACTGCACGCTGCTGGAAGAGCTGGCCGTGGGACAGAGCCTGTGGCTGTCCTGGTGTCTGTCCCAGCAGGCCTGGAGGTGGGCCGCAGTGTAGACTAGGACCCTCCCCTTGCATCCCTCAGCCAAGGAGCAAACTGCCCAAGACAGGGAACTCAAAGGGCAGGGGTGGCTGCTCCAGTGTGCCTACTCTGAAGCCAGGGTAGAGGAACAGTGGTGACTGTCAGTGCAAAGGCAGTGGCTAAGCTCATCTGACCGGGGTCTGGGGCACTAAGTGCTACTGAGCGCCTTTTGGTCTATTGTTTGCAAGTGTAAGAATCTCGTGTTTAGGGGGACCAAGAGACACCCACAGCTGATACCCTATCCCAGTAAACTCGAGGTCCGGGACATCAGTGAGACACACATCGGGTGTGTCTGTGAGCATGCTTCTGGACAGGATTAGCGGAGAGAAGAGGACCTGCTCTGGACGTGGGCTGCACCATCCTGTGGGCTGGGCTGTTAGAGCAGCTAAGGGAAAACAGAAAGCCAGCTAAGCTGCTTCCGTCCAACACTCTTCCTGACCAGGGCCTCATTCCGCCCTGTCGCCATGCCTCCCGCTCCACGGTGGCTGCACCTGTGACTCCGAGCCAAGAGTCCCTTCCTCCTTTGCTGTCTGTCAGGGATTTGGAGTAGCGACAAACTGAAGAGTGGCTTCTCTTCCCTCTCTTCTTTTGCTAGGGATGCCCGACAGTGATAGACTGGGTGCTTTCAACCACGGGAAGTTCTCACAGTCTGGAACTGTCTGATACTGAGGCAGGCTGGCGGTCTGTCTGTGGGAGACTGCTGCTGGCAGGTTTGGCAGGCTCTGGCTTGCAAAAGCCCTGCACCGACTTCTGCCTCTGTTTTCACACGATCTCCATGTGTGTCTGTCTCCAAGACGTCTCCTTTCTATAAAGACAACCACGTGTATCAGACTGGGGCCTGATTTCCTCAATACGGCTCCATCTGTGCTAAATGCATCCACGATGGCTTCATCTCCAAACAGGGGTCCCTCTTGCATATGCTGGGATTAGGTCTACGACAGAAAATTATAGGGGCCACAAGTCAGTCCATACCACCCGCCAAGAGGAGGAGCCGCACAAAGAGGCCTGGTCTTTCGCTGTGACCTCCACTCTAGATCTGCTGTCTGAGTCACAGGGCAAGAAAGTGGTCCAGCTGGAAGGGCGGAAGCCAGCTGCCATGCCCAGATGATGTCACTGGTGGCAGAGAAAGTCTGACACAAATGTACAGAAAACCCCTTCCCCGGCTCAGTAAACTGTTTTAGTTAGGCTAATGCAAGATTAACATATGAAAATTACTACATCTGCTCAATAGCAGCAAATAAGTCAGGACGAATGCACGGCCACTCACTACCTTCTACACGCAGTAGCTAGGGCTGAATCCTACAGAAACTGTGCAGATGGACTGCAAAACACACAAAGCATGGGCGAGGGGGAAAGAAAGAATGAAGTGGAGATGCAGACCGGTGACACGGCTCAGCAGGGAAAGGCCTGCAGGGTGCCAAGCCTGCTGGCCCGAGCTCAAGTCCCACAAGGGGGAAAGAGAGAGCTGAGTCCTCCAGGCTGTCTGCTGACTTCCACGTGTGCACCACAACATGCTCAGTCACTCCAAATAGATGATGGATGGATGGATGGATGGATGGATGGATGGACAGACGGACGGACGGATAGATGGATGGACAGACAATTGGATAGATAGATAAGTAGATGGATAGGTAATTGGATAGGTAGATGTTAGATAGATAGGCAGACAGATAGATGATAGATAATAGGTGAGTAGGTAGATATAGATAGATAGTAAATACATAGATAATAGGTAAGTAGATGGTAGATAAATAGGTAGACAGATGATGGATAGGTATGTAGATAGATCGATAGATAGATAGATAGATAGATAGATAGATAGATAGATAGATAAGACAGACAGAACAAATAGAGAGAGAGGCTGAGTCTGTGGGTTGGAATTACAGTGTTAAATGTCAATTCTGTGCATCAATCTGCCCAACATAGCAATCCACCCAGGATCCTAAGAGTCTTTTGTTGGCGAGAACAATGGTTCCCAGCTCTATAGGGAAACACGAAGGGACTGGAATGACCAAATAAAACCTGGTAAGTGCAAAGTAGCCAGGCCTGGTGGTGTAGGGCTATGACCTTAGCTACTCTGAAGACCGACATGGGAAGATTGGAAGTTCAAGGCCTGCGCAATTTAGTGAGATCATATGTCAGAAATTAAGATGGGGGGGGGGTGGTAGACGTAGGAGGTGCTTACCTAGCAAGTTCCAGGTCCTAGGTTCAATCCCCACTACCGAAAAGGGGAAAAAAACCCATCAAAATTCAATTTTGGAGGACACACATGATCTGACTAAAACTTAGTAAATAAACTAAGTCTATGCTATGGCATTGGAGTGAGGGCAGCTTGTCTACCAGTGGACTGGAACAGACTCACAAGTACACGGGCAGTCGCTGACAACAGTGCAAAGGCCATCAAAGTTGATACCAAGCCAGGTGTACCAGTGCACACCCTTAATCCTAGAGCAGGCATGTGTCTATGGGTTTGAGATCAGCCAAGGTCTCTGGTTGTCTCAAAAAATAAACAAAACCTCAAAACCAAAAACAAAAGTAAAGAAGACGAGGATGAGGAGGAAGAGGAGAAAATGGGTAACGGTGAGAGACAGTTACCAAAGATGACACGGGGGTGCCAGTGATCTGGCAAGCTCAGAACCGTCAATCATCAGGAAGGTGCAGAGGAGAACCACGCCCAGAAGCACGGTTCACTGGCGTGTTCGAAACTCTGTGCCAGGCATTGAGCTGCGAAGAAGCCAAGAGCCTCGAACTACGCCAGCAGGGCTGAAACTCGGTAAAGCCACTCTAGAAAACAGTGTAGGGGTGAGGAGGGAGGAGCCAGCACACAGCTCAGTCAGTAAAGCACTTGCAGCAGAAGCACGTGGACCTAGGTTTTGGTTTCTAGCACCCGCATAAAAAGATATATACATGTATATATACATACATATATATATATATATATCATACCTGTAAGCTAGCACTGGGGGCAAGAGGATCTCCGGGGCTTGCTAGCTAACCAGCCTAGTTGAACCAGTGAGCTCTGGGTTCAGTGAGAGATCCTGTCTGAAAATAAGGTGTTAAGTGATTGAGGAAGATGCCAGGCATTGACTGGTAATGTCAAGCATCACACATGTGAGAGCACACACACAGTCACACACACACTTCAACTACGTAGTGAGTTCGAGATCAGCCTGGTCTGTAGGGGGACTCTCTGACTCTCTCCTCTGACTCTCTCTTTCCCCTCTTCCCACTTCTCCCCTCCCCACCACACATACACAAAGGAGGCAACCATATCTCCTAGAGAAGGTTCCAGGCCAGCAGTTGCTAGAAATGGGTCATAGAAGAAGCCGGGACACAGATGGACAACCAATGCCCTAGCTCCTGAGGAGAATCAGGACTCCCAGCAGCAGGCCTCCCTCAGCCCAGGGCCCTGCAGGCTTGGGGGCAGATCTGTGATCTGGGAACATCCAGGCATAAGGGAAGTGGGCAAAGGCCCCCCTCCTGCTCTGTACCACAAACCTCAAACTTCTGAATGCTGTGAGCACAGGCAAAATGCACTGACAGACAAAAAACGCACTGGACTCTCTCAAGCGGCACGGGGCCAACTTGGACCAGCAGCACTGTGACCAGGAAAAGGCAACTTTGATCATCTGTGCTGTTTTCTGTGTCTGAATGACCCGGGCCTGGCTGCCAGAGTGAATAGCAAGCCTCGGCTGGACCCACTGAGTCACCCTAGGCAGGTGGAGGGAGTCGGCCTCATTGAGGACAACTGGATGCTGGATCTGGGCCCCCTGCCATCTTGATTGTTAAGACTATGTTCCCTAGCAATCCATGCGAGACCCAGAAGCAGGACAGATGGCCCCCGAAGCTATGCATAGGCCACAAGGAATTAAATGTCATGTCCCAACAAGTGATGCCAAGGGACAGAAGCCAGCCTGGGTGGGGCAGAAAGCAGTCTTCTGGAAATAGCTCACGCCTAATATTTGCGACACCATTAAGTCACTGTGGTGAACCTACAGGCTTTCTCACTACAGCACCTGCTATGATATAAAGTTATATATATTCACTTGGGAATTCGTCGTGGGTTGGATCACATCCCCTCCTCAAAGACACTAGGACTTCAGAAGGACCTTATTCAGAACGAGGCTACTGACAGACGTGGTCAAGTCAAGATGAAGTTCAACCACAAGTGGGCTGGACCTGAATCTTACATGCCCAATGTCCTTTCAAAGAGGGGTCTTAAGGGGCTGGGGAGATGACTGGTGGGGGTGAAGTACTTGCTCCCTGCATAGTTTGGATCCCCAGAACCCATGTGAGTTGAGACACAGTATCACAGCATCTGTAATCCCAGTGTATCCGTCAGGAGTGGGAGGTAGAGACAGGAGCCTCTCCAGAGGTTTGAGAGCAGCTAGCTCAGCACAGAGAGACCCTGTCCCAAATTAAGATAGAAGCTGAGGACCAGCACCCAAAGGTCTCCTCTAACTTCCAGACATGCCGTGGCACACAGTGCACATGCCCTCACATGCAAATGTGAGCAACACACACACACACACACACACACACACACACACACACACACACACACACACAGAGATATTGGAGATTGGGCCCAGACTTCTATGCATGGAGACCACACAGAGGGCAAGCCACCAATTGCCCGAGGTTGAAATCAAGGCCTGGGGCAGACTCCCTGAAGCCTCAGGAGGAGCCGGCCAACCCGCCTGCACCGGGCTCAGACATCGACCTCCAGCTCTGGAAGACAGTTTGTCTGTACTTTGTTATACAGCTGACTGGGCTGAGAGATGAGGACTCCACTCAGGCGGCAAGCAGCATGTCACTTTCTCATCCGGACCTCCTTACTCCATGCCAAGGTTAGCCTAGGAGGCCCTAAGAGTTCCGACTGAGTGTGCTAGTACAGACCCTCTGCCTAGTCAGTCTCTCAGCACCCACCATCACCCATGGGCTTGGCGAGGTTGACTTTGGTGAAGAGCAGTTGGGAGCCACCCATGCCCGGGGGTCTCTCCATTGCTGCTGCTGAGCTGGATCCGTTGCTGGTGTGGTTGAACCGAATACAGGATCCCCCCAAGCAGATGTCACCAGTCAAGGGTGGAGAACTCCCATCGACTCCTACCTCCAGGTCGGGGCTATGGGCCAGCGCAAGTGGCATCTCCAAGGCCTTCTGAGATCTCGCCCCCGTGTGCGCACACAAATAGTTGGGTGCTTGAGTTCAGGAGCGGTGGCTGGTTTCAGGAGGGGTGGGTCCCTTCTGCAATCTCTGGCAGATCTCAGGAGAGCATATTCACTCTAGTCCACACTGGAGAATGGAGCAGCCTGAGGTCCCCTTCAGGTGAAGACCTAGGGAGGCCTTCTACTCCTGAGGGCCTCGTCAGAAAGAACAGAGCCTCCTTCTGCCAGTATGCAGAGGCTCTGGCTCACTGACTCTGGAGATGTCATGCATATGAGAACCTTCTCCATGTAAACAAGGCCTAACATTTCATAAAGACGGGTGGAAGGTCACTCTCCACGACCTCACCTCCTCCTCCCCTCCTCCCTTTCTCCCCTGGGCCAAGGAGGTCTTAAGGGAGTGAGGCTACCCAGCCTGTTGAGAGAATTGCATGACAGGGCAGAGGGGACCAGGATTGGCTGCCACTCGGCTACAGTGAGTATAAGAACTTTTCCTCCTTTCTGAGGTTCTTCCCTTCAGGGAGAAGGCCTGCTGTGAGGTGAGATGGGTTCAATTCAGTGGCAAGGGCATCTCTGAAGGCATCTTCTGGGTGGCACAGAAGTCCGGGGGCTTTGCCCGGTGGAAATGTCAGCCGGATAGCCTGCCGTCTGCTAAAAGCAGGTGTGATGTCTCCAGGCTAGCATGGCAGACAGATCAGCTGGTACACACACAGGGAAGATGGTCCCGGGGCCTGATGCCACCCGAAAACCTTTACAGATCCTGGCCCAGCACCGTCTGAATCATCCTGTGTAGCCGTAATTACTTGACATCTACGCAGGCCCCCCAGGTCAGGAGCAGCCATCTGTCTGCTTCACCAGGATGCTCGCCACTGTCTGGCTGTGTGCAGACCATGGGAGTGAGCTGGCTGTGCCCTCCTCCGTGATCCAAGTGTCAGGCTGGCTATCGGGCTTTGGAAACAGCAGGGAAGCGCCACCTTAGGCTAAGAATTTCCTGCTCTTTGAAGGGATCTGGGTCCCAAGTCCCATGCCTGGAAGCGGAAGGTGGGGGACACTGAGGGAAGGGTGAAGAATGGGAGCTAAGGAGCCGGGGTGGGCGATCCAGCTCGCCTTTGAATGCTCTGATCTAGTTCCAGGGACAGCCACACTGAGGAAGCACAGGAGGCCCTCCCCTCCCCGCTATGGACAGCAGATAGCATAGCTGGCTGAGGCTGCGGTGGGACTCCACCAGAACTAGTTAGTAACTTAGTGGAGAAATGAGCAACTGTGTGTCAGAGATCTTAGATTTGTTTCCTAGGGGAGTCCTGACCCAGACAGAACCTTCTACGTGCCGGTCACAGTGCATGTGCGCTCTAGACAGCTGCAAGCCCCATTGGCATCCCAGAATTCTGCTGCTCGCTTTGGAGAGCGCCCCGTGTGTCTCACTCTCTTCTATTGCATATGGAGGTGCTGGTGTAGCCTCGAAGGTTTGTTGGAAAGTTGAAATAAATTCATGCTCTGCTGGACCCTTCAAGACAGTGCCACCCCATCACCACACAGTCACCACACAGGACACTTAACCGCAGCTTACTTCTTTCCCAGGGTTCCCAGGAGCGTGCTTACTCCTTATCCCCAATTTGCCTTCCTCTATTTTTATTTTATCTCGAGAAGTTTGGAAAGCTGCGAGGCTTAAACCCCACCTTGATCTCTGATGCACACAGACACCAGTCCCACCCAGCCTCCCCGGGTCGCTCACTGCCCATTTGGGAAACCATTTGGTTTGACTCTGAAGGATGCATCATCGCTGACCCTAGAATCCTTAGAAAGCTAGAAGGGCCAGGAGGCAGCATGAGACACTCCCTCCTGCTTTTGGAAAGACCAGGCTAGGCCTGCAGGGGGCCCTGCTGAGGGTCAAGGGGGCAGCGATCCTGCCAGTGCTCTCGGTTACCAGAACATTCCTGTGGTTCAGTAGTTAAGGAGGAGGTCTACACAGTCATCTCACAGGCTGGCCCTGCGTCAGCAGGTCTGTGGCCGTCTGTCAGCAGCAGCTCCTGAGCTCACACCTCGCCTCCTCTGCCCCACCTGGCCACATCCACTGCGGTCCTCAAGCTCTGCGATCACCAGGGGCAAGCGGCTGCCAAGAACAGACTTTAGAACTCACACCGCCCTGCCAGGCCCTCAACAGTGTTTTGGACACTTGTCCCAAGTGTTTCTCCTGGCTCTCGGGAAGGGCTTTAGTCTTTCCCCTCAGCTGCAGGACTGAACACTAGGCCTATTCCCTGACACCCGAACTGACCCAGAAGAAAGATCTGCCTTCTCGTCCAGAGGCCTTCTGGTCACGTCCCTCTTGGTTAGAAAGTGTTTGCGTTCCCAGAAGGCTATGCGTATGTCAAATAAAGGCTTCAGGAAGGCAGAGTTTGTCCTTGACTCCTGCTTGGGGTGTTAACAGACCAGGCTAATCACGGAAAATGGAACCACACATTCAAGTGCTACCTCAGCAAGCTGAAGCTGGGCCGCTGTCTTACCTGGGTCACCAGGGAAAAAGAGATGACAGCCACATCTCCCCAGCAAGTCGGCGTCACCCGATTGGTAGGGAAGTGTCCTCTGTTGAGCCCTGAGCAGGAAAAGCAACCTAAGGTGACCAGTACCCTGACTGCTGGTAGGGACACAAGTCCAAGCACAGCACTGTCCCTTCCAATTCAGTGGGAACCTGAAGCCCACAGAGACAAGATGGCCTGGAGAGCCCGAGGCTGTGCCCTGACTCAGCTGAGAACTCAGGCTGCCAACCCAGTTCCTTCTCCACCATCGACCCTTTGAGTGGAAGGAGTGCTCTGTCACCACAGAGGACCATCCTGGGCAGGGAGCATTTGCAAGTGATGGAGGCCTCCAGGGACCTTGTTGGCACATGGGCTGTGCTCCTGCCCCATGATGGCCCTTGTACACCCAGCGGGCAGGCTGGGGGCCGTGGCGGGGACAGGGGTGGGAGGGACTGCTCAAGTGTCTGGGTACAAAGTGTGGCCATAACACGGTCATTTCACGGAACTGTGTCGAGAATGCCAATTATTTGGTGCCTAAGGACTCTCAGACCCAGTGAGGCCATGTGTTGCCAGCACAACTGGCCTCTTGGTGCTCGTTTTGAGTCTG
Organism: Rattus norvegicus; assembly: GCF_021556685.1. Lineage (NCBI taxonomy): Eukaryota > Metazoa > Chordata > Mammalia > Rodentia > Muridae > Rattus > Rattus norvegicus. The sequence continues at coordinate 10,778,750 of NC_141553.1, read as the reverse complement.
GAATGTGTTAAAGGATTTCGGGGGCAAGTCCCCTCCCAGAAGTTGTAGCTTCCCCGGGTCCTTCCTGCCCCTCCCGATGGACCCCAGAGGCCTGTGCCCTCCACCCCTCCCCCATTTTCTAAGAAGGCTGAGCTCTGAAAAGCACTCCACACTCATGTTTCCACTGCAGACACCTGTCAGGGCAACTCAGGGCAAAGTGTCGACATCTGGGTGGAGTCGCCCACGCCGGACGTCCCTCAGATAGCTGGTCCCCAGTCCCTTTATTCTCTGCGCCAACCTCACCAAGCAGCCTAGCACAAACTTCACCAGCCACCCAGTGGCCACGGCAGCTGAGTCACTGAGGTAAACACACCTGTCCCTCAGAGAGAGACAGAAGGATATACGTGACTCCTCACAGCCATGGCACAGCAAACCAGCGAGTGCTACCCAGTGCTTGAGGGTCCAGCTTTGCTGATGGTTGGTCCCCACAGCCAGGGCCAGTCCACATGCCAGGCCTCCAACACACACACACACACACACACACACACACACACACACACACACACGTGCATACTCACAAATGTAGCAGAAAGGGATCAGAGAGAAGAGACAGACCCCTAACACGTACCCTGGTCAGTTTCTTCCTCCAGCTAGCTTACCTCCTGACATTTATAGAGTCCACCAACTGGGGTCCAAGAATTCAGCACACAGGTCTGGGGGCACATTAACATTCAAATGACACACATCTCAAATCCCCGTCATCATAGGTAGGTTTTGAAAATGTAGTTCATCAACACTTTGTCTTGGGAGAGAGATAGGGAATAAACCCGCTATTCTGTAAGCTAGTAAAGAGGCAGATTCAAGGACTTATCATGTGTGCTGGTCAACAATACTGGAGGAAAATTCTACATAGAAAGTCAGCTAAAGGTCTGGGCATGGTGGCGCATGCCTTTAATTCTAGCACTTGGGGGCAGAGGCAGGTGGATCTCTGAGTTCACAGCCAGCCTGGTTCACATGACCCCCAAAGGGACACTGTACCCTAGCTACAGGTTTTCAGAAGCTAGAAGACTGTGCTGGCTAGTTTAATGTCAGCTTGACACAAGCTAGAATCATCTGAAAGGAGGGAGCCTCAGGTTTCAGCTGAAAGGCATTTTCTTGATTAATGATTGATGGGGGAGGGCCCAGCCCACTATGGGAGGGGCCATACCTGGGCTGGTGGTCCTGGGTTCTTCTATAAGAGAGCAGACTGAGCAAGCCAGGGGAAGCAAGCCAGTAAGCAGCACCCTCCATGGCCTCTGCATCAGCTCCTGCTTCCTGACCTGCTTAAGTTCCAATCCTGACTTCCTTTGGTGATGAACAGCAATGTGGAAGTGTAAGCTGAATAAACCCTTTCCTCCCCAACCTGCTTTTTGGCCATGGTATTTTGTCGCAGCGATAGAAACCCTAACTCAGACAAGGACCATGCTGAGCAGTACTACAGGCTATGAGTAATCTGGGAAGTAGGAGAACATTCCAGCTTCCTCAACACACATGGTGAGTAAAAAAAAAAAAAAAAAAAACAGAAACAGATGCAGGAGACCTGGTGGCCATGTGCAGCCCTGGACACAGCCTGGATCCCAAACTTCTAGTGAAGCCAGACTGCTAACAGACAGAAGCTGCAGCTTGGACAAGCCTCTGTGTGTGTGTGTGTGTGTGTGTGTGTGTGTGTGTGTGTGTGTGTGTGCGCACCCGCACCTCAAGCTCTAGCATAGAAGTGATCATGGTATTAGGACTATTCTAGAAGGAATTGCCATCCTGAGATACTTCTGCCCAATAATCATTGAAAGGAGAAAACATGAGTGTGTGTGTGTATATATAATATATATAATATATATAATATATAAAAATATATGTAATATATAATATATACAATATATAATATATATATGATATATATATGGGGGTGCTGCAGGCTTACAGAAGAGAGGCCCCTGGTCCTTGGCCAGTACTGGAAATGTCAGGGGATTTGGGTACAGGGGAGTTTCTCTATGATCGTGTAAGAGTATTTCCTTAAAAAAGTTAAAAACAAGGTATGGAGAGAAGGCTCAGCCAGTCAAGCACTTCGCTGCGCAAGCCTGAGGACCTAAGTTTGGATCCCAGCACCCACACTAAAACCCACGCACATCTGTTACCCAGTGCTGCGGTGCGGAGCGGACACAGATCGCTGAGGTTATCTGACCTAGATCCAGGTTCCGTAAGAGCTTGTCTCCAAGGAACCAGGCAGAGAGTGACAGAGAAGAATGCCCTAGAGCTTCCTCTGGCCTCTTCAAGCACACAGGCTTGAACACATATATGTGTGCACACACCACATACATGTACTTCACACCCCTCCCCCCCCAAAGAAAAGGAAAGAAAGAAAGTTAAAAACCAATTCCTGAAGACAAAATGAAAGCAAAATGGGTTTGACGCTTGCCCCCAGGCATCCCTCAGAGTAGAAAGGTTCCCAGATCTGTCAGCCAACATGCCCTGGGAATCCAGCAGGGTGGAGGCACAGTGATGAGGGAGTGAGGATCTCCTCATGTACAAGATCTAAGGCTGGCTTGGGCCCAACCTCTGCCTATGATTGATTGGGCCAACACCCGCCAGCCAGGTCTGCTTTTGTTAGAGAACCACTAACTAGGCTTAGTTGACCACCAAACTAGGCTGCAAAATCTGACGCAGGCACCCCTATGGAGGCCTCCTTAGGTCAAATTTAATTTGAACCAATCCAGTCCATAGGCAGATCACTGCCATCTATCTGTCTGGGGAGATGATATTTTATTTTATTTTATTTTTTTGGTTCTTTTTTTCGGAGCTGGGGACCGAACCCAGGGCCTTGCGCTTCCAAGGTAAGCACTCTACCACTGAGCTAAATCCCCAGCCCCTGGGAGATGATATTTTAAATTTGGGTCATGAAGGACTTCTGTAACTTCAGGAGAATGTCGACACACATCATTTGAGTCCCCAGGGACACCTCAAGACAGGCAACCAGACAGGAAGCCTTAAAAAATAAGCATGGGAATGAGCACGAAGCCGCAAACACCGGAGCTTCAGAGCCCGTGTGAGGGTGAGGGTGACGCAGCTCGGCTTCCTGGGCTAATTACGTTTGTGGGTGTTTCTGCCAGTCCAGGCTGTTCCCGACGCTGGAAGGGTTCAGAGGAGCCGCTCACCACGCACTGATCCCAGTTGAGAGGATTTGGTGTTAATGAAGGTGATCACCAGCCCAGGCAGTTGTGTGTCCACTCTTCCTTTAGTCCCGCATGAGGCGTCACCCGAGTGCCACAAAGAGAAAGGGATGCATGGAACATTCCCACTTCATATTTCTTCCCGCCTTTGCCCAACCTGTCACCCATCCATTAACCTTGTCTCCACTGGGCCCTGTGGCACGAGGTCTTTGCTTCTCTCTGTCGAAGGGAGAGCAGGCTGCAGTCAAGATGAGGAATCTCCCGCATCCTTGTGTACAGGATGCTGTCAGGGCTTCTCCAAGCTCTCTGCTACTCTGAGGGGTGAGGGGCAGTGACATCTCTAGGATGGCGAAGGGTTCAGCCGACCCCAGTACTGACCCGCTGTCAGCTTACCAGCACAATGCCTGCAGACGTAGTCCTGAAAGGCCCAGCCCCCGGAGGAGGGTTGGGCCATGGCGCTGAGGCTCCAGGACAGAAATGCCAGCTTGCGGGCAATGGCGTCAGACAGCTCTGCCTGCACAAACAGGGACCCACTGGAGCTCCGAGACGGAATGTTCCTGCCGCAGCCAGGACGCTGGGTGCGGCTGCCCTGCTTGGCTGCTTTTTTTGTTTATTTATTTGTTTAAGTTTTTCTTCTTTGAGGACAGGAACGGCACGGAGGGAAGGGTGTAGGTGTATGCTTCAGAGCCTACCTGGCCTTCCACCCCAATGCCTTTTGGAGAACCATTCTCTTAACTCGTGTGTGTGTGTGTGTGTGTGTGTGTGTGTGTGTGTGTGTGTGTGTGTGTGGCAGCCAGAGGCTGACGTCAAGGGTGTCGTCTTTCTTGATGGCTTTTCCACATTGTTTTGTACAGGGCGTCTGCAACTAAACCTTCAGCTTGTCGCTCTGGTAGCCATCCGTGCCCATTTCTGTAGGTGTTGGGGGAACCCGAACTCAGGGCCGCACACTTGTGGGACAAGCGCTTTACCCACCAAGCCATCTCCTCAGCCCCAGGTCTTGTTAAGCGACTTTACCGAGGTAGAATTTCTCTACCATAAAATCCACCTGTCTTAGGTGTATTGCCTGGTGTAAACAGACTTAGGTGTGTTGCCCGGTGATTTCTGTCAACAGACTGAGTCACGGAGCCTGCCTAACCCACTTTCGAACAGTCATCCTCGAGAACGGATCCTCTGTGCTGTCTGCACCTAATCCCTGTTCCTGCCCCGCCCCTGGCAACCACCAATGTAGTTTCCTTAGGCTTGCCTGCTCCAAATATTCAGGGGCAGTGGCCTCCACGCATGGTTCCTCCCATGGAGCGGTACATCCTGGGGACTCATCGGTCCTGTGCAGAGTACTTGCTTCATTCCTGTGTGATCAGTATCACCGTTATCATCACCGTTGTTTGGATGAGCCAATGGCGTTTCTCCATTTAGCCGTCAATGGCCACTGGGTGCTCCTGCTTTCTGGCCATTGTGAATGAAGCTGCTGCACCTTTTCTCTCTCTCTCTCTCTCTCTCTCTCTCTCTCTCTCTCTCTCTCTCTCTCTCAATTTTGGCTTTTAAGACAGGGTCTCTGCGTAACAGTCCTGGCTGCCCTGAAATTTACTAAATAGATCAGGCTAGCCCCAAACTCCCAAACTCACAGTGATGGGTAGGACTAACGGCAGGAGCCACCACACCTGGCTCTGGGACATGCTTTCTTTTCTCTTATGGTAGATATTGGGAACCAATGACTTTAACTGAGAGTATATTTTGGAGGTGCATCAGGTGTGCCCCGGATACAAGATTTAAGAGGGCCAGGGGTGATGCGTACACTTTTAATACAAGCACTCAGGAGGCAGAGGCAGAGGCAGAGGGGCAGAGGGGGAGGGGCAGAGGCAGAGGGGGAGGGGCAGGGGCAGGGGCAGGGGCAGGGGCAGGGGCAGGGGCAGGGGCAGGGGCAGAGCAGGGGCAGAGGCAGAGGCAGAGGCAGGTGAATCTCTGTGAGTTTCAGACCAGCCTGGTTTACAGAGTCAGTTCCAGACCTGAAAAGTGAGACAGCGTCATAAATCAATCAATCAACCAATCAATCAATCAATCAATCAATCCAACAGCAGTAATAACAACCTCTACTCCCTCCATACACACAACAAGGCAAAAACTATCAGTAAAGAGGCACTGAGCTTCATATGAGAGGTGCCTGAGTTTAGGTTTTAGAAAATAGAGTTAGGCCAGAATTAAGAGTTCAGGAGGGTCTTTGGAATTGACCCCACGAAGCATGTGGAAACTGAAAAGGGGCATCCAGGCAGAATGAGTCAGGCTGGGATCTGCTCAGCCCCAGGGAAGGTTGGAGGATAGACCCCCGGAGGAATGGGGGTGGTAGGGTCGGTCCCTGAGGCCTCAAACTCTACTGGCTTTAGCCCGAGCCTGGGTTGTCTGTTCTGTTTCAGAGTCTCGCTTACTTAGTGATGGTGCCAGCACCTGAGAGCCTTGGCCAGCGCTGTGGCTGTGCGAGCATCATCACAGCATGTGCTTTGCAGACCAAGGTGACTGCCAGCCATGGGATAGGGGGACACAGACTCCATTGTAGACACAGCTCGTTGTCAACCCAACATGAATGTTACCACGTGACTCAAGCAGTAACTCATAGCAATGGCAGCTTCATCTCATCAAGGGGAAATGCCACCCCGTTATATGCCCTTGAGTCTTGGGGATTTGTCTTGGGAATGCCCCCTCACCCCCACACATACACCCTTTGAAACAAGAGCTTGCCGTGTAGCCCAGGCTAGCCTTGGACTTGTCATCTTCCTGCCTCAATCTCCTGAGTGCTGGGATTATAGAGGCTCACTATGGTGACGGGCTGTACCTCACTCTTAGATGGCACATGCTGTCCTATGCAAGAGCACACGGTAGTCAGTTTCCTGTCACTCCTATTGGCGGGTATGATTGTTCTCATTAGCTCTTAGTGACCTTGCAGTCATTTACTTTGGAATGCACCAAAAGTCAGGTGGTTGAAAGAGTAGAGGGATGGATGGATGGATGGATGGATAAATAAAGGGATGGACAAATGGATAGATGAATAGAGAGATGGGTGCATGAATAGCAGGATGGATGGATGGATGGATAAATAAAGGGATGGACAAATGGATGGATGAATAGAGAGATGGGTGCATGAATAGCAGGATGGATGGATGGATGGACAAAGGGAGGGAAGATAGATAAATAGAGGGGTAGATGAATGGATGGATGGAGAGATAGATGGGATGGTCAGAGGGAGGGTAATAGATAAATAAAGGGGTGGAAGGATAAATGAATGAATGAGGATGCGCAGATGAATGTGTAGAGGATGAGTAGGTGGAAGGATAAATGGATGGAGGGATCAGTAGGTAGAAGCATGAATGGATGGGGTCATGGGTACATAAGTGATAAATGAAATGAGTGGTGGGATTTCAGGCGTGGGTACATATGGAGGAATTGTTTAATCATTGCCGCACACGTGAGGAATCTTGAAAGTAAAATGGGGGTTGAAAGTTGCCCTGAATGACTGTCTGGGTGTCAGTGTTTCTGTCATGGGGGCCATGCTGGGCTTGTTCTGGATGTCCTGTGGAGCGAACACTGAGCCCAGTCACCTGCCACCAGCAGCAGGGAGCACAGGGAAAGCCTTAATGTAATTAGAAAGTTGTGAGTCAGCACACAGCGGGGTATGGTGTTTACCAGCTCCATCATGGACCGGCGAGGGTAGGGACCTGAGGTTCTGAGTCGCTCTTGGGAGTCTACCTGAGAAGAATTCAGTGGGAAATGTCTCACAGAGGAGATAGTCAGGGTTCAAGATTAGCTGTGCTCAAGGAGTCTGGAGGACATTTCCTGAGGAAGAAGAGCTCATCTGAGCCCATGGCTGCCTCAGGGTCCCTGAGCCCGTGTAGCATCCATTTCTAATGCCTGAGCCCTGGTCCCACATCTGTGCTTCTGCTAGGCTTAAGCTCCTGAATTTAGTGTATGTCAGGGTGTCAGAGAAGAAACCCATCAGCCCTCCTGACAATATGTGTTCCATGAAGTGAATATCCCTGTAGTCAGGGGAAGGCCTGAAGCCTATAGAGACCAGGAAGACAGGCAGAGGTTGGCCATATCCCCTCCTGTGGCTCTAATGTGCAGTTCTGGTAAGGCTCTCCTGGGCCGGTGAGCCAGCCGACCCGTCTGGGCGCAGAGGGTTTCAAGGGCCAGTAGGTAAGATGCGGATTGGAAGAGAACAGGAGAGAAGAGAAGAGAAAGGATGCCCCTGGACCATCTGGCAAAGCTACAGGAGCTAGAGCCAACCTGGCAACGACTAGCCCGGATAAGGTCAGGGCTCTCTGAAAAGCCACGTCGGTCTTGCCAATTCCAAGTTCCATGGGCTGCCGGGCATGTCCAGGAAGAGACTGCCTGTGGGGGGAAGAGGAGTAGGCACTCCAGGAGATGGGGGCCAGATGGGGCTCTACATAGGCCAGTGGCAGGTGCAGAGTGGATTAGCAATGGGCACCAAATGCCAGACAGGCACCGAGTTCTGTCGGGATTCGCGTTTACCAGGGACACCCGTTGCTGTTGGCCGTTTCAGTGAACAACACCTGCTCCCAACTGGCCCACGGAATTTGAAGAGCTAAGCCGGAGCTGTGAAATGAGCTTCCTTCCAGGTTCTTAAATCGTTTCTGTCCCAAGTAATCAGGCTGGGACACGAGGTTTGCTGTGGGGACCGGTAGGCACAGAGCTACAGGTCTGAATACCCATGTACCCCGACCTCTAGTTCATGTATTGAATGAAACCAGCCCTCACCCCAAGTTAAAGGTGGTCGGAGGTAGGCATGGGGCATGACTAGGTCATGATGACGGAGCCCACATGCATGGGGTTAGAGCTCTTGTAGGAGAGACATCAGGGCACTCATAGCCCCGCACCATGTGAGGACACAGGAAGACACCATCTTCCGCTCAGGGTGGGTTCTCCTGTGGGCCAAAGTCTGGGTGGGCAGGGAGATGTCACTGGACAGCTGCCATTTTGAGCCCCATGGCTCCAGTCTCCACCTTACTCTTTCCGTCCCTCAGTTTGCCATCCCTGACAGCTCTTCCGTGGAGCCTTGAAGATCGGGCAAGCTCTTCAAGCTGCTACATCTCCTGTCAGCGCAAGTGTCACATGTGTCCCCACCATGCTGGCCTGTCTGCACATACCCCCCACCCCTGTGGATCCACAAGTCATCCCTCTCTGTCTTTCTTGTTCCTGTGGTGTCCTTCCTGAGGTGGAGGCTCTACTCTGAAAGTAAAGGCTATGGGCCATTCTCCGAAGGGCAAATAGAAATGGCCGTCGTGGCTGGTTGAAGGCTTGTGGCACTATGGAGGTGGCCTTCCTTCTGGCTTGGTAGAGGACCTTCAACAAGGACCTTCACTTCGTCATGGGTGCTCTAGGACTGGAGCCAAGCTGGCTCCCCTGGGTCCCAAGATAAGTCCTTGTCCATACAGGAGAGGGACAGGGCTCTGAGCATCTCTGTAGCATTTGGTAACACTTCCAAAGAGGGTCAGTTCTCCGTCATCATGAATAAAGAAACTCGAGCCCCAGGCTCGCCCATCTTGACTGCCCACTGTGTGTTGCTGGCTCTAAGTCACGGTATTCTGTGTGTCAGTCCCCTCTCTTCTGTCCATCTGCATCCAGAGAGGGCAGTACGTGGGCTCAGTCCCTGTCAGGATGCCCGAGCTGTTCCTCACCTCCCTTAAGTCTAGATGGTATCATTGTAGCCTCCGTGGCTGCTGACCTGAGTCTAGCGACTCCACACAGGACATCTGTCCCCAGGATGCCAGGTGACCTTCCCAGTTAGTGTTCTGGCCTCTGTGTCCCTTCCACCTGCTCCTTCTGCTGCTGGTGAGCTCCTGTCTACCAGCTCCTAAGTGTCCTTGGCACTAGTATCATTACGGTAAGGATTCGGTCCAACCTGGGACCAAAGGCCATGTGTCCGGGTTCACACTGAGAGACTATGTAAGTGTGTACTGGGGGCAGGGGGTGCACTGGTTCTGATCTTCGGGGACCTCTGACCCTTGTACACTCACAAGTGTGCTCAGGAGCCTGCGGAGGTCAGAAAGGGGACTTCTAAGGGACTAGGGGCTGGGTAGATGCCAGGTCAGGTGGGATGTGGCTGGGGAGAGACTGGCCTCCCTGCTGGAGGAGGTGATGTGGCTGTGCTTCCTGCGGGGGGCCTGTGGGGCCTGTGGTGGCTTCCTCTAGGGCTTCTTAGGTAAGACAGCTTCCTGTGCATTCGTCTGAGGCCATGAAGTCAGCATTCGCTCGCATATCTGGCCCAGAGGGGAGAGAAGGCATCCTCTTTGGGGAGTGTAAAGGAACGCGGCCTCCCAAGCTTCAGGAAGGAAAGCCCTCGCTTCCTGGTGAGAGGGAACAAACACAGGCCTTGACTCCAAACCCAGAGGAACACGTCAGAGCCTGGCCACCAGGGACAGGGACAATTGGCTGGCCTAGTCCTGTGGCTGTACTCGCCGATGTCCTGACCTTACAAGGCAGGCCAGTGAACCCATGGGGATAGGGAAAGAGGAGGCTTTTCCTAGGGGGTCACTTGGAAAAGCCTAGGTCTAGATGTTTAGGCTGCTGGGCCCTGCAGAGGGTGGGTTCCTTCAGGTGCTCAGAGATCCATGTTCCAGGGCCGTGGAGCCACGGGCACTCTCTCAATGCCCTTCTGAGTGGCTCTGCAACCGTCTAGGCCCACCGGGAGATGGCTCTCACCGGGAGGAGCCCAGAGAAGCTGGGCACAGTCCTCTCACTCTGTCTCAGCCATGTTTCCCCAGCTTTTGAAGCCAGGCCCTGACCTTGGGTTTGAGCAGCCAGCCCCAGCCTCTGTCCCCTATTTGGGGACAGGCACTACAGGTCCCTGGGTTTTCACTGTTGGGACCGTACGTGTAGACTCTCTAGTCTCTAAAGACCTCTTAATTCCCTTGGAGCTTCTGACAGACGATTGGAGACGTGGCCCAGTTGCCCTCCCGTCCCCACGTGGTGACAGACCTGAGGTGTGTCTACTCGGTGTCTCTGAGGCTCTGATGGGGTGACCTGGTCCTGCCCTTCCTTCCTTCTTTCCTTCCTAAGAGCCAGGGGTAGGGGTCTTCTCTACATAACCTTGAACCCTGACCCAAGGATTCCTGTCCCAGGGATGAGGTCACTACTCTGTCAACTATATGCTGTCTGGGTTCCAGCTGTCTGTCAGCTGTCCCTCGGGGTGGGGGTAGGGGAGTCCTGCTCCTTGGCCTGACCACTATTTACCTTTGGCACCTGATATTATAGACATGGGTCAGGGAGTTGGAGCGTCGTAATGGGTTCTGTCCTCACAGCACCAAGGCAGCCAAGCACCGGAGAATTTAGACAACACCTGGAGAGGTGTCGTGGCTGTGGCCAGCCCCATCCTCTCCTACCACACCCCCCTCCCTCTCTGGCTCAGCCAGTCCGGTTGTTACATAAAGCACCTTATGTAATCAGGGCAAAGGCGGAAAGCCCCCACGCAAGTCAAAACAACCCCGCATGGGGCAGGAAGCCTAGATGGACAAACACATTCCAGAAAGTGGTGACCCACAGCTAAGAGTCACACAGTCATTGCCAAGAAAGGGACAGACAGGGCGAGCACTGGGTGAGAAAGCAGTTGGACAGGTACACAGATGGATTGGTAACTGGCAGAGGCCAGCAGTCGGTGTAGCCTGCAGGAGGACAGGCCAGGCGTGGGCTGAGGGTCTGAGCTCTGAGGATTTGCTGTGTCCCACTGCCGTGGCCTATGCTTTCACACGGCTGTCCTGCCTCATACCAGATCCAAATGGCTGGAAAAATCTTGCCCTACAGCTCTGCTGACAGGGAAGGTTGCCCCCTATCCTTTCTGTCCCCTCCGACTGACTTGGTGGCCTCAGAGGGACACCAGGCTGCATGAGGCTGCATGGTAGCCCAGCCCCAGATTCTGGACCCTTTGTCACAGTCCTCCCCCAGTCTTTGCCCATCTCTACCTTTTTCCTCTAAAATCTCATCCTTAGATTTTTGAGTCCAGAGTGTTCTAGTATAGGAAGCCTTGATAGTAGCCTCTTGCCCATCTGCAAAGGCCCTCTTTCCAGATGTCTTAGTTAGGGTCTTACTGCTGTGAACAGACAACATGACCATGGCAACTCTTATAAAAGACAACATTTCATTGGGGCTGGCTTACAGGTTCAGAGGTCCAGTCCATCATCATCAAGGTGGGAACATGGCAGCATCCAGGCAGGCATGGTGCAGGAGGAGCTGAGAATTCTACATCTTCATCTGAAGGTTTCTAGCAGAAGACTGACCTCCAGGTAGCTAGGATGAGGGTCTTAAAGCCCACGCCCACAGTGACACACCTACTCCAACAAGGCCATGCCCACTCCAAGGTCATACCTCCAAATAGTGCCACTCCCTGTTCTAAGCATATACAAACCATCGAACCAGATAAGCTCACATTTATGGGTTTTGCAGGACATCTTTGGCATGGGCAGGTCCCCCTACCTGGGATGTCCTGGCTCTTCCTGTGAGCAAACTCAGAACTGCATAAGTGGCCCAGAACAGAACAGAGCTGGCCCAGGACATGGCCTCCAAGCAATGCACCAGCTTCCCCCAGCCAACCAACCCCCCTCCCTGTGTGTGCTCACACCACCACCTCCAGACTCCAGCCACAGCTGCCCGTTGCAGAAGCCGTGTCCTCTCCCTCCCCTCCCCTGTGAGTTTCCCTTCTCCCTTATAGCTCTGTTGGTCCTGAGCAGACGCTGAGTCTGCCACCCCTGCATGGTAGGAACTGGGGCTTGGGGACATCTGGACCTCAGACAATGGTGATGGGAGTGTGTGTATGTGGGGGGAGACAGAAGAGGAGGAGGAGGAAGAAAAGGAGGAAGAGGAGGCAAAGGAGGAGAAAGAAAGAGTAAGGGGGAGGAGGAAGAGGAGGAAGCATAGAAGGAGGAGGAAGAGGAAGAAGATGAAGAAGGAGGAGGAGGAGGAGAAAAGGAGGAAGAGGAGGAGGAGGAAAAGGAGGAGGAGGAAAAGGAAGAGGAGGAGGAGGCGGAAAAGGAGAAGGAGGAGGAGGAAAAGGAGGAGGAGGAAAAGGAGGAGGAGGAAAAGGAGGAGGAGGAGGAAAAGGAGAAGGAGGAGGAGGCGGAAAAGGAGAAGGAGGAGGAGGCGGAAAAGGAGAAGGAGGAGGAAGAGGAGGAAGAGGAAAAGGAGAAGGAGGAGGAGGAAGAGGAAGAGGAGGGGGAGGAAAAGGAGGAGAAGGAGGAGGAGGAAAAGGAGAAGGAGGAGGAGGAGGAGGCTCACAATCTCTGTGAAAACCTACAGGCTTAGTTCCTATCCCCTTGGTACCTCTAGGCATCTTGATTCTCTGCCACAAGGCTCCATCCTCATGGATCCCCCCCCCCCCCCCGGGCTAGCTTAGAGGACACCAGACACCAACTGTTTAGCCACTCTTCTAAACAGGAAAGAAACCAGGATCCTGAGGAGGGTGTGTTGTTTGCTTCTGTGTTCTGGTAGGCAACACAGAAATCACCTAAAAGCAGCTCTCTCTCTCTAAGCCCATCTTCTAGACATGGACTCGTCCAGTCCAGCCCAGCCTGGCCATCTCTACTGGCCTAACTCTGTCTTCAGATACTGCATGTCCTAACCCTTTCTCTGGAGCCCCGTGAAGGTGAGGTGCTTTAGAGTTCTTCTCTTAGGTAGAGCTTTGACTGGAGTGGTGGTTAAGGGTGGTACTAACACTTTCAACTCACCCAGCCTGGTCAGCAGGAGGCTTTAGAGTAGAGGAGAGGTGCTCAGGCACACAGAGGCGGGACCCCAGCGGGAGCCTCCCACACTCTCCCTTCCGGGGCTGGATGGGAGCCTGGAAACAGTTATCTCCCACAGGTGGCTATCTGAGGAATGCTCTCAGAAGTCCCCAAAATAACTCAAAAAAGCAGGAGTTACTCAAAGGGACTCTGGAGCCAGTCGAGCAGACACTGAAAGACACTCCTTATCTTGGCCACCATGGAGGGGTGCGGGACTCTAAGAACCAATCCCAACCAAGGAAATGAGAGGGATTCCCCTTGTGTTACAAATGTCCCTGTGCTGTGACCAGGAGACCTGTTTGTCCTCAAGTAGCACTTTCCTCTTTTCCTGGGTCCGGCTCTGTGACCTAATCCTGGGACACAGACTCAGGCACCATAGGGCCCACCAGCTTGATGCTGGAGCCTGGTACTCTGGCCCCTCCTGGCACACTCGGCTTGGGATCTTTGTGCTTTCTTCTCTGTGTATTGATAAGTAACCGCTGGTCAGTCTTTGAGTGTCTCAGCCATAGCTCCAGACAACATTCTGAACTCCTTGGGTTTAGACCCCTCACCCCTTACGTAATCACTGCACAGCGGACTCAGGTCCACTGCTTGACTGTTTGCTTCAGTTTCACCCCGCTCCCTTGTTTAAATATTTCCTCATGTTCCCTATCGGCCTAAGTCTCCTTTTCCTGTCATCCATTTAGTGATTTCTCAGAGACTGACCTTGACCTTTGTGGTCATCTTGGTATCTCTTTAAATAAGCATAAAAAATTTAACACACTCAGACCTGTCAGAGGTGTGTATGTGTATGTGTTTATGTGTGTGTATGTGCATGTGTATGTGTGTGCGAGTATGTGTGCTTATGTATGTACATGTGAATGTGTGTATGTGTGTGTGTGTTATTTGAGTGTGTATGTGTGTGAGTGTGTGCTTATATATATGTTATGTGAATGTGTGTGTATGTGAGTGTGTGTTATTTGAGTGTGTATGTGTGTGAGTGTGTGCTTATATATGTGTTATGTGAATGTGTGTATGTGAGTGTGTGTTATTTGAGTGTGTATGTGTGTGAGTGTGTGCTTATATATGTGTTATGTGAGTATGTGTGAGTGTGTGTATATGTGAACGTATGTGTATGTAGGAGTGTGTGTGCTTGTGTGTATGTGTATGTGCATGTGTGTATAGTGCATCATGTGTGTTTGTGTGTGTGCTTGTGTTATGTGAGTGAGGGTGTATGTGTGTATATGTGTGTGTGTGCATGTGTGTGAGAGTGTTTATATGTGTCTGTGTGTGTCTGTGACTGTGTGTGTATGTGACTCTGTGTGTGTCTGTGTGTGTCTAATTGCTATAGTCTAAATATTAAATACTCTACCCTAAGGCTTGTGGTCTTGCTGATGGGTCTTAGGAAAGCAATCGGATCATGAGTCCAAGGGGGCCTAGCCATTGCTCATGTTAATGGCAGACCTTGGTGTTATCCACTGGTGCTGGGTTTGCACACATTCGGAATACAAGGAGTTGTGGGGTCATGGGTGCGTCTGCTGAAATGTCACCGGAAGGCCTGGGAAGGCCTGCATGTGTCACAGAGTCCCTGGGAGGGTTGGAATCTCCCAGAGAGTTGTGCTTGGAGCCATAAGGGTGCTGCAGTGACCTCTCCAGGGAATTATGGATGCTAAGGAACATGGTGTATCTGCTAAGGAAAGTCATGGGCAATAAGCAGAGATAGCCCCAGAGAGAGAACACATTAGGTAAGATAGACCAAATGTATCCTTCACTGTAGGATGAGAATGAACCTTTGAAGAGCAGGGGTGCAGCGCCATGCCTTGCATAGGAAATGCCCTCAAGAAATTGTTCGTGTGGTAAAGGCTGGTTGGCAGTGATTTGCTTCTAGAAGGTGAATGAACCATGAGAGCTTCACCTGACCAGTGGGGTGGATCTATTTCTGGACTCATAATTTGGTGGCATCACTGGGTGGGGACCAGGTTGGAGGAAGGACATCATTGTGGGTGTCCCCTAGAAGGTTCTACCTTGTCCTAGGTCCATTTCTCACACTCCTTCCTGTCTGCCCTGAGGTGGGCCTCTCTCTCCCCTACTTGCTCCTTCCGCACTGTGATGTCAAGCCTTCCCACACACAGGCTCAGAAGCATCCAAGCCAGCTGACCTTTGTGCAAATCTCTGAATCCTTAAACCCACACAAACCCTTCCTCCGTAAGATATTTCTTAGACTCTCTGTCAAGTCAGAAAGTGACAGCTGTATCGGCCATCACCAAAAGCTTCACTAGCAGTGTGCTGTCTTACCGGTTCATTATGTTTCAAAGACTTTTTACATCTAGCGTCAAAGTATCCACAGAGACGTGGACATACCAGGACTGCTGTTTCTCTTCCTTCATCCCTAAAGGGACCTCAGATACTCTGGGGGCAATTTCTGTCCAGCCTCAGAGCATCTTCTTGTGTTTCTGGTGGTGAAGTATCTTTGGGTCCTTTCGTGTGACAGTGTCCTCACTTGATTCCATTCCCCGAGGGGATTCCCCTGGCCGTGGACATCTAGAGTAAAAATCTTTAAGATTTTTGTTGTTAAAGATGACCACAATCTTTGGACCTCTGCATTTTGTCTTGTCTTAATGCTTTTATTTAGTCTTTTTTCTGTGCTCATTTACTTCGTCTCTGGCTCCCCTTTAAGGCAGACCTGTAAGAGCATAGTTAGGATAATAGAAGGATTAGGAAGAAAGGAAAAGGGTTGTGGCATGTCCTATACACAGTTTTGTTGAACCTCGCTTTAGGTAGGGGCTTTTACCAGGTGGTGAACCATGATTAACAATGTAACCATTGTTACATTGTAGCTCTGAGTCCGCTCTTGGTCTTTTACATCCAGTGAGTTTGGGCAGGGATGTAATGACCCGGGCTGAGGCATTTCACAGTCATCTAATCTCTGCCTACCCCCTGTCTCTCCCTAACCCCGACAACCACTTTGTTGTAGTTTCTTTTCCTATTCATGTGATTAAAAAATGCTCTGGGGGGAAAAAAACTTGAAGGAGAAAGTGTTGCTGTAAAATTATAATCAGGCTGTTAAACTTTGAAAATACATATTTTATTAGATAGTTATCAGATAGTATACAAGCTAGCCAAGATATAACAGATTTTAAGCCTTTCTTCAGCTGGAATGGATAACTAAATCTTCTGTTTAACTGATAAAGTGTTGGACTGGGTGTTAGGTATATTTTATGCTTATAATTACAAAAGGATAATAGTTGTGCTCAGCTTATATTTGAGAGAAAGTTTTTTTAATTAGACAAAAGGGTGAAATGTAGGATGTCATACAGGTGAGGGTGGGTACAAGATAGAACGAGGTCTGTCATTAGATGAGAAGGAAGGGTGGGCGGGAGAAAAGTTTGAGGGAAGAGGAGGAGACTGGAATGGGAAGGCAGGAGAAGCCGCTGAGAGAACATGGAGGCTGATGTTAAGATTCCACTCTATACCTTTACAGTTTGTTATGAATGTTCTTAAGGGATGGATGTGTACAGGGCTTTGTGTGTCTAGGTGGGCAATTATATCTTATCAATTGGATCAGAGGTTATTGTGTTGTGTGTTCTTTCATGTGGTGACTTAAGTTTAAGAGAGCGTGTGGCGGCTGGACACACTGGGCTGCCACAGAATTGGGATGTGTATGTCTGGCATGGTGGCAACCTGCCTTGGGAACTAGATGGGTAGAGAGAGTGCTACCAGGCTCAGAGAGAAGCCATCGGCAGTGTGATATGGGATGGAGCAGAGCAGGTGAGAGGCTTTGCTGACTGAGACTAAGATATCTATCAGATATCTTGGGGCACTACGGTTCCAGATCTAGTGCAGGCTAAACACAGCATTTTCTTTCAATCT
Organism: Rattus norvegicus; assembly: GCF_021556685.1. Taxonomy (NCBI): domain Eukaryota; kingdom Metazoa; phylum Chordata; class Mammalia; order Rodentia; family Muridae; genus Rattus; species Rattus norvegicus. The sequence goes on along the minus strand of NC_141553.1, from coordinate 10,761,943 downwards.
TTCGTTCTTTCTTTCTTCCTTTCTTTCTTTCTTTCTTTCTTTCTTTCTTTCTTTCCTTCTTTCCTTCTCCCTTCCTTCCTTCCTTCCTTCCTTCCTTCCTTCCTTTCTTTCTTTCTTTTAATAATTTTACAGCAACAAGAAAGGACTTGTTTTGGCCCATAGTTCGAGGGGACTTCAATCATGTCAGGAAGATTGGGGCAGCAGGAACTTGAAGTGGTCATGTGACATCCACCATGAGGAAACACAGAGAGATGAACCCTGGGACTACCCAGATTCCTTTCCCTATCCAGCTCACCTCAGATAACAGTCAAGATGGCCGCCAATGAGCATGCCCAGAGCCTGTCTCCCTGATGGCTCTAGATTCTGTCAAGATGACAGCAATCGCCACCACAGGCTGACTTCTCACTCTCAAACAGTTTCCAGGACGTCACGTAGTGAGGATCATATGGTTGGTGCCATTTGTGCCTGGCATGTTTTACCTACTGACATGAGTCAAATCTCAATCTCCCTCCCTCTCCCTCTCTCTCTCTCTCTCTCTCTTTCTCTCTCTCTTCTTGTGATGCAAAGAATCTAGGACTTTGGGCACATAATTTGCTGCATGTCTTTTTGTGACTCCATGGCTTTTGATAGTAAAAGGGACCCAGAGTAATAAAGGAAGGACCACTTCTAGAAAACACACACGGGCACACCATGTGTAGAGTTCAGAGAACATGTAGCATCTTATAACAGGCTCATGCTGACATCTCCCAATTACTCCAAGATGGCCACCTGCCACGGCTGCTAAGGGGTATCTACCTGTCCCCTGACCCGGAGAACAGAGAGAGCAATGTCACAGTCCGCCTCAGGGGGTCCATAGTGCCTTCCCCCAGCCCCCAAATTCTTCCTGAGTTCTTTAAGAGCAACCTCTGACCCCGTGCCATCAGGAAAACGCTCTACAGAATAAGGGCTCATTTAGAGTTCACATCCACAGCGCCCTTAGAACGACTTCTCTGATATGATCAGCCAGTGACTGTTGAAGTCCCCAGTTCGTCTGCTGCCTTCTTCAGGTTGCTCTGTTTGCGTACAAAGTCCACGGATATGACTCGGCAAGCCCCACTCACCCTTCCCTCAGGCCTCCCAACCCTGCCTCGCATTTCTTCTTCCTTTGCCCATCAGGCACCGTGGAAGAAACCTGGTCATTGTCCTTTAGAGTCTCCGGCACTGAGGACGCTGCCTGCACTCCTGTCCTGTTGTCCTGTGGTGTTCCTCTGTCGCCAAGTTGGATTAATCCAGAAGTTTAATTATATTCCAATGTGGCCATGATATTAATGATGTGAACAGTGATGGTGATGATGATGGTGGTGGTGGTGGTGTAATGACGGTGATATAGTGATGATGATGTAATGATGGTGATGTAATGATGGTGATATAGTGATGATGATATAATGATGGTGATGAGATGATGATGTAGTGATGGTGATGCAATGATGATGTAATGATGGTGATGCTGCTGCTGCTGCTGCTGCTGCTGGTGATTATAGTAATAACAATGGTGGGTGGTGGTGATGTCATGGTGGTAGCGATGATGACGAGATGCCCTCACAGGTGGTGTGTCTTCCCATTAGGAGCAAATCATCTCTGGTGGATTTAAATGGATGGCTCTGAGAGGGTCCAGGGTCACCGCTGTGGAAGTTGTCACTCTTCTCCTGCAGGCCAGTATAGTAGCCCTCGGGGACAATCACCTGGTTCCTATTTTACTAGTTGCTTATTTGCTTTGTTGACTTGGTCGATTTAGTTTTCTGAGGCAGGGTTTCTTTGTGTAGCCCAGGCTGTCCTGGAACTCACTCTGTAGACCAGGCTGGCCTTGAACTCACAAAGATCCCCCTATCTCTGCCTCCCAAGGGCTTGGATCGAAGGTGTACACCACCACTCTTGGCTGATTGTTTACTTGTTTTAAAGATTTATGTGTGTGCATGTGTCTCTCTGCGTATATGTCTGTGTGCACGTATGTACGAGAGAGAGAGACAGAGAGACAGAGAGACAGAGAGAGAGAGAGAGAGAGAGAGAGAGAGAGAGAGAGAGAGACTGCCAGAAGAAGGCATCCCTTGGCGCTGGAGTTGTAGGTGTTTGTGAGCAAAGTGGATGCTGAAATTTGAACTCTTGTCTTCCTGGCTGAGCAGCAAATGCTCTAACCACTGAGCCATCTCTCGTTATATATATCTTCTTTCTTCCCTTCTTTTTTGTTTTTTACATGCTGTCTGCAGCCCCACCTCCTTCCAGTCCTTCCTTCAACCTCCCCTCTGCTTCCCCCACAATCTTCTCCTCCTCCCTCTCTCTGTAGAAAAGGGTAGGCCTCCCATGGATCTCAACCAACTCTGGCATATTGAGTGCCAAGTCTTACTGAAACTTAGGTTTTGTCTGTTTGTTTGTTTGTTTGTTTGTTTGTTTGTAATGGCCGATGTAAGAGTTCAGCTCTGCCTACTCCAAGAGGTGCCCCTGTGCTGGAGTGCAGGGCCCCAGAATGAGAGCAACAGAGGAAGTCACAGAGGCTAGACTTACGGGGCTGGGTGGGGTAGCTTCTAGGGTTACAGGCAGCCTCCTCTGTCCCCTGTCACTAGGAAATTTTCAAATGGCTAGTTAGGAGGACTTCAAAGCATGGCCTGAGGGCAGGCCTCCGTGGGTTCTCAGCTGACCGTACACCAGCAACAGGGCCTTGGGAGGGCTTTCATGCTGCTGGTCAGGCCTGTCTACAAGGGACAACAAGCAGGTTCATTTCACTGAGTCCAAGAGGACCGGTAAACCTTACTGGGGAGGGGCGTGACTGTGGCATCCTTCCCACCAGTGGTCCAGGACGAAGTGTGGCCAGTGTCCTGAGATGCTCCTGAGTTCCCTCCTCTTGATACCTAGAGAGGCACCAGCTCCCCACTAACTTGGCACACGGGGGTGGGGGTCGGGGGCTGGCTGCTTGATTGCTTCCCATAAAGCCCATTTTCTTCAAGGCTGCCTGAGAGAAGCCGGTGAAATGCATTATGGGAGAAATGGATTTAGGGATGTGTGCGTGTGTTTCTGTCTGTCTGTCTAGAAAAATGAGTTACTAAGAGAGGCGAGGCTTGAGCGTGAAATGGAGGACATTACCGCCATTATCAAGGGGAACAGATCATCAGTGATCACTCACGCTGTGGGCACCTCAGGCTGAGACTCCTGACATGCTCGCCGGACACGGTGTCACCACCACCACCAGTCAGGACACAGCTTCACCACCTAGGGCTGGCCGCTGGGCAGGAGCTCTGGTGGGCAGATGGAGTGGATGCCACACCTCAACCATAGATCTCCTGGTCTTAGCCAGCTGGCAATCCCCTGTGGTGGCATCCACTAAGAATGCCAGGACCACAGCATGATGGGAAGGAGGGCTGGCTAGGGAGCCTTAGTCATCAGCGCTCCAGTGAATCATGTCCTGGCACCTCCAGGCTAAGTGGTGATCTGTCACGGCAGCTGGAGACAGGCCCCAGCTGGCCGGCTGCCCCAGGCACAGCCTGGAGTCAGGGAGGCGAGGAGGCCCCAGGGGTGCCTCCAGATGAGGCCAAGAGATGATCAGGTTTCAGGGTCGTCCTGAGAGCCCAGATCACGGCCGTTCACCCAGACTCTGGTGAAAGGAAGCTTCCCACATCTGCAGGGCATGCAGGACAGGACTCTGAAAGCTGCCCACACCCCACAGAGTTGTTTAAAGAAAAGGAAAAGTCAGGGTCCTTGGTCTGATGAGTCTTCTCTTTCTCCCTCCTCCCTCCTCTCCTTCTCCCTCTACCCCCTCCCTCTTCCCTCTCCTCCTCCCTTCCCTTCTCCCTCTCCTCCCTCTCCTCCTATTTTCTTTTTGTTTTATTGGAGATTGAAAGACTATTTTCTTAGAGCAGTTTTAGTTTTACAAAAATAAAAAATGGACAAGTATACAGAAAGACTCACATGGCCCCTCCAGTCCCCTCCCCATGGGGACCCCCTGTGACTGTTGTACTGGGAAGGGACACTGGCACACTAATGAGTTGGGTATTCTAGGCATTTAGGGAAAGGTAGAACTGCAAGTGTCCCAAGTGACAGTGTCTGCAGTGTCCCCGCTCTTCCCAGCTCTAAGCACTCTTCCTTCCTCCACTCCTGTCTCCCCACCGCCCACCCCTGCCCTGCGTCCCAGACAACCACTGACAGTTTACTGTCGGCCCCTCTGCCTTTTCCAGATGGCCTGTGGTTACGATCTCACAGCGTACAGCCTGCCTGGTTCTTTTCAAATGACAGTGTGTGGAATCCTAAAGACATTCAGGGCGTGTCAGTGTCTCTGCTTCTCTGCAGTTTTATTCTCTAGTGCACAAGTGAGTACAGCCAGTCTTGTTTCCTCTTTGGTGTCCTTGACTCTGAGAGCCCAAGGCTGGGCCACTGTGACTCCTGTGACTGCGGGGAGTCAAAGGAGGTGTCTCAGCAGGCTGTTTAGATAGCAAGGAAAGGGAGCAAGGCCTCAGCATCTCCAGGGTCTCAGCTTCTCCAGGGTCTTAGCTACTCCAGGGTCTCAGCTCCTCCAGGGTCTCAGCTACTCCAGGGTCTCAGCTCCTCCAGGGTCTCAGCTCCTCCAGGGTCTTAGCTACTCCAGGGTCTCAGCTCCTCCAGGGTCTCAGCTACTCCAGGGTCTCAGCTCCTCCAGGGTCTCAGCTCCTCCAAGCTGTGTTGTGTGAGTGAGCTCATGAGTGTGTACAATGCACATGTGTGGTGGGAGTGTTTCAAAGATGAGTAAGGATGTGTCTTAGGTGTGCATGTGCTCTCTATCTGTCTGTCTATCTGTCTGTCTGTCTGTCTATCTATCTCGTGGGCAGACACACACACACACACACACACACACACACACACACACACACTCCATTCGTTTGTGGTGGGATGGAGATTTCCCAGGTGCTGGGAGGGCAAGCTCCACCACCTTGGTGCCCTGTGGTTGAAAAGTGAACTCCCATTTTCCAGAAGAGTTCCATGGAGTGCAGGTGCCAGTGGTAGTAGGGGACATAGTTCTCAGTTTTCGGCCTTCACTAAACCTTCAGCAGATGGAGTGAGTCCTCCTTGCCCTCCTCCTCACCCTCCTCGACCTCCTTGCCCTCTTCACCCTCCTCACCTCTTCCTCACCCTCCTCACACTCCTCCTCACCTTCCTCACCCTCCTCCTCACCCTCCTCCTCACGCTCCTCCTCACACTCCTCACCCTCCTCCTCACCCTCCTCCTCACACTCCTCACCCTCCTCCTCACACTCCTCACCCTCCTCCTCACACTCCTACCCTCCTCCTCATACTCCTCCTCACACTCCTCACCCTCCTCCTCACACTCCTCCTCACACTCCTCACCCTCCTCCTCACCCTCCTCCTCACACTCCTCACCCTCCTCCTCACACTCCTCACCCTCCTCCTCACACTCCTCACCCTCCTCCTCACACTCCTACCCTCCTCCTCATACTCCTCCTCACACTCCTCACCCTCCTCTTCACCCTCCTCTTCACACTCCTCCTCACACTCCTCACCCTCCTCCTCACCCTCCTCCTCACACTCCTCACCTTCCTCCTCACACTCCTCCTCACACTCCTCACCCTCCTCCTCACCCTCCTCCTCACACTCCTCCTCACACTCCTCCTCACACTCCTCCTCACACTCCTCACCCTCCTCCTCACCCTCCTCCTCACTCTCCTCCTCACCTTCCTCACACACCTCACTCTCCTCCTCACCCTCCTTGCCAGGGTGTGGTTATCTGGCTTGGCTGTTGTTTCTCGCACACTGGGGTACAGAGGCCATATTCATGTTGGGTGAGGGTACTGATCCTCACAGTAGAATCACTAAATGTCTGACAAGATTTCTGTGGCGTTCAAGGCTGACCCACGGCCTTCTGGTGGCAAAGCATCCACCTGATACCTGAAGGTAGAGTGCTGATGCTGACGTGGACTTGGGGAAGGGCTGGGGTCTGCTCCTGTCTCCAGCCCCTGTCTTGGCCATCACTTGCTCAGCATCCCCACGGTGGTCCTGGGGATCTTGGGGCTTCCTCTCAATCTGTTGGTGTACACCGGGACCCCAAAGGTCTGAGAGTTTGACGGCCATTTCACAGGCAGACCAGTGGACTTCCCCGCCACACAGACATGCCTTGAGGAAAACCCTGGAGGCCAGGGAGGGGGAGGCATCCGCTCAGCCCCTAGGAACACAAACATCAATAATTCAGTGTTTCAAAACTTCAGAAATCTTCAGCTTCCCTCACCCCCACCCCCTTCTTTTGATCCAGGGTCTTAATGAAAGCCCAGGCATTCCGAGGATAGTTTAATATTTAAACAGTTGTCTTCACTCTGAAGGTCAGCCCAGCGTGTGGGGTGTGAGACAGAGCCAGGGTTGGAGGAAGGAGACAGGTGGGGGAGGGGTTGGGGCTGGAGGCTGGAGGAGGGCACAGTGATGGGGCGTAGGGGGAGCAGTGTAGATGGTCTCCACTCCTCCATGACTGGCCCAAGGCCAGAGCCTTTTCTACCTCAGGTTCTCAGATGTGTCAGGTAAGGGTTTTCATGAACACTGGGTCCCCAGGCTCCCACCTGCATTTAGGCCTTAAGCACAAGGTATCCTTTGCAGTCTGGCTAAACATGGGACCTCCCTGCTGCGTGTAGATACCTGAGGCGGGGCTAGGGTGGTCCCCAGAAGGAGCTTGGAGGCAGGGCTCCCCCCAGTTCAGAGAGTGCTGCCTGCCTGCCCTCTTGCTCAAGGCTGGGGCTTTATAGTCTGTCCCTCAAAACAGAGCCCTCTGAGAGAGATGTGACAGCCACACCAGGGCTACCTTCGAGGACAGGACTGTCCCGAGTCAGAGGGGACAGGAAAGGAGCAGCTCCTGTGTTTGTAACCCTTGAGTTAAACTGCTCACTGCCTTTTCCAGTCAGGCAGTTCCTTCGTCTGAGAGAAGACCTTGCCAGGAACAATGCTCTGATTTTTAAGTGGAAGGGGCTTTATTTACTTGACCCAAGGGTGGTTTAAAAAGGCAAACACGGCCACAGCCTGAAGCAGGGCAGACTCCTAGGAGGGAGCAACTCCAGAGTACACCCCAAGCCAGGGAGAAGGGAGGCTGTCCACCTACTGGGTCTCCGGGGACAGGGACGGTGGAATGTGGTGGGCGATGCAGTACAGCTCATACTGAGGCTGTGTGATCAGGCCATGTTTGACCATTTATGGTGCCCACAACCCAGGGTCCCCAAAGAGAAAGCATCCAGACCCCCAAAACACATGCAAAAGATAAGCTTGGAGCCTTGACCGTGAGGTTATCAGTGTTCCCAGGCCTGGGCTAGTGGTGCTGTCTCAGTAGCTAATGCATAGAAAGAGTCCAGCAGCTCGCTCCCGGCGGGGTTTGCGGTGAGCCGGTGCTGTTCACCGTGTCTCCTGCACGTCTCTGTGAACTTGGGTACAGCTGGGCACTGGTATGCTCACTAGGTCAGAGGGTCCAAGGGTGGACACTTCACCCCTGACCCCAGCAGCTTCTCATGAACCCTGCTGCTCAAACGTCAATCACTCAGCAGTGCCCTGCCCTCCAGCCCTCTTGGAGACCCTCAGCTCTCATTGGCACCTTGCAATGGGGGCTTTCCCCCCAGCCCCCGTCCCAAGCAGAAATATCCACAGGGGTCTCAGAGTGCCCTTCGGGGTCCTCTACTCCCTCCCCAGCCCAGCTCCTCATCAGCACCCGGACTCTGTCCCACTGCCCACGATGCCTAGCACCATGAGGCCTCCGGCCAGGCCACACAATGCAGACAACCTCGATGAGCATTGCCAGCGTCACCTTGGGAGGTGGAGGTGCCTGCGTGGTTCTGCCTCCAGGAATCTCTTGAAGGAAGCTTTCTGAAGGCTTTGCCAAGCTCACCTCTGAGGCTTCCTTGGGGGGAGCTTTGGGTTTTTGCAAAGGTGACCAAAAAAAAAAAAAAAAAAAAAAACAGCTCTTACAATGGGGTCTAGCAAACACCATAAGAGACAGAAGTTAGGGGTCCACTCTGCACTTTGCGTTCACCTGCACAGTGCCCCAACCCTCCTCGAGGGTCATTGAGTCAACACTGTCACAACTCCCGGTACACCCGAGTTCCCCTTGACCCCTCAGGGTCTCCTAGGGTGTCCTTTCCTCTGACCTCTGACACCCAATGGGTGTCCGACTCCTCTCCGTGAGTATGTGTGACTGTGAGTCTAAGGCCGAGGGAGATGCCCACAGCAGACTCCTGATCCCAGACCCCAGCAGTCGGAGAGCATCTGGTTCCAAATGTCTGGCACCAGCCAGTCCCGCTGGAAGCAGGAGGGATCGTCTCTGACCTCAGAGGAAGGCAGCTGCATTCAGCAAGTTGCCAGCTGCGTGCCCACAGAGCCCGGAGACAGAAGCTGTGCACCAGCACCAAACAGGTGCTCATCTGAGCGAGCCTGAAAGTCCGGCAGCCCCGGGGGACTGTTCTGACAAAGACTTTCCGGTGACTAGCATTCCCAAGGGGCCCTGCAGCTGTGGGGAAGTTCCGGACCTCGGAATCGGTCCATGGAGCCACCTCAGAAGACGCTCGCGGTTAGGTAAAGACAAGATAAACACCTTCTTCCTTCATCACGCATGCCCCCCATCGGGACCTCAAAAGCTCTGCCTCACTCACAGCCGTCGACAGATCACAGCTCGTGGCATGAAGCCCACTGTGACTAGCGCTTCTCACCCAGTATCGAGTCACTCAGATGACGAGGCATCGCCCACGCGGCTCTTTCTCGCTGCCCTGCGATTACCCACAGTACAGCTTCTACTCCGAGACAGAGAGGACACTGTCGCGCATGTGCCGCGACACGGGAGAGAGTGACAGATGCCCACTAAGGGTCTGCCTCCCCTTCTTCCTTAGAATAGCATTGGCACCGTTGGTGAGTTCTTGGGGTCATTTCTAGGTCTCTTGGTTATCCCGACAACAGCAGACCTGTGTCGTAGAGTGAGCGCCAGGGGTGGGACCTGGACACGGGGGTTGTTGCGCTGTGGACACTCTGCTCCCAGTCTCTGTGAGGCCAGTACGAATGGTGCTAAGGAGGTCTCGGGCCTCTCTGCTGATGAGAGGGAAGACCCGCCTCCAGTCTGAAAGGACGACTGGCAGGATGAGCGTGAATGAAGACAGAGACCGGAGGCTGTATTCCCACCGCCAGCTCTTCACCTCATTCCATCCCAGCTGGTCTCGCTGTAGAACAGTGGCAGTGGCTTGTCCCTGTCCCCGTCCCCGTCCCCCCCCCCCCCGCCCCCCGTGCTGAGCTCCTAGACATACATGGCTCTGCCACCCAGTGACCCTGTTCTAGCTGTAAGGCCTGTCTTGGCCTTGAGGATGGGTGCCGTGCACCTTGGCGTGTGTCACTGAGGTCCCAGGTCCCCACAAAACAGCAGAGCTGGGAGGGGAAGACAGGAGTATTCTGAGGTTGACATCCTTATGGGCTGTATAAGGAGATCGAGCCTTAATAAACAAACCAGCCAACCAACCCGTAAGCTATGTTAAGTAACGTTCTCTAAAAATTCAGCTCAGAGCCCCCGATGTTTAACGCATTGGGAAATAAGGCCTTTTTGGAAGGGTTACTTCCGAGGAGGTCACACCCGAGTGGGGTGGCCCTAACCCAATGATCACGTCCTTAAGAAGAGAAGGACATTAGGGCTGGGATTAGGACTGGTGACAATCTCACATGAAGCAGGAAGCAGCTGACAGGAGGGACCCTCCCTGAGCTTTTAGAGCAAGATTAGTCTCGCTCCTTAGCTCCCAGGACTACAGAGAAAACAGTCCTGCTGCTTGGAGTCTCCAAGATGGTGGCACCTTGCTCCCACGGACACTTAGCCATACAGCGTTTCCTGAACACTGCTTTCCCCCGCGACTCGGACATCTGAAGCCTCTCTACACAAGTGTGAAGCTGACCTCGACAGTTATATTCTCCTGTGCTGGTCACCCACACCCCCTAGGTGCAGGGCCAGGCCCCAGCAGCCCACACATGTCTCCTGAATGGAGCTGTCCCTGGAATGGAGAATGGAGTTACTATGAGAGCCCAACCCCCTGAGGGTGGTAGGGAGGAGAGCAGCCTCCACTGGAGGCCTTATTCTTCCTTGCTGCCGTACTGTAGTAACTCTACTCCTCAGGCTAGCTGTCCAACAGCCATGGAAAGTTCTAGAAAAAAATTCCTTGGCAAACTCCTCATGTGCCAATGGAGGGCAGTCCCTGACTCACAATGTTAAAGTCAAGGAAATGCATGGTGCCGAGTGGTGGCATAAGGATCTGACACACTGGTGGCATGGGGTGGAGCAGGGTGGGGGCTCACACACTGGTGGTATGGGGTGGAGCAGGGTCAGGGCTCACACACTGGTGGCATGGGGTGGAGCAGGGTGGGGGCTCACACACTGGTGGCGTGGGGCAGAGCTGGGTAGGGGCAGCTGATACTATCCTAGACATGGTTCCTCAGCCCCAGCACTTGACAGCCAAATACACCACCAACAGCAGCCAGGTGACATCCACAAAGCAGTCCCACCCACAGGCGCTGGACCCTAAGTCAACCCAAAGTCCCTCAAAAAGAACAGATCACGCTAGGGCTGTGTGCTCACCCAGCCTTGATGTGCAGCACAGTCCTTCTGTGGAAAGAGCTTTCCATCTGGGTCCTGCAGAGCTCAGGCTTCTGGAGCCATCAGTGACCCAGGAGTGGCCTCTCAGGAGTCTCAAGCCTCCTGCCACCTACTACTCTTTGTCCCCCAAATCTGGAAAGTGACCCCTGAGATCCAAGCACACAGTACAGGGAGAGAGGACAGGGCTCTCCTTTAAGAGGTAGAACACCGGTGGAAATGGTCAAGTCTCCAGTGTTGGCCTCTGGCCAAGGTCAGGCCCAGGAGGTTGGCCATGGATAAGAACAGCTTAGATGATGAGCCATGGAAGGTGCGGGATGATAGGTGTGGGCTGCAAAGCCAGCTCAGAGAGAGGACCGGCTGTGATGGTTAATGTTTCGGAGTCAGTGTGGGCTGGAGGGTAGGGATGGGCAGGATGACAGGTGAGTAGGCTACTGCTGACCAGCCAGGCTCCATTCAAGGGACAGCTGAGCAGAGAATGTGGGACAGATTAGAGAGCTGGACCCGTGGGAGTGCTGCCCACTAGAATGTGGAAGTGGAGCCTTGTGACGATTGGAAGCACGGCCAAGATCCTGCTATTCCTCAGATGGTTCAGCTTAGACCATGAGCCTATCTCACCAAGTCTGCAGCCAGCTCTGGGCCCTTTGCCCTTTGTGACCTCAAAGGCGGCTTAGATAGCAACTGAGGAATGTGAGCAGCTCAGATTTTATTTAGGAAAGCCCTGCACCACAAATGCAGCCCCTCCACGGGCATGCAGTAGACCTCTAGAGAGCTATGGGGTTTGCATAGCTGCTCAGCAGGGGCTGTGGTCAGAGGAATACGTTGAGAAGGTTGGGGATGTGGTCAGTGGAGTCCCTTTGGGGCAATTCTTGCCCTAGCCACAGGAGTCCCCATGTCTGCCTGGGCCAGGGATCCCTAAGATTTTGCTCCTGAATATATATGGCCACTGGGTTGCTCTTTGGGCAGAAGTTTCTAGACCCTATTCTATTGGCCTTGATTTTTTTTATTATATTGTATCTCATTGCATTGTATTTTTGAGATGGAGGTCTTGTTCCATAGCTCAGGCTAGCCCTAAAACTCACAATCCTTCTGCCTCAGTCCCTCATGTACTGAGAATTCAACGTGTGTGTCACAGGTCAGACAAAGCATAGTCTAATCCTGAGGAGAAGATGGTGAAGCCAATACACCAGGGTCGTGGTTGTTTCCAATGAAATAGCTTGTTAGACTCTGAGAGTAGCCAGCCCCAAGGGAAGCCACATTGGATAGCCAGGAGGTGGGCAGGAAACAGGGGGAAGTGAGGGAAAGGAGGGAGGGGTCTCGTGTGGTTTTTCTGTGAGGGAACTGGTGAGGTCAGTCAAGCAAGCAGCTGAGGACAGGCTGATGTGGAAGTGAAAACTGTCCAGGGTTGTGACAAGTGCAAGGGATGATATCCTGGGCGACGTGGAGGCTGTGAACTGTGGTTGGGTAGTTTGAAATACACCCTGTGGGGAAACATTTAAATGCCTCCGGGAATTGACTTAACCTGAGTCTGACTGTTTCTCCAGAGGCAGCAGGGCCCAGGGCAGGGTTTTAAAGAAAGAAGTTATAAAATGTAGTTTCTCTCCAGGACTGGGAGACGACAATGATTGGAGGGGAGACAAGAGTCTGGGTGATTGACATAGCCCATAATGGGCGTGGCCAGCGGTCACGGAGGAGCACGCTTTCACTCGGAGTAGCATCCTTTATCCCTTGTGCTGGCATCTGGCCTGGTGGTCATGTGGTCCTTGCGCCTGTGTGGCCCATTCTCACTCTCAAAATGTCCTCAGAGAATCTTGAATGGGGAGAAGTGGGTCTCAGGACTGACCCACTGAGAGCTTGGCGCCCCCCCCCCCCCGCTAAAGACCATCCCCCAAGTGTGGTGGAGGGCGATCCCCGGTTCTTCCGGGCATTTCCAGATCAGCATGTTGGATGCTGATGGGGGTCTCTCTAGTCCCCCTGGCCTCCGCCTGAAAGATATCCCTGCTACCAGCCCCCATCCCCCTACTTCTGTTTCTCCAGGGCCTAGAAGCTAGGCCTGGCTGGATTAGGAGTGGGGCTCGATTACCCGAGGTGGTGGGGATGCCAGGCACACACCAGCAGCCGGTACACAGCTTCCCCAGGGGCAGAGCAGAGGATCTCCCTCAAGTTCCTCTCTCTGAAACGCCAGCGTGTTTTGACTTCCACGCAAGTCTAGGGGAACACCCCAAGGCATCTGCCGGATGTGCTGTCAGAGGGTTTCTGGAAGACAGATGGCCAAACGGAAGTTTGGGACGAGGTGCAATGGCGTGGGTGCAGATCTGCACGACGCCCACCACCTCAGCTGAGAAGAATTCCTGGTCCTCCCTGAACCTCCATTTCCTCCCTGCTGTGAAGTAGAAAGGACAGCAGGCGTTCTAGTTAGAGACTGTGGAGATTGAGAGCTGGGGCTGGGCAGGAGGCTCGAGTAAACACCAGCTGCCGTTGGGTGCTGCAGCACCAGAGGCTCAGAGGAGCTGGGCAGCCTGGAGGCAGCCTAGGCGCCACAAGGCAGGAACAGGGTCCATATCAGAAAGGACGCTGGGAACCATCCTGGTCCTAACTTTACTGGGAGGGCTGGGATCCCATCACAGCAAAAGAAACAGCCAGATTGATCCAGCAGGCCTTGCCGACATGGACCCTACCTGGGAAATTTCAGTGGAGGAAGCCAAAGAAGCTAGAAAAATCCCCCCCGGGTCACACATGTCTTTGTACCCAGAAAGAAGCTTCTAGAAATGTAACACACCCTCCCCTCTTGCCCCACCCACTATGTGCAGGACATCTTTGCAGAAAGAGAGGACACAGAGAGAGTGGTTTGGAAAGCCAGAGGTGCCCAGCCTCTGGCTGGGGAAGCTGCTTTGGGGGCCAAGCTGACAGACTGTCCCATGGAAAGACTGGACTCTAACCTCAGCTTTTTATTCCTGACAAAACGCGGCTGGTCTGGTCCTTGCACTGTGGTCCTCTGTGGACTGTCTGGCTCAATTTGATATTTTTTTTTTCTCCCCCAAAGCCGTTGTGCAAAGAACAGCTTTCCAGAACAGAGTTTGGTATAACCCAGCTCTCTGTAGCCATGGCTCAGGGCCTCTTCTGTGGTTGGGAGCTCCACTTACCCATGTGTGCAGTCACCCTCACTGGCCTTAACAGGGTTTGTTCTTTTAGGAGCACTATTTGATACAGAGAGGAGGAAGGGATATGGAATGTCTGCAAGCTAGCACGAATCACCAGCTGCAGCCAATGTTGAATTTGATGTGAAGTTGGACACACACAGTTGACTCTGTCCTGGCTGCAGACAAGCCCAAGATAACCCTTGTTAGAGCCCTGCTAACACCTCCAGTTCATCAGAGCAGGTGAGCTGAAGGGAGAGCTGTGCCCCTGGCATAGTGGCCAGCCAGCTTCTGACCAGGGTCCCTTTGCCCACTAGGACCCACAGCCAGAAGGCATATCTATCTTCTGGGCCACTGTCGACCTACACCGAAACCTCAGGCTACATCAGACCCAGGAAAGCAGAAGCCCACGCGACACATCCCAAATTGGTCCCTGGGGAGCAAAGCCGAGGCTTAGGAGGAATGGAATAGTTCTCCATAAGCATCATTCTGGGAGCTCAGAAGGACACTCAGCATTCAGTGGACATTCGAATTCTTGCCCTTAGCCAAATACATCCCGGTCACGGAGCCCCAAGAGGGGGAAATTTCTGTCGGCGGTCACATGTAAGTCCACACAAGTCCATCTGTTCGAGACCACACAGGACCACAGCAGGCAATCTCATCTGGAGATGGAGTCTTCACAGAGGTGCTTGCGGGGAGACAAAGCCCTTAGGGTGGGCCTGAGCCAGCAGGACTGTGTCCTCAGGACACACAGAGGGAGGACCCATTGAGGACACATCTGCGGGCGAAGAGGAGCTGCCTCAGAGGACCCAGCCCTGAGACAGCTTGACCTCAGATGTCCAGCCTCAGGATCCGTGGGTCGGTGAACCTGGTTGGAGCCCTCAGTTCATGAAGTTTTTGTTCTGTCGCCTCGGGACGTTCGCACAAGCGTCTTGCGCTGTTAATCTCAGAAGCGTTCTTTCCCTTGGAATGAGATCTCTCGCTCCTGTGCTGAAAGATGTTGTTGTAAAAATATATAAAATAGAAAGGAGTAATTGTCTTTTACCCCGCTAGGTCCTCACCACAGTGCCCCAAGATATCTGCTAGGTATCTTGGCGGAAACACAGCCCAGCCACACACTTTCCTACACTCAAACCCTTGCATAAAGGAACACACATCACAATAATCTTAGATCCAATTGGTAAGATATAATTGCCCATTAATAACAACCTGTAAATACACAGAGCAGAATCTTAACATCACCTGCCATCTTGTCCTGCCACGGCTTCTCCCCCTCTCCCTCCTGTCTCTTCCTCTTCCTTCAAACTTCTTTCCCGCCCATCCTCCCTTCTCCTCCAATGACAGGCCTCCTTCTATCCTGTACCTGCCCCTCACCTGTACTTTACAAATTCAATGGAGAGGTGGTTCTGGTGAAGTCACCTGAGTTCTGAGTCCTTGTCTAGGCAGCTGTCCTTGGGGCAGTGGAATTAGCATCAAAATACAGTAACTTCAGGGCAAACCACAACGGAAAGACTCAGAGTGCTGGGCTGGAGTGGGCTCTACATCTTCGTTGTAAAGGCCTCTGAAGTCCCACAGGTGAGTTCCTTCGTAGGTGGGTGTGCTGGTATTCCCGGCCTGCCCACCACACCTGGCTTTGTGGTCATTTCTTCTGCAGCCCCAGGAAACTCAGTAACTGTCTCAGTAAGGTGGTGGCAAGGGCCCAGACCCTGCCTCCTGCCCATGCTGTTACACCTGTCCCCTTGCTTCCTGTGGAATTCACGGTGATTTCTGCCTAATGTGTCCTGTCCACAGGGTGCCCTGCAAGTTCCTGGCTGTCAGTGATGCTCAACTGACATGGTCACGCGTGATTTTAGCACAGCATGGCTAAAATCGGTGGCTTTGTATGTGAGACAGCCGTCCACCTGGTGTCCAAGCCATCTGGTTGTCCCCTCGGGATGCAGAGTCAGGACTAACCCCCATCTCAAGCCTGGAATGCCACCGGACGCCAGCTGAAGTGAGTTGCAGTCTCCATCAAAGAATGTCTGTCAGACTGGAAGGACTCTTCTTGGAAACCACGACTGACTTCTCAGCCATTTGCATTCTGTTTCAATTTAGGCTTGAACAAGTCAGACTTCCTCAGGAGGGCTCCCCCAGGAAACCCCAGTGGTCGCACTGGAGGAGATACAGCTGCAGATGGGATTTTCCCAGCATGCTCTGTCTGGCTGGGTCAAACTACAGATAGATGGTGCTAGGACGGGAGGTAAGGAGATACCCAACACTGAGCTCCCTCGAAAGGCCTCTCCCAGGGGCAGAGAATTACTTTCAGCAACCAGGGTTGGCTTCATTACCAATCTGAATTCTAGTATAGTCCATAGCTCTTGAGCATGGATTAAAAACAGCCATTAATTCTGGCTGACATTATTTCCAGCTTCCAATGGGATCAATGGACTCAGCCCTGGGAAAGCAACGGACAGGCGTGTTTGAGAGCGATAGTGCTAAGTCCTTGATAAGGGCCTTGAGCGGACAAAGTGGTTGACTGGATCTCTGTTTCTGCCTCCCTTGCGCTCACCACCCATCTGGTCTCTGGGTCATCCCTTCCAGCTAAACGTTTGCTGTCTGGACGAGCCAACCGGGCAGAGGGGAGGCCATCGTTCATCCCAGCATGGCCCTGCCATCGCCCTGCCTTTGGGGTCAAAACGGGCCAGAAATCAGGAGAGCCGTGCGACCCTGTCACCCTCACCTTGCTGTGAGCTTTGCCTGTGTTATCCACACAGAACTTGGTTTAGTGTGGGGTCCCCAAAGGGCAGGCTGAGCCTGGCCATGGGGTAAAGGAAGTTGTTTTTGGAGTCCATCCCAGGAATCCAATCGATCCCCCATGGGCATGTGCAGATAGAAGGACGGAGGGAGAAGCTTCGAGAAGGGCTGACCGCCATGGTCCGCAGCGTCTGTGCTCTGGGGCCCCAGGGAGGAGTTGGTATGATACAGTTGCTCTGTATTATGGGCCTACAGACAAACAGGAGTGGCCTTTGCTCTTGGGGTCTCAGACTGGCTAGGTGCAGATTGCCACCAAGCAGGAACATACGACCGCAGACCAAATAAAGCCATTTTCTTTCACCTCCCTAGGAACACCTGGGCCCCTTTGCAGGGCTCTGGGTCTGTCCGAGCTGAATAAAGTGCCCAGGGCTGAAGGGAAGGGAGGGGTAGAAGGTGAGCCACAAAGGAGGGGGGGCTGGAAACAGAAGTAAAGCTTCTCTGATCAGGGTGGGGGTGTCACCATCCCTTGGCCAAAACAGTACCTAGAGTGTCCTGCTTTGGCATGAGGACTGATGCCTAAAAGGGACTTTTGTCCTAGTTGCCTGGAGTTCTCCCTCCGCTAGTGTCCAGGGGGGCGGGGAACTCCACTGCTGCCACTTTCCTGGATCCCATTTTACTGTGGAGTTTAGTACACAGGGCTGACCCTCGCCCTCCCCGCCGCTTTGTCTCATCCAACACGATGATCTCACCCTTTCCTGTTCGTTCCCAATTAGGCTGACTCACCCTGACCTCTCCACGGGTCACCCCAGCAGTTGGGTGCTCTGTCCAGGCTCCAGGGTAAATAAACGTTCCTACCCACAGGCAAACGAGTTTGGTACGTTATACGCCTAAGCGCCTATACGTGGGGTTGGGCGTTTGCAAGTCCAGATACACACACTCAGCAAACACACATTCAGAGCCGCCGACCCAGGAGCACAAAGCACACATATACAGTCCCGCGTGCGTACGAACATGCTCACGAGCGGGCACACGCACATTCACGCGTGCACACGGACATACAGACACACTAGCACGCACCGAGGCTCATCTCTGTGCTATCCATTAGACGGTGGCCTCGTAAGCTGACTGGGCTGCCCTCTGGGTACGGAAGCCAGCAGCAAACCGTGCTGTGGTGAGGACTGACATCCTTGGAGAACCCCAGGAAGCACCCGGTGGGGCCTGGCCTTACACGGGATGGGACGGGGGCTTCCTCAAACCGAGGATCCAAGGTTTCCCCATAAAAGGAGTCACAGTCACGAAGACTTGGTGACACCTGCACTAGTCCAGCATTCACTTCCTCAAGGAACAGAACATTGGGGGCAGGCTACTGGGAACAGGGAATCCCTCTTGCACTGGTGAAAGCACTTGTTGGGGAAGTCATAGCGACTGAGTGTACCTCCCTCACCGTAACAACGGACTTGTCTCCCCAACGTCCCAGCTCCCAGCCCTCACACTAGCCCATGACATCCAGCTGAGTCTGCGCCTCTCTCTCTCTCTCTCTCTCTCTCTCTCTCTCTCTCTCTCTCTCTCTCTCTCTCTCTCTGTCTCTTCAAAGTGTTTGTGGTTTGGCGGCTTTGGTGCTGCTGCTTGTTTCATTCATGGACCCTCCCCTACAGGGCATAGGGAGGCCATAGGAAGGCCAGAATCTATTCTATTCCAGCCCTATCTGGGCAGAGAGCAGCAAGGGGCATCAGCTCGGGGAGCTGAGAGACTGCAAATGAGGTGGGGGTGGGGGGCGAACACTGAGGCAGGCACTGAGGCTGCCCACTGCCAGTGTGCTCCCCGAACATGTTCAGAGTGTCTGTGCTTTTGCCTCGCCCACCCGGCAGTGTGTGACTCTGCATGGGACCCACAGGAGAAGCCACACTGTCCCGGTGTCCCTCAGAGGTGACACTGGAACCCACCCCCTGAGAGGGCAGGTTGCTCACCTTAGTGAAGGGAGCTCCTTGAAGCCTTCTTCCACCTGCTCCTGGCTCCCTATGGGCACATAGTGAAGCTGTGCCCACCGGGCATACTATAAGAGGCCCCTGTCACTGTAACATTTGAGAGAGGCCCAGGTGAGGTTTCTTTCCCTTCCTCTCCCTCCCTCTCTCTTCATTCCTTCCTTATATTCTTTCTTCAGCACAGGAGACTCAGGCACTCCTTCTGGCCGCACTGGTGCCCCTCCCCCACCTCTAACTTCTCCCTCCCTCTGTTATTCACATCCTGTATTAAGCCACCTTCCAGGGCCTTCTGTCAGTCATTCTGACATCGTTCCTTCCTGGGTAGTGACTGTGGGTGAATAGGTCAGCCCCTGCAGCCAGAGCCAGCTGGATCCTAAGTGATCTCTCCCTGAAGTTTGGGGGACACCGTCCCAGCACGTATAGGTCTACTTTCCCTGGGGATACTTCCCTGTCGCTCCCTCAGTCACTTGAAGCTATTCAGTGAGGAGCAAGCCCTTCAAGGGCCTTCAGTGACACTGCCATCAGCCTCTTCCTTCTCCTCCTCCTCCTCCTTCTCCTCCTCCTTCCCCCCCTCCTCCTCCTCTCCCTCCTCCTCTTCCTCCTCCTCTTCCTCCTCCTCTCAGGAAAAGGGAAAAGCCAGGTGCCAACAGAGACACTTCAGAATCCACCCTGACCAGACCCATGCCTGGAGGGTTCACCGTGCCCCTCAGACTCTTCATCCTTTTCCTAGTTCCACCTGGTTCCTCCCACGCAGGGCAGTGCCAGCCTCCGACAGAGACCGCCTATTTGCCTGTAATTCACAGCTCGATCAAAAGGCTAGCCAGATCAAAGTTGCATTCCTTATCGCTTTTTAAGATTGAGTGAGGACTTGTGTACTGGGTGGAGCAGCCCTTAGTGTCCTTTCTGTATAAACATAGAAGCTTTTAACACTTCCCCCCACCATCCCTGACCTTCACGGGGGGGGGGGGGGGGGGCAGCCATGCCTCCTTGGCTCTAGCCTGTGACGTCTGTGACGGTAAGCTTCTCAATGCCAACCACACGCTGAAGCGCTAGCTGAGTATTTTTCTTCCCTTCAGTGGTATTGTTCATACCTTGAGAGCGTGGTCTGGTGACAAGCTCTGATTGTGTAACGAGGCTGCCGGGCAAGGGCATTATGGTCATACCGGGACTCAAAGGCAGCCTCTGGCCTCAGAGGAGGAGAAAAAAAAACCCACCAAGGCAAAAAAGAAAAAAAAAAACATAGGTGAGAAAGATGTAAAGGACCAATATCCTCAATATAGAAAGAGCTCTCAGGATAAATAAGAAAAGCATTTATTTACCTCAGGCTTCATCACTCGGTTTGAGTCAACCAAGAAAGTCTGGCTCCTTTGTTTGGTTAATAGCTTCCAGGAACCAGCTCTTTCCTGCTGTGTTTCTAGGGTTTGGGTGGCTGACCTATATGTCACTCCCAGAGTTTAAGCAACTCTCCCTGGCTGATAACAGTCATCCCAGAGACAAACAGGAGCTATGGGTGTAGACATCTCACTGTGGCCCTTAGAGCTGTATTCTGCTGTGACAGACCCCCAGAAAGTGCAAAGTAGGTCATCTCCAGGGAGTATCGTCTTACTGTGCAGGAGGCTGGGACGTCCAAGGTAGAGACAGGACACCCGATGAGGGTCTACCTAGGTCAGCCTGTGGTGTCTGCCAGAGAGCAAGACAGGACAGCAAAGTCATTGCCTTTCGAGGGAACCTCTCTTGCTAGTAACCTTGATCTGTCTGTGTGGGAGAGTGTGTCAAGAGACACCTCCCTCACCTCCCCCCACACTTGGTTTCAAGATCGGGTTTCAACACATGCATTATGGGAAACAGTGAAAGTGTGAACTTTCCTACAAAGGGAGGGAGAAGGAGAATGCAAACAAAGCCCACACTGGGTAGCTGAGCTGAGGTGCTGAGGAGGAGAAGGGCGGGCGCCTTCGTGTGTGTGTGTGTGTGTGTGTGTGTGTGTGTGTGTGTGTGTGTGTGTGTGTGTATGTTTGTGTGTATGTGTGTGCATGCTCATGTGCATGTGCGTGCGTGTGTGTGTGTGTGTGTGTGTGTGTGTGTGTGTGTGCATGTATGTCTCAGCCTGCCTGTGCTAAACACCCGTTCTCATTTTTTGGGTGAAACGGGTCGAGCTGCATTTCAATGAGAAAGGCCTTGGATGAGATCCAGTCGCGAAACCTGGGTGGAAAATGAGAGCCGGCCCTTCAGACTAACATGCAGCCAACAGTTAACCTCCAGTCACCAGTGGGAACTCTCAGCCAGTGGCGTGAACGCCCAGCAATGGCCGCGTACAAGTTCAAATCCGTGCCATTCCAGCTAAACTGCCTCTCCCGGAAGATGTTGTAAGTCCCCCAACCCCTGTGAAAACAGCTGTTGCAACTGGCCAAGATGAGGTCATCCTGGAGTGGTGGGGTGTCCTAAATCTCAAACTGACTGGGTCCTCATAAGAAGAAAGAGACCGGCTGGATTGTGGTGGCGCACACCTTTAATCCCAGCACTGGGGAGGCAGAGACAGGCAGATCTCTGTGAGTTCGAGGCTATCTTGATCTTCAGAGCTAGTTCTAGGTCGGCCAGGGCTACACAGAGAAATTCTGTCTCAGGAAAAAGAAAGAAAGAGGGGGAGGGGGGAAGAAAACAAAGGAGGGGGAGGGGAAAAAAAGAGAAAAGAGACCAGCAAGGCAGTGAAGCCTCTCTGAGGCAGAGGTTGGGCAGGGATGGAAGGGACCATGGACAGGTCCTTCTGAAGCCTCCACACCCACCTTGGACCTGGACTTCAGGAGGTGTGTGCTCTGCAGGCGCAGTGATGTTCTAAACTGACTCAGCATCCTGAGGAGGAAACACAGTTCAATGTTGGCGATATTAGTGTGGCCCCAGGAAGTAAATGCAGGAGCCGTGTTGACATCTGAAGTTTGCAGAGTCCTCTTGGAACCTCAGCTCTTAAATACTGGCACACCATAAGGTCTACAGAATCCCAGCTTCGAGGCAACCTCATGCAAAGGAAAATGTCACACGGGAGTCCAGCATGCCGTAAGAGATACTGCAGCACTATTGCAAAAGCTGCACACATAACATGCTGGCACAGGAGGATGCTGGGTAATGGTGGGGCACTATGAAATATTAGATATCAAACACAGTGCTTTCAACACCAGACACAAAGGATTGTCTTCCTGAAAATGGAGAGACATATATACCTACTCACAGGGCAGAGAGGTGGCTCAGCCTGTAAAGAGGCTTGCTGTCAAACCCGGCGACCTGAGTTCGATTCCCTAGGACCTGAATAGTGGAAGGAGAGAACCTACTCTCCCACAGGCTGTCCTCTGACCTCCACATGCTTGCTGTGGTGCACAAGCCCCCTGCACCTCACATGCATGCGCACACACTCACGCAAATGAATAGATGAATAATTCAAGATATAATAAAAACCTTAAATTCTACATGAATAAGGCACAATCTGAATTTTTTTGAAAGTTCTAGAATCTTTATATAATAGAATTTATATAATGTATTATACAATTGTAATATATAAATGTATATAAATGTGTGTATATAATATAGATATAATGTATATACATGTAAACATTGTATATGTATATAGATATACATGTTGTATGTATGATATAATAAATATATTTTGTTTAAATATATATGTATATATAAATAAATATTTTGTTTAAATATATATGTATATAAATATAAATATATATGTAGATATTATATATGGATATGGATACATTATATATAATGTATGTAACATAAAAATTATAAATGTATATAATCATATAAAATGTATTTATTTAATAGAAATATAATAATGGTGTTTAACATGCTTGATTATCACCAGAACAATGAATTTGGATGGATTGCCCTTACTGTTTATTATTTCATATAAATATATATTTCTCATAACTATATATTCAATTTCTCTTTGGAGATGGAGTTTTCAATTTCTTCCTCAGGCCAGCTGTGCACCCAGGGGCTCAAGCAAGCCCCCTGTCCCAGGATAGTTGGGACTGCAAGTGCCATATCACCACCAGGAAAACTTTCGGTTCGCAGCATTCAGAAATGCACACTGATCTTTGAAACTACCATGGAAGATATGCAGTCCTGATAACCTTGCCTACCTCAACCCCGGCTAACTCCGTGCATATTTGAAGTCATAAAGCAATTTCAATTTGGTAGCAAAGGTCTCATTATGGGCCTAGTGTTTCTAAGTGACGTCTGAGACGGAAAACAAATTGCAAAGGCTTTCTAAACCCTCTGGGGTGTGGCTGTACCCCAGGCTCGGGTGAGTTGCACCTTTGCTCCATAGCCCTTTCTGTACGCCCACCACAGCCTTTTGTCATTGATCTTCATTTCGCTCTTATTATCTGCATAACTTGCGAATGCCCCAGAGGGGACGATTACACAGGGCAGCGTTTACACTTGACAAGGTGGAGTGGGTTGTCCCAGGCCACGACATGGTCAGCCACAGCCTGTAGATAGGCTCAAATTGGTTGCCCTCCCCAGGGTATAGTCCCTTTCTGGAAGAGCAGCACTAGTGTCCAGGGGAATGTGCCACCAGCTTTCTGACACCACCCCGCCTCAGAGTCATGTGACAGGTCCTCCAGACCTTCCTGAACCCCACCCTCCCCAATGTAGATGGCTCTCCTGAAGTTCTTCCAGACTGAGGCTAAGGCAGTTACAACCTGGTCACCTGCTGTGGGGCAGGCCGGGCTTGCTGATTCACTGTCCCCAGCCTCTCTGCCAGCACTAATGGGTGGGTGTGTAGGGCCTGGCAAGGTTCCTTGGAGCCTATGTGGAAGGAAGAGGCCATCTTTGCCTCTTAGCTGACCATCCCTGCCAGGTGTCTCAGGCCCCCCGGGACCACCTTTGACCTGTGGCAATAGATGCTGTTCTGTCAGTGCAATCACACTTAGAGAAGTTCCAGATGTTGCCAGGTCGTGGTGCCCAGCTGTCTCCACTGGCCTGCCCTAACTGCCTATAGCCTTGTCCCCACTTAGGGTTTCATGAAGCGGCAAAGGTCTAAAACCTTTACCCTAAATGTTGTGTGGATCTGCTGGGTGCAATGTGGCCAACTAGGCTGCCATAGTTGCCATTCACTGGGACAGTCATGTGACCCAGCTTGGGTCAGTCAGGCATGACCCACACATAGCTGATGTGGTCACTGAGGCTCTTGCTTCTGGATGGACCTGATGCAGCGGACACCAGGGGCCTGTGAAGGTTAGAGCCTGGCTAGGACAGAGCACCCTGGCCTCTAAGTCTCATCCAGCAATCCTGTTCTCCACAGAGTCCTTGCCATAGCTGAAAAGAACATTTCACTTCAGTCCTTAGCCTGCAGCTGCTGTGTGAAGAGGGGAGCCCTGATATTGGCGAGTTCCAGAGCCCCAAGACCATTGCCCATGAATCAGTTGGCATTTCCGGCATATGAGTTAGGATGTGTTCATTCCTGGGAGTTCCCCATCTCCAGAAAGACCCCAGACTAAGCCACAGAGCTCTGGACGCACTTCCGACACCCACAGAAGGAACCCTTCCTTCTGTCCACTCTCTGTAAACACACCTGAGAGAAGCCAGTCACATAGGGTGCAGGGTCCTTTGGAGTCTGTCTGTCCAGTATGAGTCTCATACGTTCTTGTGTTACGTTTGATAGGCATGTGTTTCGTTTTCGGGGATCTTCTGACCCCACCTTGACCCCCAGCTGTTCCTCCCAGTGTGGGAACTGGCAGAATGAGCAGCCAGGGTCCTGACAGGTTCAGCCCACTGAAGAGTCCTACGCTCTTCCAAAAGAAAGAAAAGCTAGCTGAGGAAGCAGAAGTCCTGTGTTTTAGCCACATACTTTCCCTCCCTCCCTCCACCCAAGGTCAGAAAGTGAGGAAGGGGCCCAGTATCCTAGTGGCCCAAGAAGTGAAGTCAAGGTGTCACTCCCTGGCATCCTGAGTGAGACGTGCCAGGCAAGGCCTGGTCTCGGCCTGCTTCTTATGGGGCCTACACGGGAGCCAGCCTTTGAGGTCATTGAGAGTTTCTCCTTGCTGGTCCTTCTCTCCTTTCTTGTTTGGTTTTGGGGGTGGAGCTTGGAGAACATCTAGTCCTAAAGGACTCTTAGTGACGTGGGAAGACTGCCGTGGATGAGGTTGAGGTCCAAGAGGATAGGATGCGACTCACAGAAAAAGGGTAAGAGACAGAGTGGGTACAGAGGACCAGTCCCAGGACACCCTACCTCCAGGAACACTCCAGTAGCCCAGTGTCCAGTTCCTGGGCATTCTCTGTTAGAGGAGGCGACTGAGGGGGGAGCCTTGGAGTCTGGCAGGCACAGGGAATAGATGTCTTCAGGATTGTGCCCCTCTCCAAGTGCTATCCCCGTTGGTTTCCATGAGCCCAGCCTCTCTGTCACCCTCCCAGCTCTGAACTTGCCTTTTGCTTTAAGTTTGCCTCTCCAGCACCTTGTCTGTCCCCACTCAGTACCTGGTTGAAAAGTATCTCCTGGGGAGCTGGCCCTGAAACACAAGTGTGGATTCCTGGTTTTGAGACTGGAGGGGACACGTACCCAGGCCTGTAACACCTTTGGTCCAGCTCGTTCCAGGAGGCTCAGGCTGAGTCCAGACTTGATCTAAGCACTAACACGGAGCCTTGAACCACAGGCAATGTGTGTTTCCTCTGGGCCTGTCCTTTTCCTGTGTTTCCTGTGGCTTCGCTAGATCACAGATGAGGCGCCAGCCTCACAGTGTGTGCCGAGGCTCACACTGCTGCACATCTTTGCATGGCTCCTGGCTGTCATGAGGTTCTTGTGTATGGTCTTCAGGGTGTTTGGGGCATGACAGTAATGTAGGCCATTTTTCCTAGCAGGCCCAATGATGTCCTCGACATCCCTTGACACAAGCTGGTGCACTGCTCCTTTTAAACAAACAGCAACAATGCCCGAAGTCATGGAAACCAGGTCAGAGAAAATGAATACCCTACTGCTGGCCAAGAAAGAAAAAAAAATGCCTGTCAACCCCTGCAGCCATCCTCACAGGCAGGAGCCTGCGGATCACCTTGGCAACCTAGGGACAGGCCTCCACACGCTCAGTGGACTGGCGGCTGCGCTGCAGTGACAAGTGACTGCCAGCCTCTGTAGGTAGCTCTGCCTTTAGCCTCCAGGGATTCCTTTCTCCAGAGAGTGCTAACGAACCCACATCCATTTTCAATGTCTCCCTGACTCTCAGACCCATCTTAAGTAGTCTCCTAAGGACAGGGGGAGGTATCGAGCAGTCTGGGAACAATGGGAACTGGCACTGTCCCCACAGGCCACAGGCCTATGCTCCAAATACCTCTTCTGCAGGAGTCCAGTCTCCTGGATAAAAAGGGGCCAGCCTAATGCCTGCATGGGGCGTAGTTCATCCTCCCACAATGCAATTTTAAGCATGGGAACCAGGATTTTCATGGTGCTTACTGGCAAGGCAAGGTGCTTTCTCCACAGGCCACTGGGAAAGACAGGCGTGATCCCCATGTGGAGGAACCTTACTGCAGTCATAAATGGCAGGATGGGAAACTTCAAACACCAACAGCGTCTCCTGTGCCTGTTTTCATCTCTACGTATTTCTGCATCTTTCGACTCTCCACTGCACATTTCCCGGAAGAGCCATCTTCCCCTCTCTACCCCATTTTGATCTCATAATGTCTGTTACCTGTGGTCAACCTTAGTCTGGAAACACTACATGGAAATTTCTAGAAAGAAATTGCACGAAACCTGAACATCAAGATGAAACCCCAGACCATCTTGTTCTATCCTGTCCAAGATGTCATGAATCATGTCCAGTGAATCCACCATGTACATGACACCCACCGACTTACCTTTCAAAGACGGCTCAGAATTCTAGTGCTTGTATTCGGGGAAGGCGGGGCATGCCAAACCCCACATGGTCACAGTGTCTGGTCCGTGTCACTTACCTCATTGCGTCTCATTCCACTGGGAGGAGGCAGAACACATTTCATAGCTTATATTTAACGTTGCTCTTCTCCTGTAGCATGGGTAGTTCATGTTAATCTCTCGCTGTGCCTAATTGATTAGCTTTATCATAGGCCTGTATATGCAGAGAAACGAGGCTCTGTGTTATATACTGTTGTTATTATTATAGGCAAGCCTGAATGCCTACCATGATGGTTTATCTTGACTGTCAGCTTGGTGGGATTTGGAGTCACCTAGGAGATAATAGGTTGAAGGCATTTCTGGAGAAATTTATCTGAGGAGGTGTCTAGGACCTAATCAAAAGGGAACAGGAAGAAAGCCAGCGGAGTACCAGTGTTTCTTTCTTTTTCTTTCCAACAAGATACAATGTGAGCAACTGCTTTGCTTTCCAACTGGATAAAGTTGGTCAAGTTACCTCCTCTCTGTTGTCATAGCTACAGCCTCCACCGCCATGATGGACTACAGCTTTAAGCTGAATGCCGTGATAAACCCTTCCTGCCCAAGTTTCTTCTGTCGAGGATTTTGTGACAGAATCAAAGAAAGTAGCCAATCACACACACACACACACACACACACACACACACACACACACACACACACACACACACTGGGGAGGACATGGAGACACAGCTGAGCATGCAGTGTATCTGTGACCTTGCACTCGGTGTGGTTTCAGGAAAAAAGAAGATCTCAGAAAACCCCTTGTACATGAAAAGAATCTGTTGTAATTTCATAGGAAAGACCCGTGTGCTTAGGGGCCATCATCTTCTCCCTGCATCAAGCATCTGAAATCGCTGGAGACCCATCTAGAAACCAAGGGGAAAGCCAAATTTCTGGTCCTTAGGTCTCTCTCTGGCTGTCCCTCCTAGACCACTGGGGGGTTTTATTTTGAGATCACTTTGGGTGCTCCCCACGCCCAGGGTTTGAGTTGTGAGAAATGACAGGGAATCGCTTTTACCTCTTGAGCTGCCGGGCTTCCAACCCTGAGCTTGCCCTCCCTCTTCGCTCCCTTCTCCAACTTGCTTGCCAAGGTTAAACCCTAGTTTCTTTGTCTTTTCAATCTCCCCGTCAACCTTGTGGGCAATGCCCCAAGGCTCGGTAAACCTGAAGTACCACACCTGCCCTCAAGCACCTCTGGAGAAGCCACACAAACATTTGGGCAACGCATGGCAAACAGACACTTGGCCTCGCTGAAGGTCGCTGACGGATTTTCCACCCTGAACTCAGGGCTTGTCCCAGACCCCGTATCCAGGGCAGAATTCATAGGGAAGAGGCAAATGGCTGCCTCCTGCATGCACACTAGGGCCCATGCCAAAGTCCACACCTCACAGGTCATCCAAGGCCACTGTCCCTGCCCAGCCCTCTGTCTCGCTGCCCTGCGTCATTGTCCTCTGCAAGTGGCTTGCTTATGGTTTCCTGTCTCGATTGCCCATCTTCTACACTTGATCTTAGCCAAAAGGCTGAGAAGCCATGCCCGTCTTTAAAAAAAAATAATAATTATTATTATTAATTGTATGCATAGGACGGGTGCAGAGGTCAGGAGAAGGTGTCAGATTTTCCTGGAACTGAGTTACTGATGGTTGTGAGATGCTAGGAACTAACACTGAGACCTTCAAAAAGAACATCACTGAGTGCTCTTAACCCCTGAGCCGGCTCTCCAGTCCCCTAGTTGTCTGTCTTTTGAGAACCAATGCCCTGGAAAGACGCTGTGTGTGACATCCAACCCTGGGCCCTCCAGCACCCAACAGTGCTGCCACAGCTAGTACTTCCTGAGCCTTTGGGGACCATCTGATACCGGACTTCCTGGTGCAAGTAATGGGTTAACCTGTCCCTTCTCACCTTGGCCTTGGCAGGGGGTCTTCCTTTCTGTCACCATTTCTTAGCCATTTGGAGCATGCTCACTCACGTTCACACTCACAACACCTAGCACAGCTCTTATACATCTTAGAAACGTGTACATATGTTTTCCAGACGACTAAAGCAGGGGGCGGGGCAACCCCAGCATTCTGCTGTGTGCAAAGCTGGTGGATCTGAGAGAATGTAAGCTGCCACTGAGAGTCTGTTATAGGAACCACGGCGCCCTGTGCAGCCCTGAACAGAGCCCAGCAGTAAAGCGCAAGGCTGGCTCTAGGTCATTCTGGGGTTCCTGGGGCTGCTCTCTCCATATCTGCAGAGGGCAGAGCTTCCCTGCCTCTGCTATGCGGACAGAGCCAGACCGTTAATCTCTGTGCTTGTTGAATGCATCCTCTTTGACATGGTCAGCCCCCACCCCCAGGGTCTGGGCTGTGAGACCCAAAGTTCACCAGCCAGCATTTTAGTTGATGGTTGGTGGAGTTGTGGCTTAGGGATAAATGCTCTCACAAAGAAAGGGCTCCCTGAAGCCTTAGTGGCTTTATAGGAAGAAGAAGACACAGGGGACCTGGGCTAGCGCACCTGCTGCCTGCATCAAGTTACAATGACCTCATGATGCAGGAAGAAGGCCCTGGAGGGAAGCCAGTATCTTGCTCTTGGACATCCCAGCCTTCAGAACCATTAGCCCAATAAACCACAAACCATAAGCCAGCCTCAGCGACCAAAGAAGTCTAGAACAAAGCAGCTCTCCAGTCTCCGGCATTTTGTTACAGCAGCAGAAAACAAACTGACACTCCCCGGTGCCTGGTACTTCTGATTGAACAGCAAAGAGCTGGCATTCGTGGACACAGGTCTATTCGTCCTGAAGGAGACCCGGGGGGAGGACTTCAGACATGTCTCACCAGGGTGGATACGCAGTCCCAAGCAGGCCCTGGCTAGGTTCTGATGTTCCTTTTTGGCCCTTGCCGACTCATGGACACTGATCTCATCTTGTGCTCATCCATCTCGAGCTACCTCACGGTTTTGTGGCACAGGTTACGGGCACAGGCGTTCAAAGGCCTCACGGTCCTCAGGTTTGGACCATCGAGCAATACCATCAGCCGCAAGTACCCATGATTCCTCACTCCGACAGGCAAGGTAGTTCAGTGGTAGAGCATTTGCCTAGCACACGGAAAGGCCCCGGGTTCCCAAAGATAAAAATAAAAAAAGTAAGCTTACAGCTTTGGTGTATCGCTGGATGGGACTACAAGATTGGGTGGCCACTATGAAATTTCCTAGGAAGGTGTTTTTCACTGCTGTCACAAGCACCTTGACCAAAAGCACAGTGGGGAGGGAGGGGTTTATTTTAGCTCACAGTTCACAGTCCATCGTGGAGGAAAGACAGGACCAGAGGCCATGGAGACTCCTCTGGCTTCCATATACCATCCAGGACTCCCTGCCTAGGGGTGGTACCACCCAAAGTGGGCTGGTACCTCCCACTTCAACTGTCAATCAAGAAAATGCCTATAGGTAATCTGATGTAGTCATCCTCTCAGTTAAGGCCCCCTCTTCCCAACTGACTTCAGTTTGTGTCAAGTTGTGAAGAAAAGCAAAAGAAGAGTTCTAAACCAAACAAGCAAAGCCATGACCCAGCCATACCATTCCAAGCCAGTATAACACAGATGTTTTTTCTATGTCCACGTTTCTAGCTACTCTGTTCACAACAGGTAGGACATGGACTCCGTCTGGCTGTCCACCAGTGGATGGATGGATAAGGAAAATGTGGCTCCATGTACCCGAAGGGATTTCATTCGGCTGTAAGGATGGATTCATGACATTTGCAGCAAAATGAATAGAACTGAATATTATCTTAGGTGTTCGTGCCCAGAAAGACAAATACCACACACTCTCTCATGTGTGCATCCCAGGTTTTAATTTCTATATGTGTCTTCTGGGAAGGTTGTGGGGAGGGAGACGACGACAGTGAGCCAATACCTGAGACTTGAAAGAGGAAGAAAGCTATGTGGAGGGGAAGGAGGGGGGAGGGGAGACGAGAGAAGGAAAGAGAATAAACAAAACGATGTATGGAACTCTTAGGGTGCCTATTACCTTATGTGCTAATATTAAAAAAAAAATAATGAAAAATAAAACTTAAAAGACCCAAAAGCTGAAATCTTAACTAATTAATAATTTCTCCATGACAAACGGGAAGCCTAGTGCTCTGGAATCAGGGCTAGCTGGTCATGGGTGAACACATATCTACTGGTATGTGTACAGATGCTTCTTGAGCTGTTTTGTCCTGGGCCACCTCTCCAGAACCCAGACACCTCCCACTCATGTCCAGTGTCCTCAGAATCTCCGCCTCTCTCACTTGGGAGCCGAGGGGCCCAGTTTGCTTTGTTGTTTTGTTTCTCTGGTCCCTGCTGGCTGATCTGGTCACTGTTCTGGGAGGCAGGGGTTCCTGCCCAGGCATAGTCTAACAACAGTGACACTCTAGGGCAAGTGCCTCTGGGCAGGTGGGATGCTGTCAAGGTCAAGGCCAGTCAGCCTTTGGGCAGACTTGCTCCCTGAGCTCCTGGCCCACGACCGGGGATGCCTGGGTCTTAGGCCTCCTCCTTTCTTCTGTCATCCCAGGGCTGTGACTCTCCCCTCAGCACACACAGCAGCTTGTCAGAAGTTCAGAAGTAAGGTGGGCCAAATAAACCGAGGTAAGTGACCAGGCCGGGGTGGCCCACTTTTCTTGACTGCTTCAGAAGCCACCAGGCAGAAGCTGTACAAACAACACATGAAACCCAGAGAGACGCAGTCAGAAGGGCAAAGAGGCCCTTCGGTACTAAGTGGAGTGGGCCGAGAAAGAAGTGTGCCTTTTCCAGCTCTCAGTAATATAGGAAGCCAACCCTCTTCTCAGAGAAACATCAAGGTCTTCAGGGCTCGGGGTCGCAGGCCCACTACCGCTTAATCTCAGAGCTAGTGCAGAACTCCAGGCTCTGTGCATGTTGATTTAGGTCGGGAAGACAGGGCTGTGGCACGGCCATCGAAGTCATGAACAACTGAAGGGCTCTCTCTGGCCCAGCAGACAGGACTCCCAGCCCCATGATCCAAACAAGAAAACCAACCTCCAGGACCATCACACTCCCAGGAGAGGTGCGGTGAGAAACAAGAAGTGATTCCCATTTGCCAGTGAGAATGCTACTTCACCAAGGTACCTACCTCACTGGTACAGTAAGGCACAACCCTGAGCTCCCTCCCCTGCTCTGGGTGAGGAATCCCTGAGTCATTTGCTCACGTCTCCAGAGTGCATGCCAGGTGCTCTCTTCCTCCTCAAGTGCCAAAACATTACCACAGAACCCTGCAAAAAAAAAAAAAAAAAAAAAAAAAAAAAAAAAAAAAAAAAAAAAAAAACCAAGAAATAGTTTCCAGGCATCAAAGACACAGAGCTACTTGGGGAAGATGGGGTTTCAGGAGGATGCCCGGTACCAACCCTCCTAGGTAGGCATATGCTATCAAGGGTAAGGCCAGGCAGCATTTGAGGGGACTTGCTCACCGGGTCCTTCCCCACTCTCTGCTTCTGTGGACACAGCGAGCTGCTCCTCTAGGATCTGGGAGGAACAGATAGGGTCACAGGACAGTAATGGGAGGTGGATGCCCAGGAGCCAGACATGTTTGCCTGGTTCCAGGTTTGCCTCTGAGGCAGCATCCGCCACTGGGTCTGGGCCCCAAGCTTTTCTTTGGCGCTGACTCAGTGAAAGTGAGGACGTGGCTGCTCTTAGGTTTGATTGAGGGGAAGGGTTTTTTGTTTTGTTTTGTTTTGTTTTTGTTTTTTTATTGTAGATATGAGGGAGAGATCAGCCAGAGGCATCTGGAAGGGTCCTGACGGAACACAGCCAGCACAATAGATTGAGCCGTGAGAGGAGAGAGAGAAGGGGGAGTAAGGGGGGAAGGAGAGAGGAGGACAAAAGAAGACCCAGGAGAGAGAGAGAGAGGGAGGGAGGGAGGGAGAGAGAGAGAGAGAGAGAGAGAGAGAGAGAGAGAGAGAGAGAGACAACACCAAGGGAAAGAGGACCAAGAGAAGAACCAAGAGAGTCCAGTGGTTAGCTTACATAGGAATGAGAAGTGTCAGTTCTGATACGTTAATGGGCACCTCAGCCATTTGTCCTTTGGGACCTCACACTGAGGACATGTTTGCAAACACCTCAGACCTTTTGGAAAGGCTTTGACTAGATGGATGCCAGTGGGTGGACAGGCTGGGAAGGGATGAGGGCCCATGAGGCAAGAACAAAGGGGTTTTCCTACCCTCTGCCCAGCTCTCCTGGGACCAGGGTAAGAGGTTAGGATTCCCAAGGGCGAGGGGAGCAGCGGTAAGCTTCTCAGATGGGAGAGACTAAAAATACTGCCCCTGGGACAAACCAGAGGAGCATATGGGAAGGCTAAAGGGACCCTGAGATGCCTAGTGTCCTTGAATGCCCTTCGAAATACTTGAACCAGAAAAGGTCAGGATGGAACTGGTGAAATCTTTGTGGGGGTGAGGTATAGTAACAGTAGTATATTTTGGCCCCCTCATTCTCTCTCTCAGGCTAGCCTACACCACCCCCCATCTGCCCAAAAAGTCTTCCTCCCTTGAGGAATCAATTCTGATGAATTCTGAATCAATTTTGATTAATACCCGCCCCTTGCTAATTTTTCTCTCACACAGGAAGCCACGAGGAAGGGAGACACGTAAGTTTAGCTCCAAACTGCCGCCTTCCTTGCCTTTGGAGAATCGTCTGTCCCTTTTCCAGTCTGCCCTTAAGAACACATCTTACTTTCTGATGAGGTGTGAGGGAACACAGACAGAAGGAGTCACCCACATGCCCGTTTCCACTCTCTCCATACTCCGTCTCCCCTTTAATGGGCCCTGCTTCCGGCAGGCACTCTCAGGGTCAGTCCCAAGGTCCCAGCCACCCTGTGTCCTATCTGTTCTCAGCTTGGGGACAGACAGGGTGGGCCAATTGGCAGACAGCAAGGGAATGGGCAAAGTGCCCAGTCCTCCAAGGGCCCCACTTATCAGCCCTGAGTAGGGGCTGGGTCCTTCCGCTGCCTGTGTCTAAAGCACCAGTCCTAATCAGCTGCCCCAGAACACTGCCGGACCAGCATGGTGAGCTAGTTCGAGGTGGCCCTTGAAGCAGGAGGCTTCAGGACCATGAGTCGCGTTTTCTTGCTTCAACTTTCCAATTGCTGAATATTTTGAGATTTTTTTTTCTGCCTGTAACAAAAATAAGTGGTGTTCAACTGACCAACAGTTTCCTAGAACCAGCCATTCTTGCAGCTGGCCGGCCCTCTCAGGGATGAAGTGAGGGTCAAGGGGCAGAGGCTGCTGGCTGCACATCGAGTGCTCGGCGAAGCAGAGTGATCAGTCTAGGCCCACCAGCCCCAGAGCCCCACGACGAAAATCCCGCGGTCCTATTCCACCCTGCTGCGTCCGAAGGGGGCAGTGAGCAACCACGGGGCACCGTACCCACTATGGGTTTACCCGCCCCCCGGAAGAGGTCCCGAAGCAGACTGTCTCCTAGTCGGTGGGCCACAGCAGTGTCGCCCGTGCCCGGCAGGGGGCGCCGGCAGCCTCGGGCGGCTGCTGAGCCCGGTCCCTGACGTCACCGCCCGCGGTCGCCATAGCAACGGCCTCACCAGCGCGCGCGTCAGAGCCTCCAGTCTCTTGGCAACCGCCCGATCTCCGCTCCCCCTCGGCAGGCACCGGGCCGCGCGTCGCTCTGGCGTCAAAACGACGTCAATGGGCTGTGCCTGCCGCGGGGGGCGGGGGCGGGGCGGGGCTTGCGCGGGGCGGGGCCGGGGCGGGGCGGGGCGTTGCCGCGTGCGGCCGGCGGCGGCGGGGCGCTGACATGCGGCGCGGCCCGGGCGGCGGCAGCAGCGTTGGCGGCGGCGGCGCGAACGGCGGGCGCCGGAGCAGAGCAAGCAGCCGAGCGAGTGGCGTCCCGGGTCGGGCACACGGAGGGCGGCGGAGGTGAGCGATGGCGCGAGTTCGGGTCTCCGAGGCCCGCAGGTGCGCGCATAGGGTCGCGGGCAGGACTCCAGCCCCGCGGGCTCCCCATTGTTGCGGGTCGGCGCCCGGAGGCGGGTCTGTGAGCGCCCGGTTGAGAAGCCTGTCCTAAGGGACTGAGCGCTGGCTCTAACGGACGGGAGCACGGTGAAAGCCTGGGGCCCGAGGGTGTCCAGGGGCTGGCGTGGGGTCCACCGAGGGTGGACTGCTGGCGCGCGCTCCCGGTCAGGACCGGGGGTCGGGGGGCGCGTGCGTGGGGGCTCGCACTGAGGGAACCTGGGATCGAGGGGGCGCGCGCGTGGGGGGCGCGGGCTGGGAGCCTAGGATCCTAGGGCTCTGACTAGGGAATTCGGGGTAAAGGGGGTGCGTGCGTGGAGACTTTAGTCCAGGGGGACACAGTGTCAAGGAATGAGCGAGTGGGGGTGTGAGCTGCGATCCAGTGTCGGGGCCACAGTAGGAGCCTCGGGCTGGAGGAACACAGGGTCGAGGACGCACGCCCGGTGGCCAGTGGGACAGTTTTGGTGGCCGGGCTTGGCGGGGAACGGGATCGGGCCGGGGTCGGTCGGTGCTGAGCGCACTCCTCGCTGACCCGCAGGTGCGGCCCGAAGCCATGGTGATCATGTCGGAGTTCAGCGCGGTCCCCACAGGCACCGGCCAGGGCCAGCAGAAGCCCCTCCGGGTGGGCTTTTACGACGTGGAACGAACCCTGGGCAAAGGCAATTTTGCAGTGGTTAAGCTGGCGCGGCACCGAGTCACCAAAACGCAGGTGCGCGCGCGTGTTGTGTGTGTGTGTATGTGTGTGTGTGTGTGTGTGTGTGTGTGTGTGTGTGTGGTGTGGGGGGAGAACTAAACCAGGGGGGTGGATCCAGCCAGGGGGTGGACCCCTGTGCTGATTCAGTCCTGCAGAGTTGATTGTCACAATTGTAAACGATGACAGTGTTTAGTCTGGTAAAGGGGGGAAAAAAAGCTTCTACATAATTTGTACAATTACTAGGGAACAGCGAAGATAATAATGACCAGCAGCCGCCCCCTCCCCGCAAGAGGGGGGGAGGGAGAGAGGATGGGAGGGGGGAGAGAGAGAGAGAGAGAGAGAGAGAGAGAGAGAGAGAGAGAGAGAGAGAGAGAACAGGAGAAGGAACAACAGAAACGAGCGGCTGCTGGTAACGCTAGCTGGCAAATGGCAAATACAGGGGCTTTAATTCAACTTCTATCCCTTTGAATAATGTTAGTGGCTACTTTTATTTTATTTTTCCCCCCAACTTCTTGTGACCTTTTGAAGACATCAAACGTTCGAGAAATTCACTTGCCAAAAAAATAAAATAAATAAATAAATAAATAGAAAGAAAGAAAAAAGACGGTGCAAATGAGGTGACTTGAAGGTTTATTTACCCTCCCCTCTTCCTTTGAAAATCTGTAGGTTGCAATTAAAATAATTGACAAGACACGGTTAGATTCTAGTAATCTGGAGAAGATCTACCGGGAGGTCCAGCTCATGAAACTCCTGAACCACCCAAATATTATCAAGCTTTACCAGGTGAGCCGGAGGGGCCTCCCTGCTCCGTGGGACACATCCATTGATTTTTCTCCTGTCACACCCTGAGACTCCTTGGGTCCCTGAAGGTAGTTTGGGGTTTCCGATGCTGTGTGGGAACCGAACCACTTAGTACAAAGTAGCTGGATTGACCTTCACGAGGCTGGGTAGCTTTATTGACTGTTGAGTCTCTTGCTGTGGGTCCTACCTGTTCACGTTTTGGACATGTTGAGATCTGTTGACGAAGTCCTGTCACTGGGAGGATAGCCCTGTGTATGCTCGGTCGGCTCGAGCGAAGGACAAACTTGAGCAAAACTCGGAACTTCTGCCTTTGCAGATGGTTGCTAAACGTCAAAGAAGCAGCTGTTCTTTCCCCAGGTCTCCTTAATGTATCTTTGGGATACAGCGCTAAGGAAAGACAGGGAGATACTTCAGCCCCTAGGAACTTGCCATTTAATCTGGGCGGAGGACGTGCGTGCCTCACCCGCTTGTCTGTCTGTTGTTCCCTGACAATCTTCCTCAGCAGTCTGCCTGGTGATAACTGGCTGCTTCTGCTGCTGTGAAATAGCTCTGTGTGTGTGGAGAAACCAGGGCTTGTGGGTTGAATTGGTGTGTGGTTCCTGTCAGTGACTCTCAGGATCCTTGTGAGCCTGGGGTGACTGCAAGGGACAGTTGGAAAAGCTGTGCGCACGGTTCAGGAGGGGAAAGAACTGTAATTTAAAATTACCCCCTGGCCAGTCCTTTTCAGAACAAAGACAGACAGGTCTCTGGAGCTTGTGTTTGGCCTGTGGTGACGGCTCCCTCTGAATCTCTTAAGCACAGAGCCCAGGGCTGTGCATTCAGGGGGTCGTGCCTTATTTCAGTCTTTAAGTGGTGGTGCTTGAAGACAGGTTTCCTCTGTGGTCAGTGCTTGAGAGAGGGGACTGGGGAGGCTTGACCCCTGTGCTCCTGCCTGTTTGTGGATGCCCATCTGTCTTAGCACCCTCTTCCTGCCTTCCACTTGCCCACCAGGTCAGTCTCACCAAGGGAACGTTACCCAGGGGATGGATGTCAGAGTAGATATTTTAGCTCCTGTCTTCAGTGACTCAGCCTTCAGGATCTGGTGGGCTGCTGAGGCCAGTTGGTCCTCTGGTCTCGCTTGATACTGGTGTCTAGCATTCATTCAGCTGGCCCCGGGCCCCAGAGGCCTGCTGAGGCATCTCATTCTCTCCTTTGGGTGGGGGTGGGGAGTGTTCGTCTGGTTGTATCTGTTGAGATAGGGTCTTGCCATGTAGTTGCTCTAGCTGGCCCTGGTGCTCTCTGTGCCCTGCCGGCCTTAAATTGTGGCAGTCTCCCGCCGCATAGTCTCTGAGGACAGATGTCTGCCACCACGGTTGGCTTATTTTGGGTCTTAAAAGGTTAAAAGATGTAGACTCTGAGTTCATTTTCCTTCCCCTTTCTGACCTCTGCTGCACCGTGGGGAGTGGGGAGGGGACGATGGCTGAACTTTGAGCTGAATTGCTATGGTTTTTAATAACACTTTTCTTAGTAAAATTTATGACTGAAGAAGCTTCTTTAAAAGTATCTTCTAAAGGAATAACAGTACATCTTAAACCCAAAGAAACCTTTCTTCCTATTGGAATATAGGAAGAAATATTTTCTCTATTTACTTGTATTGAGACAGTTTCACTACGTAGACTGACTGGGCTAGGACTGCTATGTAGACCAGGCTGGCCTTGAACTTCTGGTAATTCTGCCTCTGCCTCCTGAGTGCTGGGATTACAGGAGTATGCTACATACCTGGCTCCCCTGGAATATTTAACCTATGGGTATGCACAAGTGAGGGAACAACAACAATAAGCCCTGAATCTTTGTATCTTTGTTGCTTAGTTATGGTTTAAATGGTTTTTTTTTTTTGTAAGTAACAAAGTTGCCGATCAATAAATAAACTCTGAAGGTGTATGTTGACACTGACCGTCACTGTTGACACATGCCAGGCACTGCACTGTACAAAGAGCAGTCCCCTGTAGCTTACCTTGGCAAGGCTGTGTTCTTAAAGGCTTAATGTCCTGTCAATAAAGCGAGGGGGGCCGGGGCATTTGTATCGATCACTCTGGCTGCTTTGGGTTTTGTCCCTGGGGCTTCTGAAAGGACACTCCCAGGATCCTGGCACGCATGGCCTTCAGAGCTCCCAGGGGGGCATGCAAGGCAAATGCTTGCCCTGTCCAGTCTTGTTTGTGGCTCTCTCCTTTTTTAGAGGAGGGTTGCCAGGACAGACAGGACCAGGAGACGGCGGGGTGGATGTGTGTAAAGTTGCTTCTCTGGGTTGTGGATTTTTTTTCCCCCTCCCTCTCTCCTTCCTTAAATGATGGAGGTAGTTTTTTGGAGAGGTCAAAGGTTGCTTTGGGTTCGAGTGCGACTACCACGGCGTCTATGTGAGCCTTTCTCCTCCCCTTAAGTTTTTCCTTATTTTTGTTGTCACTTCAGGTTATGGAGACAAAAGACATGCTGTACATTGTCACGGAGTTTGCCAAAAATGGAGAAATGTTCGGTGAGTCCCATTTCTTGTAGCACTAGGCGAAACCTGCCTCCTTGTGCCACCCTGCATGCCTACACCTCCAAAGGTCCTCAGCATGTCTTTGCCCCGCCCCGGGGAGGCTCAGCGTCTTCTGGTGTGACTTTTCCTTTGGTTGTCCCTCAGATTATCTGACTTCCAACGGGCACTTGAGTGAAAACGAGGCTAGGAAGAAATTCTGGCAGATCCTGTCAGCCGTGGAGTACTGCCACAACCATCACATCGTCCACCGGGACCTTAAGACAGAGAACCTTCTGCTGGACGGCAACATGGACATCAAGCTGGCAGGCAAGAATGTGGCAGGGGCTTTGGGGTGGGGGGCCCTGTGGGACATCTGGTTCCAGTGCACCCAGCAGCCACGGTACATGCCGGTCCCAAACCAATGCCAGTGCCTCTTCCTTTGCCTCGCAGATTTTGGATTTGGGAATTTCTACAAGCCAGGGGAGCCTCTGTCTACTTGGTGTGGGAGCCCCCCCTATGCTGCTCCCGAAGTCTTTGAGGGGAAGGAGTATGAAGGTCCCCAGCTGGACATCTGGGTAGGGAGCCTTTTTGGACCCTGCTGCCTGCCAGTATGTCCCTGGAGCCGGCAAGCAGGGTACCAACACGAGCTGTCTGGTCATTCACAGAGCCTCGGCGTGGTGCTGTATGTCCTGGTCTGTGGCTCCCTCCCTTTTGATGGACCCAACCTGCCTACGCTGAGACAGCGGGTGCTGGAGGGCCGCTTCCGCATCCCCTTCTTCATGTCTCAAGGTGGGTGAGCGTGGAGCTGGTCTGCCCTGGGAGCCTTAGATGAGCTGGGTGGTGGCTTTAGGGAAGAGGTAGTGGGTGGGTCTCGCCAGCGCCTGCCCTGCTGCCTAGCAAGTCTGCAGTCAAGTCGAGACTCAGGGCTGGGTGATCGGACTGCAAGAGAAACTCAACCTACAGGTGCTTTCTAGTGCCCTACTTACAGCTCACACAGGAAGCTCTCCCTGAAGTCTGTCTCCTGTAAGCCTGTCTCCGCAGTCCCCCCTACTAGCCAGGTCCTTCCATCTTTTCCTCACTCCCACCATCAGACCCCAAGGTGCCCGCCCCTCTCACACACAAGGCTTTCTGCTTCACAAAGTCGCCTAGACTCAATAGGAGGGATAGTCTAAATGGTTTTGAACCGAGAGTACTTAGAAAGATAGAGTGTCTTCTCTGGTTCTGGTCCCCATCATGGTGGCTCTTCTCTGAGGCAGGGGGGGCAAGACCGAAATGGCAGCTTCAGACTTCTTGACTATCACGTGGGTGGTTTCCGCCCGTGTGATACGCTCTGCTGTGGGAGTAGGAATAAGCCCCCAGGCTCCGTGCCCTGTCCTCAGCGAGTCCTTCACTCCCACAGACTGTGAGACACTGATCAGACGCATGCTGGTAGTGGACCCCGCCAAGCGCATCACCATTGCCCAGATCCGCCAGCACCGATGGATGCAGGCCGACCCCACCCTCCTGCAGCAGGACGACCCTGCCTTCTCCATGCAGGGCTACACCTCCAACCTGGGCGACTACAACGAGCAGGTGCTGGGCATCATGCAGGCCCTGGGCATCGACCGGCAGAGGACAGTAGAGGTGAGCATGCAAGGCCCTCACATTCTGGGATGCTGGTGGGATCGTGTTTCTCCAGCAAAGCGGGCCCTTCCCTGTGGAGTTAAAAATGGAGGTGCAGTCTAGTTTCAGGGCCAGCTTGTCTAAGGATATTCTTGGCTACCTGGAGTAGTCTCATAGGGAAGCCTAGTGGCCGGCGAGGCTGAGGCCTCATTCTGACTCTGCCGTCCCTGCTCCCTAAGTCTCTACAGAACAGCAGCTACAACCACTTTGCGGCTATTTACTACCTCCTGCTCGAGCGCCTCAGGGAGCATCGAAGCACCCAGCCCTCATCCCGGGCCACCCCTGCACCTGCCAGACAGCCTCAGCTCCGAAACTCAGACCTCAGCAGTCTGGAGGTAAGGGTGAGCTCCCTCTCAGAGCCCTGCTCCCATCCCTTTGAGACGTCCCATCAGAGCTCAGAGTCCTGTGCTTAGACATGGCTTATACTCTCAGGGCAGTCCCCCCTGGATGCCAGTGCAAGTCTGCTTATGCTTCAACCACAAGCTGTGGGGAGGGGCGGTGGGGAGAGGAGAGCATCTGAGGGAAGCTATGGCTACTCTACTCTGGGCCAGGCTCTGCAGGCTCTTGTACTTGCATGCAAACACGCACATGTACACGCACACCAGTCACCTGCACATGAGTGGGACCTCAGAGACATAGTGCCCTCAGCTAGCATCAGGCCAGCTTCTGTCAGTTTTACCTGTAGGACCACTGCTGCCACTGGTAACTGACCCTGGAATTACTCCCTCACAAACCCCTCCCTCCTCTCTGACCCCAGGTTCCTCAAGAAATTCTCCCATGTGACCCTTTCCGGCCCTCTCTGCTGTGCCCGCAGCCCCAGGCCTTGGCTCAGTCTGTCCTGCAGGCTGAGATAGACTGTGATCTCCACAGTTCGCTTCAGGTGTGTGGGCGTTGGTCCTCGGTGGGTTCCTCACTCTCCCCTGGTGGCCGTGTTCCACCAGAATCCATCCTTTGAGTCTCGGAAGTGACCGGCTTTTGTCTCTCCTTTGCAGCCCTTATTCTTCCCCCTGGATACCAACTGCAGCGGAGTGTTCCGGCACCGATCCATCTCCCCCAGCAGCCTGCTGGACACAGCTATCAGTGAGGAGGCCAGGCAGGGTCCCAGCCTGGAGGAGGAGCAGGAGGTCCAGGAACCCCTGCCTGGCAGCACTGGCCGGAGGCATACACTGGCTGAAGTTTCCACCCACTTCTCCCCGCTCAACCCTCCTTGTAAGTACAGAGACCCAGTATCCAGGGTGAGGGCCAAGCCCACTTGAAATGGGCCCTTGGCCTGGCATTCTCCCTCCGTTAGGTTGTTTTGTTTTTAGTGACCCATGGTTCATACTTGGTGACAGGCCACCCCCTTGGCTGTCCCAGGCACTGAACCTTTTCCTCTTCTGGGATCCGAGCCTTGATGTTTAGCTAGCCATCTGCCCTTGCACCTATGGGCTCACAGCCAGGGCCTCTAGGCTCTGGTGGCCTAGATTAAGCTCGAGTTGGGGAATACCATACCCCAGCCTCCCCTCACTTAACAGGCCAAGTACCTTGCCCCTCAGGCTGCACGTTGTGGGTGTGGTGTCTCCTGCTCAATCACTTGATCTCCCCACAGGCATAATTGTCTCCTCCTCTGCCGCTGTGAGTCCCTCGGAAGGAACTAGCTCTGACAGCTGCCTCCCCTTTTCTGCAAGCGAAGGTCCTGCAGGGCTTGGTGGTGGCCTGGCCACCCCAGGGCTTCTGGGCACCAGCTCTCCAGTCAGATTGGCCTCACCCTTCCTGGGATCACAGTCAGCCACCCCTGTGCTACAGAGTCAGGCAGGTCTGGGTGCGACTGTCTTACCTCCTGTCAGCTTCCAGGAGGGACGGAGAGCGTCGGATACGTCTCTCACTCAAGGTAAGGTCCCCTCCATGCTCATCCGTCCTGCCCCAGTGGCCATCCCTGTCCTTGATGGGAGTTATGTGTGTGTCAGCCTGAACAGGTCCCTCCGTGCCCCTCAGACACACTGGACGTGCAATCCCAGTTCTAGGCAGCCCGACTTACAGGGTAGACTCGGACCCGGCCGTGAGTGCAAGGGACGACCGTTCTGGGCAACTAGCAGGATGGCCAGGGTCAAGGAAGGGACCTTGACAAAAACAGTCCCATGCTTGCTTTAGATTTTTCTATGTCACTCAGCAGGTACCCATGAGGCCCTGTACGTCTGTGTCAGTCCGGGCAGCCTCCCGAGCCCAGTGCACTGCACACTCTCTCCCCCACAGCATACCCAGACACACCTGTGGGAGGGACCACAGCCCCACACCTAGAAAGAAGGCCATGGAGGAGGTGTGGATGTTGGAGTCAGGAGCTGGCAGCTGCCGTGCGAGCCCTGTAGGGAACCTTAGCCATAGCTGCCCAGTTCTTCCCTTCCCTCCACAGAGCATGGAAACCCCAGTAGGCTGAAAGCTATCGGCCATCACCTAGAGCCAGGCCTGCTAACCCCCTGCTCTTGTCTCCATAGGGCTGAAGGCCTTCCGGCAGCAGCTAAGGAAAAACGCGAGGACCAAGGGGTTCCTGGGACTGAACAAGATCAAAGGATTGGCCCGTCAGGTGTGCCAGTCCTCCATCCGAGGTTCCCGGGGAGGGATGAGTACCTTCCACACCCCGGCCCCAAGCTCAGGTCTGCAAGGCTGCACGGCCAGCAGTCGCGAGGGCAGGAGCCTGCTCGAAGAGGTGCTGCACCAGCAGAGGTAGGCCTGACCTGCCATCCTGCTCCTGTGCTCCGGGCCCTTTCTGTTAAGGAGCCCATGAAACAAGCTCCCTGTGTGCTGTGATGTCCCCTGTCGTGTGGTTTCCTTAAGGGACATTTTGGTTGGGGTTAGAGCAAGGAGAGGCAGTGGGTAGGTTTGGTAACCCTCTGTGGGTAGAGGGCAATGGTGACCAAGACCTTCTTCCTGTTGAGCTTGACATCTCTGA
This sequence comes from Rattus norvegicus, assembly GCF_021556685.1. Taxonomy (NCBI): domain Eukaryota; kingdom Metazoa; phylum Chordata; class Mammalia; order Rodentia; family Muridae; genus Rattus; species Rattus norvegicus. Next base: position 10,719,034 of record NC_141553.1, on the reverse strand, counting down.
GTTGCCGCAACAGCCAGGACGTGGGGGCAGGATGGCTCAGGGATGTGTCACGTCACACACAAAGCTATGTGAAACCCCATCTGCCGAGAGCAGCTTTGAGGTGGGCGGGACCCACCTGGGCAGTTCCGGGAAACCAGAGCGCTGCTGGGCGGAGCCAACGAGGGTAACCGACCTCCTCCCTCCCCGTCTCTCTGTTCTTCAGGCTGCTCCAGTTACAGCACCACTCAGCCGTCTCATCTGACTACCAGCAGGCCCCCCAACTGTCCCCCGTCCCCTACGTGCTCACTCCCTGTGATGGCCTTCTCGTGTCTGGAATCCCACTGCTGCCAACGCCCCTCCTCCAGCCCGGCATGTCCCCCGTGGCGTCTGCCGCGCAGCTCCTGGATGCCCACTTGCACATCAGTGCTGGCCCAGTGGCCCTCCCCACTGGTCCCCTGCCACAGTGCCTCACCAGGCTGTCCCCAAGCTGTGATCCTGCTGGGCTGCCGCAGGGGGATTGTGAGATGGAGGACCTGACCTCTGGCCAGCGGGGGACGTTCGTCCTGGTACAGTGAGGGTGACTCTGCCACACCCCTGCCCCCCCACCCCACGGATGGACTCTTCCAAGCAATAATTTCAGAGTATGTGAAGATGGTTTCGGACTCAAAAGCCAAGAACTTTCTAGACGTGAAACAAGCAATATGTTTGGTGTACGGGCTTTTTTAGGAGTTTTTTTGTTTTTGTTTTTGTTTTTGTTTTTTTCCTTGCACTGAGTGACCTCAATGATAAGTAGGGATGGAAACTTTCTGAAGAAAAATAATAATTAAGAGTATGTCATGTGGGCGGGCGGATGGGAGGGAAGGACAATGAGGGGAGAGAGGCCCTCGCGGCTGAGCTGAAGAAGAGAGGGGCCACGCTGCTCAGGGACCTACACTCCTGTTCACGGTCCGTCACCGTCACGTGACAAGCGCTTGGACGTCCCTGGAGGGGGGCAGCTCGTACCGTGGCTCGCGCCCGTGTGTGTTGGTCGGCATCGTTTTGGGTTTGGCTTCACAGCGCTCCACCTCCGAAACGCTCCGAAGTTGCTGCTCTCCGTGTGCGTTTCAGAATAGCCAAGCATCAGCCTAGGGGAAGACCCCGCCCAATCCTGGGATTTTCCCCCGCGTCATACAGAGGACCGCCTCGCATCGCCTCTCAGTTTAAGATTCTGTAGCTGCTCAAGTCAGTTCGCCCGGCTTATTCAGAGGACTGGAAGCGGGTAAGGACCTGCAGGTGGGCACTCTGTCCCGCGGTCACTTGGACCAGAGCCCCTCCCTCCGCAAGGAAGCCAAGAAGTTCCTTCTTGCCGCGTACCTCGACTGCTGCTAATTATCAGATTTTTTTTTTTTTACGCATTTCATTATCAGGGTCCCGCAAGAACACCTGACTTGGGGAAATTGTGCAATACCAAGGGGCTGTGACCAGAGGGACCCAGGTAGCCAGCGGGCATCTTGGTTCTGACCACCTTGCTCATGGTCTGGGACCTTTCCTACTTTCTTAGTAAAAGCTCGGCTCCCCCAGGCCTGGGCTTTGTCTGGCTTGCTTTCCAGGAATATTATAAGTCAGTGTTTGTAAAGTTTCTTTTTAAAGCAAACACTACACATGTATATAAATAGGAGACAGACACTACTTATTTTTTTTTTTTTTCTATTTTGTATACACTTCTGTGTTCCTGGCTTAAAAACCTCCCCTGGTCACATTTAGAAGTCATGCCCCACGTTTGTGTTTGAAAGGGCCATGGGCTGCCCACCTCCAGCATAGGGTAGAGGTGTCAGGGAAGGAGCGGCCCCACCTGACAAGTCTGTCTGGACAGGTAGGCCCAGGCAACAGCTGTGCCATCCAAACACCTTCGTTCTCTGTCAGCCATCTGTCTGTCCCCCCTGCCTCCCGGGCGACTTCCACCACCGCGTCTCACCACCGCAGTATTAACCTGAGGTCTTTAAGGGAGAGGAAAGGAGACACTTGCAAAAGCCAAAGATTGACCGAGTTACCTGAGGCCAGGAAGAGGCAGCCCTCGAACCTGACGTCACAGCGCAGTCCTCCCTGTTGGCCCCGTGGCCCAGCCTATACCGCTTACTCTCAAGACGGGCGGAGGACCGTTCTTCTGGGTCAGAACTGGTGCCCTCCATAGAACAAACCAAAAAGTGTCCCTCCTGCCGACTCACCTGATGTGTGGATCAAGGAAGCACCTACTATCCCGGGCAGCCGGCTTTCCTCTCCCACAGTTCCTGTCCGGATACCACAGATCAAAGGCCTGGGCACTGCTGTGTGTCAGAAGTGACAAGCACTTTACTTTCTGGCAGTTTTTGTGTCTTCTAGTCGCTGTTGACCCTCTGGGGGACAGTAACGTCATGGTTTTTAGGTTTTTTTTTTTTGTTTTTTTGGGGTTTTTTTGGCGTGTGTGCTGTGTTTTTGTAGATCCTCACGGCCCTGTGCTGGGCTGTAATGGGATCGCCTATTTAAAGACACTACCGTGATCTCAGATGTATATAATGGGTTTTTTGTTTTGTTTTTGTTTTTTTACTATGATGGGATTGTTTCATTTCTCATGTTAATGTGAGAGACGTATGCCAAATGATTAGTTGATGTATTTTTTTTAATTTAATATTTAAATAAAATATTTGGGGGGAAATCTTGACTTTCCCTTAGTTCACCTCTGGGAGCCCGTTCCTTTGAAACACTGTTGGGAGGACCCAGAAGGCTGAATTGTGTTCAGGCCTGCCACAGCGTCCTGTCTTAGCCCCAAATCAACAACAGGCATTTCCTGGCTTCCCTCCTTCCAAATGGACTCTGAATCCCTTGACAAGTTCTAGAAGTCTTAAACCTTTACAAGTTTTAGAAGAATTTCACAGGGAAACTCCCCTGCCCTGAGTCTTCACTCCCCTCTGGGTAAAAGAAAATTCTTCAGCGTTGCCTCCTGCAGTGGGGAGGTGCTGTGGCATAAACTCCACAGAAGAAAATGAAACAGTCCTACCCTCTTTGGGTCTATACCCAAAAACTGCTCTGAGAGGTGTTTATACAGAGATGTTTACAGGGGCACTGTCAGAGGTCAAAGTTTAGGGGCCATGGATGAATCAACAGGAAAAATGTGTTCCCTCCCTAGAGTGGAGTACTTAGCCTTCAAAGCCGAGAGAACCCTAGCCTGACTGAGTCCCAGGCGTATGCTCAGTGAGATAAGTCAGTCACAACAGATGGGGACAATGACTGCACTCCTATGGGGACCTTAGAGTGGTCAAATTCAGAAAGTAGCATGGTGGCTTAGGGACTGAGATCCAGTTTGGGGCAGTGAGAGACTTCTGGAGGTGACGGCTGCACAGACACGCGCTTTAAATGCCACTGGACTATGCATTCAGAAGCAGGGTGGTACATTTCCTATTGGCTCTGTCACACTGTAGCAAAAGTATTTGAGAGAAAAGGCCCAGAGAATGGGCAGTAACTGCCAGAGAGCCAGAAGGAGCCGTGTCGGAGCACAGCGGCCTCAAAACAAGGATACGGCCACTGCGGGTGCTAAAAACCCAGAATCTTCTTCACTAGGGCTCTTGAATGTGTGAGGAGCATTGCTCCCAGGGGCCAGCCCAGCCCCTTCAGACTGCTAGACGGGGGTGGGGTTGGGAGCTGAAGGCTATGGGGGAGCCTCGTTGGATCCCGGTGAGCCTTGGCCGATCAAGCTGTGTGTTTAAAGTGCCTACCACATCTAGACTTGCTAAACCACGCATCATGAGGAAAAGCAACCCAGACTACACCTCCAAGGAAGTTGGGCAGGCCAGCCCCCAGCCATGCTACCAGTGTGTATGGGGCCTAGGTTGGGAAGAATGACAAGGCCACCTTGGCTCTAGTGTTCATATTTGCAGAGACTCTCGGGGCAGTAGGCTCCATTCAGGCATTCAGCTTGACTCACTCAGTGGCCGTGAGCCGGGAGAACCTGCTTACCGAGTGGAAAGCTGACCAAGTCCAAATGAATCTTGTCTCTGGCCCTTCCTGTGCGTTTGGTTTTCACATGCATTCTCGATAAGCGGTAGACTGACAGATGTCTCAGCTCCCACCTAGGTGGTCCTCTCCTACTGAGGAAGGGATACTGTGGGTGCCCCAGAAAGACTGGATACAGCCCCCTGTGTGGAACTAACTCCTTAGGAAGTGGATGTCAGCTGTACTTTCCTGCAACTGCTTCTTCTTGGATTTGCAGTGTGCCGGGAGGGTGAGATAATAAAACGTCACTCGGATCTCTCGGGTTGGAAATCGGAGTCTGGGGGAACTTCTAGAAACTTGGTGGGACCCCTGGGATTCTGTCCTGGGTTAGGCGATCTCCTCACAACCTTTTCCAATCACTCCGAGGAGGAGCAGCTATTGTTCCTCCCAAGCCTGTCAAGTCCCTAGCCTGTGGAGAGAGAGGTCCCTTCCCAGCCCTGCCCAGAACTTACTGCCAACAATTTTGGTCTGCAAACTCTCAGGGAGTTTCACAAGATGTTTACATCAGGGACGTGTCTGTTCCTGTCCTGCAATTAGAGAGGCTCTGACACACCCCTCACCACACAGCTGCACTTCTGAGAGATGGGGTGTATTGGGGGTTCCTTAGATTTCTTCCTCCTGATCCTTCTGGCCAGGGTCCAGGCATACCCTGGAGCAGTGACCGCTGTGGAGCAAGCGGGCTGTTTATGTCCTTGCTAATAGAAGATAGAGCCGTGCCCATCGGGGCTCAGCACACAGTGTCTCGGTGGCTAAGGATGTGGTCTTGGCTGTCACGTGCCTTTGTGTGGCTAGTTCTATGGCTTTCCAGTCCTGTGACACTGGACGGATGACCTGGATGGGCTGCTTATCAACGTTCTCTTTTGCAACGTGGCATACCGAGCCACAGAGCCACCTCTGAGGGCCGCGTGGCTTCTGACTAGTTTGTGACACACAGAGACGGCATACAAGTCGGCCTGGATGCAGGGAGCACTAAGCAAACAAGGTGGTGTCCCTTAGCATCCGTCGGAGAGGGCAGGACAGGATACCCCTCCTCCCACCTCAACAAGGAGAGTTGTCAACTGGCCACCCAGCTCTAGGCCTAACCCTCACACAGAGGGTGCCAACTCTGACAGAAGGTGGGAGGCTTTACCCAGCAGTCCCCTAGATGCTCCTTGGCCAGACACCACTGTTTTTATTGCTCGACTTCAGGCTGGCCATCTCTGCAAAATTTCAGGTAGGAAGGATTTTTTTTGCCAATCTCTAGGAGTGGGACCCTCTTCTTGCCCTGTATCCCAGCATGCACCAGGATGTGAGGGCAGGGCCTTCTTCAGAGCAGGAACTGAATCTGCCTGAGGAGGAACTGAGTCCTGGGGGCAGAAGAAAAACAAAACAGACCTACAGTTTTGCTTCTAGAATGAAGTGGGGGTTGGGGGTGGGGATGTTAGAAGACACCCTGATGAGGGGTTGGGCAAGGACTGCCTTGAGGAAATGTGACCTTGGTGGGCCCTGCAGAACATCTGGTGAAGGTTCTTTAAGGTCTGGGAATCTGGGCTTGGCTCGCAACTAGGCAGTAGCGGGAGTTAAGTGGGGTGGATGCTTCTCGATTCTTCCGCAGACTCTCCATCCACTTTCATTATTGGTATCTTGTCTATTTGAATGTGATTTCTTTAAAATTCTGAGAGGACTTTAAAACACTCGGAAGACCCACTGGCCAGCCCCAGCAGCTCTGGTACCTTTCCCTTCTCTCTGGAACAGGATGGGGGCCATGTTTCCTCAGGGTGGAAGCCATGTTTCTTCAGGGTGGGAGCCTTGTTTCCCCAGTAGGTCCCAGGAGTTTTCTTTGCAATCAGAGGGAAAGATGTATTTTTCCTTTTTTTTTTTTTTTTTTTTGAGACAGGGTCTTGTCTTGTTAAAGCCATGCTGGTCTTTAATTACCCTCATAGTCAAGGATGACCCGGAACTTCTATGTCCCAAATGCTGGCATGACAGGTACACTTGGCTGGGGACCAAACCAAGGCTTCATCCTTGCTAGGTAAGCAACTAAACTACACATCTAGGCCCCCAAAGGTGCATTTTGACAAACTCTCCAGCTAGTGAGAGGTTGGATAAAAAGCAGGAACTTTCCCACACAGCTTGCAGAAGGGAGGATAAAGACCAAGGTTTTTTCCCAAAGAGGCACCCACAAGGGGCCCCCAGGAAAGAGAGACGAGATTGAGGTCACAATACACTGCAGTCCCAAGCAAGCCTGACCCCATGTTCAAGGAGTTCAGGGCACAGATGGTCCAAGGCATGCTGAATGTGGAATGTTCCTATTGGGCAGTAAGACCTGCTGTCCCCACCCCAGGTGCTAGAGGACCTACTTCCTGTCACTGTGGGCTGGTTGGCATTTTAAGTTTTCTACAGAGCCACGGCTGCGTGGCTTTCTGGGTTTGGCTTTGTTCCTTGGCGTCATAGGGTGGAGACTCATCAAATGCTCCATAGGTCACTAGCTCACTCCTTTAATAGCCGAGTGGCATCCTTGGCGTGCATACATCACACTGTGTTTACCCAGCCACCTGGCGATTGGTACATGGTTGGTTTCCAGCTCGGGGCTATTAGAAACGATGTTGCGGTGTTTGTGCTTCTGGGTTGGTGATGGTTTTGTTTCTCTTGGGTGTTAGAGGTCAAAGGTTCATGGAGAGGTGGCACAGCGTGACAGCTGCCGACCTTCAGTGAAGCTGCCACACTGTTTCCAACTCGGTCCTTCCCTGACTACAAAGTTCCACCTGGTCACATCCTCAGCTGCATTTGACACCATCTTACACCTTAGCCACCCTGTTCCATCTGTAGCCCTAGTAGCGCCTTTTCAGATTCATTTAAATTTACTTGCTGCCTTCCTTCCACGGGATGCTAAGGTTTGAACCAACCCAACCTGTCAAACCAATCCCTTCTCTGCTTCTGGGCCACGCCCCTTGCTTCTTGCCCGTTTGTCATTGGCTTACCCAAGCCCTTGTTATTGAATTACTGGAGTTCTTTATATATTTATTCATCGTGTCAAGTGTCTTTGTTATGTGGGTGTGTGCATACACAATACATTTACAGGGCGAGAGAGAAAACAATCTGACAGTGTGTGGCTGGCCTTTCATTTGAAAAGAGTTGAAGTGTTTTAGTGTGTGCATTTGGACAAATTCAAATCCATTGTTTTTGTCATGTGGCTTATGATATTTGTATCTCCTCTAAGAAGTCCATCTACTCTGGTGTGTATTATTATTATTATTATTACATTATTATTACATTTCTAGGTCCTTTGTATCTTTGTATACATTTTAGGGCCATCTTGCCAGCGTCTGACTTAAATTTAAGTGCTTAAGCAACTGATTACCTCCTTCCCTTCCTTTTTTCTTTCTTTCTTTCCTTTCTTTTTCTTTCTTTCGTGTTCGGTGGAATTTGTCACCGGAGGCATTTCTTGGTAGGAGGCTTTAAACTTCAAATTCAATTTAAGGAATGCATCTAGAGCTAGTCCGAGTTTCAATTTCATTTCCGAGGAAGCTGTGGGAATTTGAGGGCAGGGGACCATGAGTTTTCACCAGCTCTCACCGTATTTTCTAGAATGGTACTCCAATAAGATGTATTTTGATGACCCCCCGAAGGATAATACTGAAGACCATTTTTAAACCCGCAATCAGATAGCATCAAAAGGCATGGAGTCAAACCTAGCATGTTCTGGCCCCTCTAGACCACAGATGGGCACGAGGCTACCCATGCGTCCATGTGGTTTCTGGATCCTCCGGCTTTAGGTGGAGTGTACGCACACATGCACTCACACACATGCACGCGTGCGCATCAGGCAGAGCTGTAGAGCTGTAGCCTACTACTCCTGCCAGCCGGGAGGTCATAGTAGCACGTACCCAACTGCCTGATGACAGGCCATCGCAAGCCCAGTAGAGTGAGGTATGGGGAGAGCCCAGAAAACTTGAGCTGTGTTCTGTATCATAAAGCTTGCCCTCTGACACACAAGGCCTGGCTCATGCCAAGAACATCTGTCCCTAACGGGTAACAGTAGGGCCAGGGGCTTGGGGGGCTGGACTTAGCATTTCAGTCCTCCATTCCCAGCCCTGGTCACCTCTAAGAGACATCAAATACCTGGGACTCCTAGAAACTCTGCCCACTTTCACCCATGCCCCCCGGAGCTGCAGGCAGACTGTGCCGGGCATCCTAAGACATTTCATGGGCGAGCTCCCCTTTAGCATGGGTATAATTATTTTTCCTGAAATAGTGTGACAGCCCATCGTCCCTGCCGCCTGAGTCAGACAGAGAGATCACTGCTTCGCTTCTCACCAGCATGGCTTGCTATTGGCTGCTCTGGAGTCTGCAGCTCTCTGGGCTCTGCTGGATGCTCTGGGGCCTGAGGCCCAACAGCATGGTATATCAAAGGAGGTGCTGCCCTGCTAGAGCTGGCAGAGCGGGGCTCGGATGAAGTTGGCAGCGGGAGCTGGAATGGTCCTTGGTAAGAATGCTGAGATCAGGGGCTGGGGATTTAGCTCAGTGGTAGAGCGCTTACCTAGGAAGCGCAAGGCCCTGGGTTCGGTCCCCAGCTCCGAAAAAAAGAACCAAAAAAAAAAAAAAAAAGAATGCTGAGATCAAGTCCTGGCCGGGAAGAGAGGCTCCTCTCAGCAGTGCCATCCCATAATAATAAGGAAGACTCCTGGGCCTCAGTGTGGTCAGGGTGACCACTTCTGTGGGTTAGTCATGACCAGTAGCCAGAATGGAATGAAGAGTGGCCCAGTGTGTTGGGATGAGTGTCAGTCGCTTGCCCCTGACACCTGCGTCACTTGCGTCACCTGTGTAACCTGTGTGTGTGCATGAGGACCCAGCCCCAGGCAACTGCTTCTGCTTTGAGTTAAGTTACCAGAGCCTTGTCATTCAGTTTGGTTTCTTGTGTGTGTAAACTGCACATATGGAGGTCCCCCCTTTGTTCCCCTAAGCTCCTGGTCCCTGCGGTGTCATCAGTTCTAACCCCACAGAGCTCCAGGCCTCCCTTCTGCTCTGAGGGGCTCCCAATTATCTTTCCAGTCAGCACATCGTCCGCTGCTTCCTGAGCTCAGAGGCCAGCTTCTCTATGGCTTCTGATGCTGTGAACTCAGATGTCTGTCCCCTAAGCCAAGGACACCGTGATCTGTGTCACCAATACCACCGTCTCTGGTCCCTGTCACCTTCTACCTTGAAGTTCTCGTCGCTGACCCCTGTTTTAATGGTCAGAGATAGGCAGGGGGTGGGGAGCCTGTTTCTGTGCTTGTTTCCAGTCCCTTCTCCGGGAGAAGATATCCCTAGACACCGTGGGTCTGGGGGGGCTGGAACCCTGGAGCTGGAGGTAGTGGGGTACATCCACTTCCTCATGGATTACCAAACCTGCTGCCCTATTATCTCCTATGCCCTCCATGAGGAGATGGGGAAACTGAGGGAGCGCATACTTCTAGACTGGGGTGCCATTTGGCTTCTGCAGGCTAAAGGTGTCGGTCACCCTCTCCCTTAGTAGAAAAGCAGGCCCTGTGGCTATGGACTTCCCTGACTGCATTGGAACCTCCTGGCTTCTCTAACTGAGACAGAAGCCCTTGCTCATTTGAAAGAGTTCATGGCGGAGAACACTAATGGGTCTCAAGGTTCTGCCACAGGCTGAGCTCATGGCCCTGGGCACTGCAGGCTTCAGATTTTCCTGACCTCTCAACTTAAGGAGCCTCCCTAGCTCCGAGCCCTGCCCGGGACCACTAAGTTTAATGTATCCGGTGTCGGTGGCTGTGTAAACAGACTCGTTTAGAGATAAGGCCTGGTGAAGGTGGAGGTGGAACAGGAATAGTTCTGACACCAGCCGAGGACTGTGGTGGGCCACCAGAAAATGAATGAGGAAGCAAAACAGACCCTTCCCTTGAGTCCCTGAAGGAGCTCGGCCCGCCAATAGGCTTTGCTTGCAGACATCGGAACTCGGCAAAAACAAATCTTTGTAATGGCGTCAAGTTTAGCGTGCAGACGCCAGGACTCTCTTGGTGTGGAATTCTAGCAGCCAGCTGGCCCTGACCCTGCTCTGGGGACCCAAGCGATATGGCATGCCTTCTCTGGGTGTCAGTTGCTCGGTGAAGTCAGACTTGGTGAAGACTTTTCCTGGTGGGGAGACTTCTTCCTCCTTCCCCACACTCCTGTGTTTCTGCTCGCAGACAGATTTCTGCTGCCAAAAGGGACATCTTTAAACAAACACACCCTCCTTGTTGGAATAGACAAAGGCAGATGGAGTGAAACCGAGTAGCTGCCACCCACCTCCCTTGCCTGGGGCCTGCTGCTTCTCCTACTGGGGCCAGAGAGCTCCTGTCCCACAGCCATGGAGATGACCACTCTACTCTTAAGTTATTAAGGCTGAACTTAAGAAAAGAGGGATTCGCTTCAACTCCCAGCACCCCAGCCCCTCTGTAGGCGTCCCCTGGCCCTCTGCAGCATAGGGCCCCATATGATGTCTCTCTCTCTCCTTGTGCATGACCCAGCTTTACCACAGGAAGTAGTTCCCTCTGAGAAGTGTCCTTAGCCTTGCTGGGACCTTGGCCTAGGAGCTAGAGTGATAGAATGAAAATCTGAAACCTTGACCCTGGGTCAGAGGGCAAACATGTTAGCACCAGGCTAGGATGGGTAGTCTGGGATAAGGCCTGGTTATGGTGGAAGGCAAGTCTCTGGAGTCTCGAGGAGAGTTGGGATGGCATAGTAGAGAGCCAAGGCAGAGCCCACTCCGTCCAGTCATAGGAGCACCCAGGGCCAGTGAGTCAGGCCAGCTGCCAAGCACAGGGCTGGCAGTCCCAAGGGATCTAGTCCCAGCGAAACTCTAGCCATTGTATGCAGAGTCATTGCTGGTACCGTGCTGGACACCGAGCCTGTCTCTCAAAGCCTCTTCCCTTCTCTGCTCATCTAGAGACCAGGTTCCGTTGACCTACATCCCAGGTCTTGCTAGACAGATTCCACAGGATGAGGCTCTCCTGAGAACGCCTAAGGGATGGTTGGTGTGTATGGAAGTGAGGCTGACTTGCTTGTCCTCACCCCCACCCCTGCGCTCTCTGCCTGGCTCTCTGGGCATGCCATTCAGCGGAGATCTTTTTGCAGTGTTCTCTGCAGCTCTGAATCTTAGCTGTCCTCGTCTTGTCTCAGGAGTGTTCCGGCACCAAGGGCCTGGCTGGTTGAGGAAGTGTGGCTGGGGCATACCTCCATAGCCTCTGCGAAGGGCTGGCCACAACGAAACTGTTACGCTTCACTTCCTTCCTGCCTTCCTGCCTGTGGTCAGGGGGCACCTCTCTTGAACCTCCATGGCACCTACCATGCCTCTGACAGGGGTACTTGGTGCCCCACTGGGAAAAGGAAAGGGAAGCAAAAGAGAGAAGTAGTTTGCCACAAACCGGGGTCGAGTCCGTGGCAGAGGGACACAGGGCACAACAGTGGCAGAGGTGTTCTTAGGCTGCGGTTGTGCTCCCAAACAAAGCCTGTCCGCCCCTGAGCAGAACACGCTTAGGGTCCCGGAGAGCGCTTGTTGGGTACTTTCTGGCAACTTCTCCACCTTCCACTTCCCTCTTGTCTCAGCCTGGTCTCTCAGACCCTCATAATATGAGAATCTACCCCTTCAGAGACTCAACCTCATAGAAGGCCAATCGCCAGCAATTTGTGGGTGGCCGACGGCGTACACGACCTAGGCAAGACAAGGGAAGCCTAGACCCAAAGTGGTGACAGGGTTATATTGAGATGATCTGGCCCAGCAGTGACGAACTGGATGCTCAGTGGCTAGGAGTCCTAAGAGTCATTGGGAACGGGGTGGGGGGTGGGGGGAGGCACTCCATTTCTCTGAGAGCTCCGGGAGAAAGCTCATGGTTGGTACAACTTGCCTGCCCTGCTGCTGAGCTCAGAGCTGCCCCCCACCCCCAGGACTAGCGTGCCTGCAGTGAGACCTTCAATGGCAGTCTTCATTCAAGCCTGCAGTATCCTGGGAAGAGCAGAGGGCCAGCAGAAAGCAGAAGTGATACAGTGCGTGGGTCCCTGCCCGTGCTGTGCCTACCGCCACCAATGGCATGCTGGTCCTATCAGCCCCTTCTCTCCAGAGACTCATGAGACCAGGAAGGAATTCAATGGAGCAGCCTGGGAACTCAGTCATGAGTGGGGACCTTAGAGACACACACGCTTACACACACTTGCACACACTCGAGGGCACACGTAAAACCGGGAGACACAGCACAAGCAGTCAGCCGCCTTCCCTCTTGTTCTGGCTTGCTCACCACAACAGGGCAGAAAGGCAAATGTTTTTGTCGCTGTGCTGTGGAAGAAAAGGCTGGAGCTCAGGCACAGAGGAGTGACTCAGAGCGGATCACCCAGCCTGCCAGGCAGGGTTGGCCATGTGACCCCAGGTCAGGTGCCTGGGAGCTGAGGAGGGCCAGCTTTGAGGGGAGGGGGGGGGGGGAACAAAGGCAAGAAGGGTTTCTTTCTTTCAGTGGTTAGCATGAACCTGGAGTGGAGATGACCTGGAGGATTGACCACAGGGAAAGGTGGCCACAGAGTGAGGTGGCCACAGGGGACAAAAAAACAATACCTGACCTGTCCCACAGGGCCAGGTGGGGAGTTCTCTGTGTTCCACCTGCATAAAGGCCTCGTGTGCCAAACGGCTGAGGCAAATACTTCTGAGGGCAACACATGCTGCCTCTCCCAACCTGCAAATGTTTGAGGACACATGACTATTATGGTCTGGAACCTTGGAGCTTCCAGCTTCTCTGCTCCTGGACTTCCACCATGTCTGGTGGTTTATGTACCTGCAGTCTAGGTGCCACCACCACCACCACCACCGCCGCCGCCGCAGCCGCCGCCGCCGCCGCCGCCGCCACCACACATCCCAAGAAACAAAAGAACCCAAGTTACAATCCCAACTGCCCAGTTGCTGAGGACAGAGCTTTGCAGAAGGGTGTGGATATTAAAGAGGCTCAACCACTCCGTGGGAAATTGACTGGGGCTTGTGTGGACCGAGAAAGCTGAGGGGAGCCACTCAGTTCAGAGACCAGCGTGGACTTTCTGTTCTCCCCCCCCCCAGGGGTATCCTGCATGCCCAGGCAAGAGGTGCTTTGAATTAAAACTGGCTCCTGCAGCCTCCGTGTCCTCAAGCTCTGTCACAAAGACTGCTTGTGAGAGGCCCCTGTGGGGAACAGGGCTGCAGAGGCTCTGGGGAGGGCAGCTTCCTGCTCAGCAAGGGGCCCGGGAGGAGCTTGCTAGCTTCTGACTCTGTCCAAGTTTGAGTCAGACATGTCCACCCCTAAAAGTACACGGGGACCGATCTCTCAGCCTTCTTTCCTGCCCCTCTCCATCCACAGCCAGGATCGGGCTGTGGGCCAGAGGCACAGAGCTGGGAAAGGAGGCACCTGACTGGACACATACTATTAGGGACAAGGCCAGGCTTAAGTCTGAAGGAAGTTCTGCTGTTCTCTTCCCACAAGCTTTGCTTAGGTTTCAGGATGAGTTTTCGGCTATGGCTTTAGCTTGGGAGTATCGATAGGCCTGGTGGACAAGGCCGTAGAAGGTCAGCTGGTAGCCAAGACTAACTCCCAGGACAGCTTGGCACCTCAGGAAAGGTCTCTGTGATGCTCTGGGGTCCCCAGCTGGGCCTCCCCACATCCCTGGGTGTAAGCCAGCCCCCGGGGGCTGTTCCTTGTTTGGTGCCCCTGCCCAGTGCTTTGCCACTGCCCCCTGAGGGGATTCTTGTTTAGAGACCCAGCCTGTGGCCTGGGGACATGGTAAGCACAAAGACTCTCAGGCAGGAGAGAAACAGGAGCTGCTGGAGCCCCGTGGAGCCCAGGAGATTGAGTTCCAGATGTTGGACACAAAAGATTTTATGTTTAAAAAAAAAAAAAAGACTCAGGTGGGCGGTCTTCTCCAGATATCTCTCTCTCTCTCTCTCTCTCTCTCTCTCTCTCTCTCTCTCTCTCTCCTTTGAAGGCCTGGTGGTCTGAAGGGAGGTGGATCCAGTTTTGCAACAGAACAGTCTGTAAACAAAAGGTGGGCTTCCTATCCTAGCGTCTTCCCTGTCTTTACCAGTCTTTCAGTCAAGAGTCATGGCCTGGCTGGGTCGATGGCTCACACAGCGAAATTGCTTGCTATGCACAAGGGGTTGATTTTGAGCTCCACCCAGCACATATGCTTTAAAAAGTTGGATGTCTCAGCATGACGCTGTAATCCCAGCTCTAGAGAGAGGAAGAGACAGGGACCACTGGGGCTTGTCAGCCTGCTGGTCCAGCCAACGGCTTGCTCCAGGTTCAGTGAGAGACATTGTCTCAAAAAGTAACAAAGAGAACAATTCAGCCAGACACACGATGCCCACATCTGGCCTACATTCTACCCATCCACCCCCGTTCACATAAACCATGGTGTGCAAAGTCCACTCTCAGAACACTGGGGCAGCGAGTTCAAAGTGGCCCTGGACACTGGTAGCCATGATCATCCCAGCCAGCCTGGGCAGAGGGACAGAATCTTGGGATCATGATTTGGATTCCTGGATCCCACTGTGCCTGAAGCTCTGCTCTTGGAGAAGCTGTTTAGCCAGTCACTCCCTTTTGACTGTTTTGCTGTCTCAGAGGTCACACAGCATAGGAGCCAGTGCAGGCAGACTATGCTAGCTCAATGGAAACGTCTTTCCCAGCACGCACCGGGGTGGGTGAAGCACACCACCTCCCGAGGGTGAGCAGACAAATGAATTTGGTTCCGGATGAGGGATGGGTTTCTTCATCCGGGTCCTACTGGTTGCACACAAGCTGCTGAGCCAGACCGCTGTCCAAATGTGCAATGGCAGAAATGGCCGCCGTGTGCCAAATCCGACTCACTGTGAACTACAGGGAGGAGCAAGAACCCCCGGGGTGTGCCATGCACACAGGTCTTCGGCTCCCTCTGTCTCTCTGGAGAGCCCTTCAAACCCTTCCTCTTCCTTTATTCTCCATTTATCCTTAAAGCGCAGACAAATGCCACAGTTTGACCTTTACACAGCACAAATGAGGACAAGTGGAGCCAGCCACGCCGAGATTTAGGGGGGGGTGTCTGTGATCAGTCAAATGTTTGCCCCCTCTTTTAAACTACTTGGGGCAGATTTCCCTAGTGTCTGGTCACTGTGTATGTACACACATGTGCATGTTCATATGTGTGCACATATGTAGGCATGCTCATGTGTGTGCACATATGTGCATGTTTATGTGTGTGCACATATGTGCATGTTTATGTGTGTGCACATATACAGACACATTTATATATGTGCAAACATGTGCATATTTATATGTATGCATGTATACAGGCATGTTTATTTGTGTGCATGTATGCAGACATGTTTATGTGCATGCACATGTGCAGGCATGTTTATATGTGTGCACGCATGTAGGCATGAACAAATATGGTGGTGTGTGTTTGTTATCCCAGTTCTGAGGTGGCCAAGACAGGAGGATCTCTGGAGTTTCCTGCTTGCTGGTCTGTGTATGTGTACACACATGTGCATGTTTATGTGTGTGTGCACATATGTAGGCATAAATGCTTGCACCCTTGGAGGTCAGAGACCAACCTTGGACTATATTGCTCCTTAGGACGGACCCATCTTGGTTTTTGGGACAGGTTTGGCCTGGAATTAGGCTAGACCAGCAAGCTGGGAACTTCGGGGATCCTCGTGTCTTGGCTACCTCAGAACTGGGATGCAAACACATGCCACCATATTTGTTCATAAACATACACACATCCCACCCCACAGCTCTGGGGCTCAAACTAAGGGCCTTCTGTTTGCATGGTAAGCACTTCGGCAACTGAACCATCTCCTAGCCCACATCTGGTTTCAACTGTCCAGGATGTGGATGAGTCCAGTTATAACTTATCCATTGGCTCCTCTGGAGATCGCCAGGAATCCCTCCAGACATGGTGTGGGAACAGAAGTGGGATTGCTTTTGCCCTTACCTCACAACATCTGCTGAGCCAGACCCTTCGGGCTCCCCACCTCTGTGGCCACTCTCTTGCCCACACGGAGGCTGGGACAACAGTGGGTCTCCCTGAGGAGTCCTTCAGGGGAAGCTGGCTTGCTGGGGTTCTTATGATAATAAGGAACCTGTACGGTGCTGAGGGCCAGCCGTAGCTTAGCATCTGTGACCTTTTGACTTCCTGGGCTCTGGTAAAGTTCAAGACTTGTGGCCTCTTCCGCCGTGGCCCCAGGGCTCATCACCTGTGTTAGACACAACCATCAGGTCCTCCAGGAACACAGAGCCAAAGGGCCATGTCTTTCTTTGTCGTAAGGAATGGTTGCTTATGATTACAGAGATGGGGAATTCCAAGAATCAGCCACCTGGGGACCTAAGAGAGACCAGGGGTGGCTCCAGTCCAAGGCTGAAGAGAAGCAAGATGCTACTCCACTTTGAAAGACTCGCAGGCAGAGGGTGAGGTCCCCCCGACGTCCCCCCCCGACCCCGCTGACAGTCAACTACTAGATCTACCCAGGCTCCCTTCCTAACTGGGAAGCCTGAACCTCTCTCAGCCACCAGTTCCCATCTCATTTGGTTCCTACCACACCCAAAGCATCCCTACCCGAGCAGGTACCTCCTGGCTCAGGCAAATTAACACACAGCATGCCACACGTGATAGGACTCTAGCATCCGAGGGGCTGCTGCTTGGTGTGATGGTGATGGTGAAAGCCACCACGATGTCACCCGTGACTGATTTCCACCTTGCTCCATCTCGGATCCCCTTGCAGAGGGAAAGCTACTCTGTCTTAAGAGGAGTCCTGATCAACCCCTTTGGAGATGCCTCGAAACCTGTGGCAGGGGCTGAGCAGCCATATGCTGATGTCTCCAGCCAACAGCCTGTATTCCCAACCCAATCACATGCAGCTCTGCCTAACTTCTCGGCTATAAGCTCGTGCTAGCCACTGAGCAGTCAGGCCTACTGAGCTGGGGGGCTTCCAAACCCAGAACACTGACGCCAACTGGCTTGAAGGAATTGTCCCTCTCTCTCTCTCCCTTCCCCTCCTCCTCTCCCCCCTCTCTGTCTCCCTCTCCCCCTCCCCCTCCCCTCCCCTTCCCCTCTCCCTCCCCTCCTCCTCCCCTCTATCCTCTCTCTGTGCCATTTTGTGGACAAAAGGCAGTACTGTTTGCTAAATATCTACCTGTCTTTTTCCACATTCCCTAACCTCCCTCGTAGTTAGATTGGGATCCCATGACCAGCTACGGCCAATGAGCTCCGAACAGAAGTAATGTGTGTGCTTTCTTGCCAAACTATTCCCGGGCTGTAGGCCACAGTGCAATCTTCTCCTTCCACCGTTGGCCTCTGGAAAGTATGTCTGTGGGGTGGTATCACAAGTAGGGGGACCAGGATCCCTAAGTCCCCGGTACAGGAAAAGCCGACCTATCTATCCACATGGCCCTTTGGGATGCACTATACCAGCATGGAGCCACACGTTTGCAGGTCTTGGCTACTGAATCGTTGCCAGACTCTCCTGACTGATCCACAGCAGAGCACAGCGGTCAGCAAAGCCTGCTAACACATGAGGCCCATAGGAGATGTCTCATCAGGGAAGCAGGCTCAAACAGAGTCTTCTTTAACTCTCAAAGCTCTGGGAGGAAGGCTGGCTGCTCCATCCCTACATTGTGATGGGGGGGGGGGGTGTGCAGGAGGCAGGAGCCTGGTGGAAGTCGGGAGCAGGCCCCTGACTTGACTCTCGTGCACTTAGGAGAGAAGACAGAGCCCAGCTTTTATAACAGGAGCACAGGGTGCTCTCCAGCAGGTGACCCTTTTCTAAGCCATCCTCAGAGACCCAGAATCCCCTATTGGAGACATTCTTCCGGGTTAGCCTGAAGGGACGCCCTATGTGTCTGGGATCGATGACCTTTTGCCTTGACCTCTGTCTGACTATGTTGTGTGGTCCATGAGGCTGTGGAGATATGCAGCACTGAGTCCCCACGCTCTAGGCTTCCTTGGTATCAACTGGAAACCCAGATAACCTAGGACAGAAGATGTAAAACTGAGATAGGATGACTAATTTAATGAGTCCTTTAGGCCAGACTGTAGTACCCGGTTATTAGTCAGATGTTGTTTGCAATGGTATGGTTCTGTCAGTCAATTCCAGGTACAGGGGGTGAGCCTCCAGTGGTTAGCTTAGCCGGGCGTGGCTCAGTCATCACTGGAGTCCCTAAGAGCAATCTCCAGGCTTCCCCCGAGGAAGGAATTTTGACATTAGACTTCTGCCATCTCCTGCTCACCAGGCTGCCCTCAAATAGCCCTTAAAATAAATAGATCTGGTCTACTATGGTTCAGATGTGCACACTGTCCCTAGGTGTCAGTGACTTAGCGTCCTTGCACTCAAGCAGGCAGGGAAGGAGAATGCAAGCAGGTTACTGTGGCTAAGCCTGCAGGCTTTGTTTCCCCAAGTATGCCTACCCACACAGGCTGACGCCCGGGCCTTGACGTTGGCACTGTGTGGAGTGACCTTCAAAGTGGGTGGGCGGTATGTGTGGGGTATGAGCAAACACCACCATTTTGCACGTATGACTTGAGCATCCGGCTGGTTGAGTCCAAGTAGGCGAAGCCACTCACAGACAGACAGGGCCTCCGAAGGCCTGTGGTGATTTACTATGGAGGTCCTTGCCTTTAGTCTGCACTCCAAGGGTCTCCTGCTCTTGGTCTCTGAGGCTCATGGGTAGTACTCACTCCCTGCCCCTTCTCAGACCTGACTCCCTCAGCTACCCCAAGCCTATAAGAGCTCTATAAGCTCTTCACTCAGTGACCCAGTATGAACTGGCTTTCCCTGTCTGTTCCCTTTCTGATCTTGCTCCCCTCACAGGCCAACCGCCATGGAGGGGACATCCCAGGCCTTGAAAGCTGTTGACATCTGGAAACAACTTCTCTCTCTCTCTCTCTCTCTCTCTCTCTCTCTCTCTCTCTCTCTCTCTTCCTGCCATCCGGGCGACTGACAAAGACTTTTTAACCGAGAAATCCAACCAGAGTCTTAGAAACACTGCTTGGCTTTCTTCCCACTAAAGGCTGTTCTCCACAGCAGCTAAGCAGCCAAGAGAACACAGGAGGAAACGGGAAGTTCGGCACCGTCCATGATCCTCCAGAAGGCAGTGCTGGGACTTCTATTGGTTGGGTGTGGCGCGGGATGTAGGAGGCCAGGGGTTTCCATCCTGTGCCCTGGAGACTGTGTTCATATCCAAATTGGGATGAAGCCAGCCCTGGTCTGACCTGGGAAAGTCCCTGGGGGGATTTCCTGTCACATCCTGGCACGTGTTTCTAGGGGAGGAAGTCCACAGCCTCTTCTAAGAGGGATTTCCCTTCCTAGGGACACCTCATCTACCTCCCCGATCTGGTCCCTATGGGGACTGGCTTTCGGAGGCGGGACAGGTTCCGCCTGGCTTCCCTGGGCCCCCCGAGGCCAGTTTGGGGTGAGGGCTGAGAGAATAGGGTATCCCTGACTTGCTGGGATGTTTGAGGTAATTCGTCATGAATTGTGCCTTTGTTCTGATTTGGAAGAGCATTGTGCTAAAATATTGTTGATCTTGATTAGTGGGGAGTTAGTAGCTCCATATTTTGTCTCAAACAAAAGCCTGGTCTCTTCTTGCCCTCTTCGGCAAGGTAGGGCAGGGAGTGGGATCTGTGGCATTTACCCTGTGCCTTGTACCTTGTGTGTAACCTTGGGGTGTCTCTGATTCCGTGGCTTACTGGGGGACAAGGACACTGAAAGTCCCAAGGCTCCCTGAGCTCACGGGGGTTGTGCTTGAGGGTGTCAAGGTGGGTTCTGAACCCCAGGGCCGTCAACACCAGATAGTCCCAGTGTATGCCCCACAAATAACAGTAACTATAAAGGAACCTGACCCATGTAGCAGGCTGAGACAGCTGGGTGGCTCAGCAGCTGTGGAACAGAATGGGGCTCCCTTTCTGTATGTCACAGCCAACATTTCTGAGGCAGGGAAGACAAGGGTGGGGTTACACCCTCACAGAAGAAGCCTGAGACCAGCTTGGGCAGAGCTCCGGATCATCATTTGAAAGGCCCTTAGGGCAGCACTCCAACCTAGCCTCAGGTCCCTCACCAAGAAAGCCTCTTGTGGTATGGAGGCTTTCTACCAGCTCTCTTCACTTGATAGATGGGCTCGCGGTACCTAGAGGACACCCTCCCATCTTGCCAGGATGCAGCCCCCACAGCTTAGCCTCTCCTGCAGAAATTCCCGTCTGGGAGGCCCAGCTCTTCAGTGCTTAGCTCCTCCAGCCAGGAAAGCCCCTGGCTGGGCCTTAGGAGAACCAGGCACCAGGCCAGCAGCGCGTTAGCCGGAGCCGGAGGGGGTGGGGCCTTGTGTGCAAGGAGCACAACACACAAACTAGACAGACAGATAAACTCCATTAACACACAACTGGGAACACCCAACCCAGACGCACACACGCGCACACACACACACACACACACACACACACACACACACGGGAACATACACACCATGACAGCTGCACAAATACATGCAACCACACAGGATGTTCACACACCCGCAGACGTTCTTGCACACTGAACATGCACCGATTCACAAGCACACGGTGTCTCACACCACACACACAACACACACACACACACACACACACGCACACACACACCACAAAAGCAGGTCACCCCTCGTGCCCTACTCACAGCATGTGTGTTCCGCCCACACCCGGGACGGGCTTTGGACGGCAGCCATGCACACACAGCTGGGTCAGCCGTCTGCCGAGCTCATCCTGGGCCCAGGTGCAAGGCTTTCCGGGAGGGTGTGCCCAGCTCTTCATGGAAGACCCTGGGACATGTGCCAGACCTTCCTGAGGCAATTGGGGGACAGTAGCAAGTGGATACACGCAGACTCACTGAGGCCTCCTTTCAAGTCAGGAAAAGACAAAACCCCAGCTAAGCCCAGAGAGGCCAGGCACTCACTGTAGAATGCATAGCATTGGAAGGTCTTTGGTGCACTACTGCTGACCTTGTGCTTTCCTGGACATGGGCTGGATATGCATCTGTATTAGGTTGGAGCCAAATTCTCCTGTCCCTTCTGAGTTCTTCCTGCTTCCCAGTGCTATACAGGGAAGGTAACGAGTGTTTTGTCTGCATTGCATGGGGCTGCTGTGTACTAGCCTGTCCCTGTTCCACACTTTCCAGACCATCTCGTAGAGACCTGGGGACCATGCCTCATCCTCCCAGAATCCCCTGCTATCCAGGCCTCGTATACAGCCTTAGCCAAGCTATTCTGGGCCCACTTCTCTTTCCTTCCCAAAGGCAGATAGATGCCTCTGACGTCCTCTAGCCCTTTCTCACTGTTGCTCTGTTCCTTGCCCTTGCAGCTTGCTCTCTCCCAGTGGACCCAGGTACACCCTCTCTCCGGTAGACTTATCCCCACCTTCCACTGATGGAGGTCAGGCTGATAACTGGGCTAGGACATGTATAACCTTGAAATGTTTTGCCCCATGGTCCATGATAGATGGGTCACGAGTGGACATCGAAACCTTAGGGCTGGACCCAGAAAGAACAAGGAAGCCGAAGAAGTTAGGTGGGGGCTTTGCTAGAGGACCAGGCGGAGGTGATATGGGCCCAAAGGTGAGCTGTGTATGGTGTCTGCCACCCCCATTCCTGTCCCGACTGCTCCAGCCCCCCGTTTACGATATTCCCGGAACCTTCTTTCACCTTCCTCTGCTGGAATACTCATGGCTGAAGTGGAATGTGGTTCAGCATGAGGAGAAGCGCTCCAGAGTGAGGACCGCAGCTGTTCAGGGAGGGCTCTGGGCCACTTCCCAGCGGCTCTCGCCAATCCTACGGTTGACGCAGTTGGTTACAAAGTGGCTGCCATGGCGTCGAGTACCACCACCGCTGTCACTCACATGGGAAGTACAGCTTCCTGAGGAGCTTAGGGAAGCTGATGTGCCCTGGATCCTGGCCAGAAGGGAGCGCTGAGCTCATTCCGCTCCAGGCATTGCTAAAGGTGAGGGCGTCCTGTGGCTGGCCTTACCAACTGAGAGCCAGACTCTATTCCTTCCTGCACCTGCTCATTTATCCCGACTCCTGGTCAAATGGAGTTGTCTAGGGGTAAAGACGCAGGAGAATGGAAGAGGTAGGCCCAGGTCAGCCATATCTCTAGGCACACAGCAGGTAACCTCTTGGAGTCTCTTAGTCCACCATCTTATTGACTATGAACTAATGGTGCCGGTCTTACCCCAACCAGCACTTTGTCCCAGAACATCAGAATGGAAATCTTGTAGTGATTCGCACTGGGTGACAAAGAGATGTTATATGACATTTGACAAGAGAAGCCAAGGCTCCAAGACCTGTCTTTTCCTTGAGCCCTGGGGGCCACCTCAGCACCCAGAAATGTCTATTCCCCAACCTGCTGAGGCCATGACGGCCAGGTGAGAGCCCTGATGTTGCCTTTTACCGTGACACGGGGGGCTGTGTGACGGTTTGCCTGTGACAGAGCCGAGAGATGAAGAGAGCTTGTACAACGTCCCGACGCCTGCCCCAGCTTCTCAAACTGCTGAGCTCAGCCCCACACCGGTGGTCCAGAAACTAGACATGGAGGTTTCCAAAACCCGGTAGCAGTAGAAGGCTCAGTGACCAAAAGTCAACTCAAAAGTCAAACACACGAGGAATCCAAAGGGTTGCTGGCACTGCCCGCCTGTGTTATACCCTGCGACCTCACTTTAGCTTTGGTCCCGGGTGGGTGGCATGCATGCCGCACTGCGCACGCCAAGCCATGGAACGCAGTGTTTTTTTAATGGGTGCATAAACTCTTCTGCCTCTCACAGAACAAATCGCAGAGAACAAGGACTTTTTAACGTCCCCCTACATTATTCTCCAGCACATGAGTACACATCGGTGTGTGTTTGGGCTTAGAATGTTTGGTTTTACAAACTGTTTGGGCTGCTGATACAGTTTTGTAGAATCTCCCCTGGGTGAATTCTGACTTGGAATCAGGACAGGATTTCCAAGGGTTCCTAAAATAGCCTTAAACATGCCCCTGTCATTTTATTCTACGTGTCTCTAGGAGGCAGTCCTCTAAGCATTGATGGTCACCAAACAAATGTATCGGTTGTTTCCCCAAAACTCTGAAGAAGCCCTGGGTCCTGTAGAACTCTCAGTCACGATTCAATGCCATATGTAGCCGTAAACCAGTGCATTCATCTCGGTGTGCAAACTGGCCTTTTGTCTTTAATAATTGGTTAATCAGATATACAGCAAAGAATCACTTTAAAATGAATCCCTTTATGACTTTTTCTCAGGGTTCAGTGTGTGCCCTTATTTTCTACACTACATACATAGCCCGGGGTCATGTAAAAACTTCTCTAGTGGGAAAGGCTCTACCCTTTCCCTAAAGGCCTTCACTTTGGGGGACACTTCCTACCAGGAGAGCACCACATACCTGTTTCCTGTCCCTAGCCCGGATAGCACCCTTAGACCAGCCTGTCTGGGATCCCCATGGTAAAAGATTTCCTATTGCTTTGGGTCTCCATATTCTGTCTCTTCTTCCCCTGGGGTCTCCTTGCCAGGAGACACCCAGTAGAACCACACATGGGCAGTGAGGCCCTCAAGGCAGCCATGTTGGCCAGCTCTGAGGCCAACCCACCATGTTCATGCTATGTTTCCACTCTGACTAGGGCCAAAGCCAGCTCTTCCTAGGAGATCAATATGTACCCAAAGACACCTTGCTGCTCTCTAAATGTCCACAGTGGCTCACTGCTGTCTAGTCATCTGCTCTGTCTTGTGACTCTGGTGGCTGTCTGATGACAATCCCCGAGCCATAGGCTTGCTTCACAGTCCATCCAAGGCTATGGTGGAAGACAGAACATTAGGGCAGGGCAAAGGTAGCAAGCTTCCCAGAGGAGGTGGTGTTGGCAGTGTGGTCCGGAAGAACACAGACTTCCTCATGTGAAGGAGAGGCATGGTAGTCAGGAGGAAATGGGGGAGGGCAGAGGTTTTTAGGGATGGTAGATTGATGCTTCGAAAACACAAGGGTCTGGGGCTAGAAACCAGGCCACAGGCCTGCAAAAGCTACTGGGTAGGTATGATATCGGTTCTGTATAATAGAGCCATATCTATGTGAGGGAACATGGCCACTTACTGTTCAGTATCAGAGACATGGATACTTTTAATTGGACCCAGACCTTTTGGCCTCCCCAGGAAGATGGCACACAGAGTGGTAGCCTCTAGGTGGCTTGGCCAGTGTTGTCAGGAGTCAGGGCCTTCTCTTAGCTACACTGACCCAGGGGCCAGCCTAGTGGGGAGGGTCAACTTAGCACCTCCCACCCCGCATCCTGCCTCCTCACCAATACCTTCCATGAGTCTCCTTGTATCCTCCCATTCACAAGTCCCACTCATCCATTCATTCATTCATCCATCCATCCATCCATCCATTCATTCATCCATTCGTCCGTCCATCTATCCACCCATCCACTCATCCATCCATCCATCCATCCATCCATTCATTCATCCATTCGTCCGTCCATCTATCCACCTGTCCATCTATCTACTCATCCATCTATCTACCCACCCACCCACCCATTCATCCATCTATCCATCTGTGCACCCACCCACTCATCCATCCATCTGTCCATCTGTCCATCCATCTGTCCATCTGTCCATCCATCCACTGGTCCATCCATCCATCTGTCCACCCATCCACTCATCCATCATCCATCCATCTGTCCATCTGTCCACCTGTCCATCCATCCATCTGCCCATCCATCCATCCACTGGTCCATCCATCCATCTGTCCATCTGTCCATCCATCCATCTGCCCATCCATCCATCCACTGGTCCATCCATCCATCTGTCCACCCATCCACTCATCCATCATCCATCCATCCATCATCCATCCATCCATCCATCCATCCATCTATCTATCTGTGCACCCATCCACTCATCCATCCATCTGCCCATCCATCCATCCACCTGTCCATTTGTCTGTCTGTCCATCCCTCCATCCATCCTTCCATACACCCACCCACCCATCCATCCATTCATCCACCGACCCACCCACCCATCCATCTGTCCACCCACCCATCCACCCATCCATCCTGGGGGCAGTGGCTGGGACCGTGAGTCACTGAGACATGAGCTGGACCAGACGTGGCTCCTAGTCAACTCCATGCCTTTCTTCGTATTTCTGCCCGCTGTGCTGTTTGTGAGTTGAGGAGTTCCTCCCCATCCATCAGAACAGACATGTCCTATGAGGAAAATAAATCTAAATGGCTTTGGGCCTCTGGGGTCTTGAAGCTATTTGTCATCTTAGCTGACCTTGCCCGTGGGGGACAAAAGATTCCACTGTCCCCAACTTGTTCCGGAAAGAGAGAAATCATTGAGTCACATCTCTCTCCTCATTCTGCACCCTGTATAGACAGAGACACCAGAATGAGACTCCCTGCAGGTCCCTCTAGCTGTCCCCAAGAAGCTGTCCCCATACAGTGTTTGAGTCAGTCCCCGAGAGAACAGAGAACGAGAGCTTGCCTCTGCCTGACATTTCATCAGCCCAGGGGAGCTAGGGCAGAGGCGCCAAGGGACCCGCCCAAGTCCCGAGTGATTGACAATCTGCCCACCTGCCTAGCACCTCCCTCCTGTGCATCCACCCCTGGCTGCTCCCTTCTCCCCGCCCATCTGACACCTGGGCTCTGTGCAGCTGCTGGGAGGATGTCTGGGGACTCTCCATCCTGTCGGTACTGCCGTGCTACTCTGCGGTCACATCTGTGATGAGCTGGTGTCTGTACCCCTTCGAAAGAGTGCAACGCACTGGGGCCCGCACTGAGCACACTTGAATGCAAGAAGGAAGGAAGGAGTGGAGTGGGGGCGGGTTCGTTCTCCCGAGCGACTAGGCTAACCTTTAACCTTCCTCTTCCTGCAGCCTTAGGGGCGGGGGTGTCACTAAATTGTCCTTCCATGTACCCTGCATTGCACGAAGGCAGCAATCTCAACCCGCAGCCTGCAGCAGCCTTACCCACAGGTTTCTGGGGATGTGTCCTCACAGTGCTGTGGGGCAAGGTGGGAGGGGAAAAAGCCCTGTGTCCCCTCATCAGAACCCACAAAGCTAAGACAACCTTCCACCTCATGTCCTATTCTCAGTCGTGTTACTGTAATACGCTCAGAGGTCACTGCAGTCAGTCTTTCCCTCCCCACAGCCAGGCCCTGCTCAGGCATGTGGCTGGCCAGCCCTTCTGCTGTGGGCGAATGCCCAGGGACCAGTGTTGACTGCGGGCCTGAGAGAGGTAATCAGGTCATGAGGTCTCTGCCCGCTGGAAAGGACAAAATAGCACTTGCAAAGCAGCCTCTCCCTCTCCTCCTCCCCATCTCTCTCTCCTCTCACTCTCCCTCTCCCCCTCCCCTCCCTTTCCCTCTCCTCAATTCCCCTCCCCTCCCCCTTGTTTCCCTGCTCTCTCCCCTCCCCCTCTCTCCCCTCTTTCCCCCTCCTCAATTCCCCTCCCCTCCCCCTTGTTCCCCTGCTCTCTCCCCTCCCCCTCTCTCCCCCCTTTCCCCCTCCTCAATTCCCCTCCCCTCCCCCTTGTTCCCCTGCTCTCTCTCCCCTCCCCCTCTCTCCCCCCTTTCCCCCTCTCTTCTTCTCCCTCTTCTCTTCCCCCTCCCCCTCCTCCTCCCTCTCTCCTGTCTCTTTTCCCTCCAGCCCTTACTGGGCACCCTGGTCTTAACCTTCAGCCTCCAGACTATGAGAACTTTACTTGTCACGTGTGTATGTGTGTGTGGGTGTGTGTGTGGGGTACCTGTTGCTCTCACAGACAGGACCCCTCCCTATGCCACATGGATGATGTCTCAGGCTTGGTAAAACAGGGACACAAAAGTCCTGTCACTCTGTCACCTCCCTCTGTGGCCTGCCACTAGCAATGCTTACAGCTCCTACTACTTAAGTCTCTGGTCCTGTCAGGACCGAATGGCATTTGCTGCTCCTGGAATGGAGGAAGCTGCTTCCTGGGATGGGTGGCATCTCTGTCCCTGTGTGGGTTACTGTCACATGTCATTCAAGAAGCACGACCTTGAAGCAAGCAGGCAGCAGTATGGCCGTGCCCTCCCCTACACCCAACCTGGGCTCTACTCCTCTTTGTCTTGCTTCTGGGCAAGTCATCTGCCTCCTCTCTTTGAACACTCAGGGAGCCCTGCTCACCAGTGGAGGGCTCTGACCACGAGTGGGTCCAGGTCTGAGGGACAGGAAGGTCTTTCAGCAGAGGCCCTCCCCGCTCCAGTGTGACCGGGCCACAGAGTTGTGCTCCCTGATTTGGGTTCAGTGCACAGCCTCATATCCGATTTTGTGATACCTGCTCCTGCTGCCATCCAGAGCACAGGCTTCTGGAAGTTTCTGCTCAACGCCGCACCTCCCACTCCCCCACCCCCACCCCCACCCCCACCCCTACGGCCATTGGTAACACCTTTAGAGTCTTCTATCCTACTTGGAAAGTAGAAAGTTCCCTGGGGTAAAAGGATGCCCCAATATATAACAAAGACACGTGCTCCACTATGTTCATCGCAGCCTTATTCGTAATATCCAGAAGCTGGAAAGAACCCAGATGCCCTTCAACAGAGGAATGGATACAGAAAATGTGGTACATCTACACAATGGAATATTACTCAGCTATCAAAAAGAATGACTTTATGAAACTCATTAGGCAAATGGATGGAACTGGAAAATATCATCCTGAGTGAGGTAACCCAATCACAGAAAAACACACATGGTACGCACTCATTGATAAGCGGATATTAGCCCAAATGCTCTAATTACCCTAGATGCACAGAACACATGAAACTCAAGAAGGATGACCAAAATGCGAATGCTTCACATGTGGCCCATACATATACAGCCACCAAACTAGATAAGATGGATGAAGCAAAGAAGTGCAGGCAGACAGGAACCGGATGTAGATCTGTCCTGAGAGACACAGCCAGAATGCAGCAAACACATAGGTGAATGCCATCATTAAACCTCTGAACTTGGGGTTGGGGATTTAGCTCAGTGGTAGAGCGCTTGCCTAGCAAGCGCAAGGCCCTGGGTTCGGTCCCCAGCTCCGAAAAAAAGAAAAAAGAAAAAGAAACCTCTGAACTGAGAATAGGTCCCCTGTTGAAGGAATCAGAGAAAGAACTGAAAGAGCTTGAAGGGGCTTGGGACCCCATATGAACAACAACGCCAACCAACCAGAGCTTCCAGGGACTAAGCCACAACCCAAAGACTATACATGGACTGACCCTGGACTCTGACCTCATAGGTAGCAATGAATATCCTAGTAAGAGCACCAGTGGAAGGGGAAGCCCTGGGTCCTGCCAAGACTGAACCCCCAGTGAACAGGATTGTTGGGGGGAGGGCAGTAATGGGGGGAGGGTGGGGAGGGGGACACCCATAGAGAAGGGGAGGGAGGGCTAGGGGGATATTGGCCCGGAAACCGGGAAAGGGAATGACAATCGAAATGTAAATAAGAAATACCCAAGTTAATAAAGATTTAAAAAAAAAAAAAAAGCAGTGGTTTAGGCTGTGAAGTGTTCATCCAAATCAACTGCCTCATGTGGAAGCAAAACAGCGAAACAGAGGTTTCCCTAAAGGTACTCACAAAGGTTTGGCTGACTCCGCACCAATTTAGTCTCAAGGTCAAGGACAGACCTTGTCCTGGGAAGAGCAGGCCCAGGTGTCCAGGAAGTTACTAGCACAGAGCTTGCAGGGAGCTGCCTGTCGGTTGGTTATTTGAGAAAAGCTGAGGCCATTGTTTTTGCTGGATTTCATCACACAGGTAGAATTTCTTTTGAAGGCTTTTCCAACCCTAAATACATCGTGATTGAGATTCTGATTTCCTCAAACTGGAGCTTAGTGTAGGGTGTCCGACATGCATAAGTGGCCGACCCACAAAGCCTGACTCCAGTTCTGCCCCAGCCCTGTGTAGTGGATCTGGAAGACCAGGACTGAAGAGGGGTGGAAGAAGGGACCTGAGAAACCTCAAGAAGTAGTAAGTGGCTTCTCTCTTTAACGCCTCTTTTTTGCCCTTCTCTCCAACAATGCCAATCAGCCCGTTCATGTTCCGATCCCCAGAACATATTCTTTGCCTTGATTTCCGGATATTCTGAGGTTCTCTATTGGCTTCCTGGAGAAAGGACTCCCCAAGACCCAGGTTGTACCCTCCAGGTTCTTAGGGGAAGCCCTGCCCTACACCAATTTCTTGGCTAGCACCTCCTATAGGTCTTGAGGATCCTGACATGGGACCATGACATGGGGGTGCCTCTTTCTCAACGGAGGCTCACAAGAGGAAGGGTGACCCATATTGCTAAGAACGTCTTCACCATGCTGGCCCCTAGACTTAAAGACCATCCAAGCCAAGCTAAAGACCTTGTGGAATTCTCTGAACTTTGTGGAAACTGGGAAATACACGGAAAGGCGTTGGGGGCAGTGGCCTCTGCTTACAGGGAAGTGGCAGGTGACAGAAGCTTCTAACAGGTCTATAAGCACCAGCTTGTTGTACCTGCAATGCTTCTGCGTACAGGAGAACCCTCCTTAGCCATGTCCTGCTGTCTTTCTTCTCCGGCCTAGTCTCCCATGCCTCTTGAAACTCTCATCTCTCATGTGGCTTGGGGGCGGGTTTGAACTCGTTTCCAGGATTCAGGCTAAGTAAGGAGCTGGAGAACCTAGGATGTCACCCACCCCCGCCCCACCCCCGCCAGACGTACAGCTGAGGGGTCCAGCCTGGCAAGAGACAGGCAGGCAGCATGGCCGTGTTCTCCAGGGACAGAGGTCCTGTAACCCTGGTAAAGATCTTCCCCCGATGGATGCATGAACACACACTTGTAGCCTCCAGCACCCACTGAACGGGCGTGAGCACACCCAGATACCAGGACACAGAATCGAGCCGCAGCATGCCGGTCTGACAGTCCCAACTGGAAACTCCCAACAATTTAGGAAGGTACAGGATTAGGGGTGACAAAGGCAGGCAGACAGGCAAACAGACAGACAGACAGACGGACACCAAACATGCTTGCCCCACATGGTGTCTCAAACCAGTATGGGCACAAAGGTATTAGAGAGAGAACAAGGCCCAGTGGTCCACTCACTCCCCACGGGAGGTTCTAGAAGTCATCAAGGGTTGTCTTATCTTACGGTTTTTAAACACTATGACCAAAAAGCAAGTTGGGGAGAACAGAGTTTATTGGGCTCACACTTCCACATCGTCACTGAGGAAGTCATGCAGGATCTCAAACGGGGCAGGAACCTGGAGGCAGGAACTGATGCAGAGGCCATGGAGGGATGTTACTTACTGGCTTGCTCCCCCTGGCTTGCTCAGCCTGCTTTTTTTTTTTTTAATTATTATTTTTTCTTTCTTTCGGAGCTGGGGACCGAACCCAGGGCCTTGCGCTTGCTAGGCAAGCGCTCTACCACTGAGCTAAATCCCCAACCCCTCAGCCTGCTTTTTTATAGAACCCAGGACCACCAGCCCAGGGACAGCACCACCCACCAGGGGTTGGGCCCTCCCCCAAGTTGATCACTAATTGAGAGGACGCCTTACAGCTGGATCTCATGGAGGCATTTCCTCAACTGAGGCTCCTTCCTCTCTGATGACTCTAGCTTGTGTCAAGGTGATACACAAAACCAGTCAATACAGGAGTAGATGTGGGAACGGAGCCCATTGTGATCAGAGAGGGAGGCTCAGCCAAAGGGCTGTATGCTGGTGCTACCTCTGTTTCTTTAAAGCCGTGCAGGGGGGGTTGGGGATTTAGCTCAGTGGTAGAGCGCTTGCCTAGCGAGCACAAGGCCCTGGGTTCGGTCCCCAGCTCCGGAAAAAAAAGAAAAAAGAAAAAAAAAAAGCCATGCAGGGGTATGAGCTGTGGGAAGGGCTGGGAAACCCAGGTTGGAGAGTCCTGGGGGATTCTGGGGCCACCCCTGAATGGGACCAGCCCTAGTGACCTTGGCTTAGGCTCACCAGATGACCTCACTGTACAGATGGGAATCTGACATGGTGGTGGCAGGGTGGAGGGTTGCTTGTACTGGCTAGTTTTTATGTCAACTTGACACAAGTTAGAGTCATTTTGAAAGATATCGCCTCAGTTGACAAAATGCCCTCACCTGATTGGCCCGTGAGCAAAGCCTGTGGTGCATTTTCTTAATTAGTGATTGACGGGGGAGAGCCCAGCCCACTGGGGGAGGGGGCGCCATCCCTGGGCATAAGAGAGCATAATGAGAAAACCAGGAGGAGCAAGCCAGGAAGCGGTTCCTGTCCTCAGCTTGCCCTGAGCTCCTGCCGTGCGTCCCCTCAGTGGTGGAGTGTAACCTGAGAGTTGTCATGTTTTATCATGGTGTTTTTATCACAGCAATAGAAACCCTGAAGAAGTTCGCTATGGCGGTCGGCTGTAGCCACATTAAGGGACGTGCCTGTACACGGGTTGAGGTACAATTACCACATGCACAACTGGGTCAGGGGACTGAGCCCTGAGCATGTATGTGTTCTGGGCAAGGAGGCTGTTGCCTTCAGAAGGCTGACAGTTGCCTGCACAGCCTCTTGGCAGCTTGGTATTAGTGTCTGTCATTGTACTGCCTGCTAGGATCCCATATAGCTGGGAGGGTCCAGCCCAGCTCTGAAAAGTTTAGGGACCATCAACCCCTGCCCCCCTCCTCCAGTCCTGTACTTTTCCAGCTGTGATGAGGGAGAAGCTGTGAGCGCCTGTACTATATCCTGACCCCCTATTTCATCTCTAGTGGCTATTCCAGCCCTGCCCCATGGCCCTGGGCCGTGGGCTCACTGGCATCCTGATGAATGATTGGAGACTCACAATAGAGACCTCTTAGATTGAGACCCTTGGTGTTCCAGTTCCTGCAGACTCCACGAGCCAAAGCTTTCTTTCCCTCAACCTCCTAGGGCGCCCTTGTTATCAATATGCCTCATCCTTACAAACTGGTACTCTACTCACTCCATTTAGCAGTGAAGCCACCTCTCTCCTCTCTGTCATGCCCCTTGCAGCTATGTGCCTCGAATGTGAAGTTGTTTCCCCCATTGTTCCAGATCCCCAGTGTCCCGGATGAAGGCCCCAATCCCTTCGAGTGGGTCTGTGTACAGCTTGTCCCAGGAATTCTTGACCTGAACTGCAGGGTGATCCTGGCATCACCAGTGATTCGGTATTCTTAGAAGGGCTGAGAGGACCCCAGGACCTAGGCAGTCAGGTAGGCCAGCCATGTTAGGCCAGTGGCTAACATGGTGGTGGTGGTGGCGGTGGCTGCTGCTGCTGCTGCAACAAGAAAGACCAGGGTTGTGAAGTTCTGTCAGCGACTACCCTCTTGGGCACCTCTCCTCTGGCTCCCACCTCTTTTTTTTTTTTAAAGATTTATTGATTTATTATATATAAGTTCACTGTATGGTGCTGTCTTCAGACACACCAGAAGAGGCCATCAGATCCCATTACAGATGGTTGTGAGCCACCATGTGGTTGCTGGGATTTGAACTCAGGACCTCTGGAAGAACAGTCAGTGCTCTAACCACTGAGCCATCTCTCCAGCCCCTGGCTCCCACCTCCTAGTACCAGCTTTGAGCCCTTCCAGCTGCAGAAAAAGGCTGAAGTCCTGTTGCCTGCTGGAGACCTATTCGTGTCACTGCTCAGCCAGAAAAACTGGCCCGGAAGTGCTGTGGGCACTCCTTGTGGCCTTGTCTTTGCCAGGTGTCTTTACATGACTGTGTGACAGACACCAGGCCAAGCATCCAACTGCTGTGTTCGTTTTCGTCAGTCAACAAGGAGGAGGGACTGATGGTGAGTCCCTGGAGATGGGGAGGTGGATTAAGCTGCCTGACTTAGGGCGAGAGCTGGTTCTGGGCCTCAGCAGCAAGGAAGTTCCAGAACATTTTTCCGGTTCCTCTGTGGCAGGTCTGAGGTTTCTGGAAAGCCTAGAGCTAGCCCTCTTCATGATGGAAGGTTTGGATACAAAGAAATTAGGAGGGATGCCTCTGAATCCTAGGTCCCGGAACCCTAGGCTTGAAACTGGGTCTACCCAAAAGGAGGTCAGAAGTCAGCAAGGCCAGCTACTGTGGGGCTGGGGAGAAATGCTCACCCCTATTCCTTTCCGGACAGCAGCCAGCCCAGGGAGGTAGAGCCTCAGTAATGTGCCTGGAAGGACAGTTATCAATTCAATGTAGACATTCCACACTTGTCTCTGCCCTCATGTGTCTCCAGCTGGGACCCAGCAGCCCTGGGGGGGGGGGCTCAGGCTCTCCAGTGAAACTGCCCCTCCATTTGACTGAGGCAGGAGCCTGGTGAGGGGAGGGGAATGGCAAAGGCTGCCTCTGGAAGGAGCCGCACACTGGAAGTCTTGGATGCTGCTGCTGTTGCCATGGCAATGCTGGCTGCAGGGAGTGGAGGCCAGGTGGACCAGTAGCTGCCACTCAGTCTGGTTGTCAAGTCTCCTGGAGGCTCTCACATCCCTTCCTCCCTCAAGCCCTTTAGTTCCCAAACTTGTCTGTGAACCACACCTCTACAGCTCTCCCTGTAGAGAATCACTCCGAAAACACCCCCAAGTAGATCGCCAGGCCAGCTGGCAATCGGAGCCATCTAACCCAGGGCTGACTCTACCCCTCAGCCTCAGTCGGTCCCAGAGGACACAGGGTCAACATGAATTCCACACTGCTCCAGAGCGAGGCGTGGGTCTCTATGACTACACCTCAGAAGAGACACCGTTCTCTTCCGTGGGACTTAAGGCCTCAAGGCTGCCATGCTGAACTGGTTGGGCCACCATGCAGAGATGTTTTCTGGAAGTTGTGTCCTCTTGGAGAAAAACCCGAGCCTCTTAGCAAGGGAATCGTGAGATCTCCTGGATCCAGCTGTGCCCGAAACAGCAGTGTGTCTGGACCTCTAATTATGTGAGTTAACACTTGGCCCTTTCTTGCTAAAACCAGTTTGAGTTCTTTGGGGCTACAGAATATGCATGCTGTGCTCCGGCCTGCCACTTCTGACCCAGCAGGCCTGCAGGAGGATATGACTCCTTTAAATACACTTTCCCCAAACTTGTGCCTCTTCAGGGCAGTAGGGGAGCCCATTGCATTGTGGGACTTTGTGTCCTCTGAGGCTGGAGGTGTGAAGATCTGGCTTCCTGGCACTGAGAAAGAGGGCCAGGGAATGTTTAGACCTTGCAGTGAGGAGGGGCTGATGGTTGAAGCTCAAATGGTTAGACCTTGCGGCGATCTTTCAACCTCAGCTTCTACTGATGAAGAGGCCGCAAAATCGAAAGCTGGCATTCTTCCAGACTCTCAGGGGACAACAGATGTCATCAGGCCCTGAACCCAACACCTCCTGGATCTGAGATTCTCCTGCCTGAAGCAGCAGGTGTGCTCACAGCACGAGCATACAGGAGTCCCTGTCTCAACCACACCCAACTCTCACAGGTGGGGCAGATGGCTAAGGCCAGGGACACAAGGCCAGTGACCTAGAGCTCCACTCTCCAGCCGTACCTCAGAGGGCATCAAGGGTGCATTCTTATTGGATAAGCCTCAGAGAGTCAGGCTAGTCTTAACCAGCCAAAGAGAGCGTTTGTGAGGTTGTTTATACAGACCCTGAGCTTCTGGTAGTAGCTTTGGGATTTAAATAATCTCAACCATCCTCCCAGAGTGCCCTCTCTCTAGGAATACAGTGCGGGCTATGCTAACACAACAGGCATGTCGCTGAGTGCTGAGCTCTGTGCTGGTGCTGAAGACAAGGGAAGACGATCTCCATTGAAATCCTGCACTAGCTCCTCAGGGCTGGTAACTTCACTCACCCAAGCACACTTCAGTAGAGGAAGTATCAGGGGGTGCCTTTGGATACCTATATGACCCTGGCATGGGCTGGGTATTGTGACAGTGTCAATAAGGACTATCGGGTGTGTATGAGAATGTCCCCCAGGTAGGCAGCTCCCAGGGATCCTTCTCCTAGAGTGACCCCCAAACAAAGTTCTGCCGGATAACCTTAACTGTCACCAGATCAGGATCCCACAATGCACTGTGTGCCACGCGCTCTGGGGAGGTGCCTTCTGTGGCCTCTGGGAATAAGGACAGCCTACAGGAGCCTTGAGCTGCCCTGTAAGCCTTATCACCCTTCACACAGGCTTTGCTGCAGTAGTGACAGAGATCACAGTGTCCCCGAGGTCCCTGGAAACACTTGATGGGAATGGGTGGGTACTCAAACCATATTCCTTTGAACTTTTCTGGTCTGACCTCCATTCAGCTGACCCTCACCAGGTCCAGCTCCCAAACCAAGCCACACCAGGTGCCAATCTATCTCTCCTTGTCACGCTCTTGGACACATAGGTTCCAGGCCTGAGGCAGAGCAAAGTCCTTAAGCTTTGGACAGACCCAAACTGTCCTCAGGCCAAAGGTCGCCCCTTCACCATATAGGAGGGGCTTCACCAAAGCATCATGTGCTCCTTGAGGGTCATGGTGAGCACAGAGCCTCTCTCTGTGCCCTCTACCTGTCTGCTCTCTCCTGAGCCTGGCCAGGGCTCCCATACCTCACGCTGGAGTAGAAGGAGGATGTTGGTTCCCACAGAAACAGGCAAACATCCAATTTCATCTCTGTTCCTTCTCAAAGCCGATTAAATGACAGGAACACCCCACAGGACAGAGACAGGCACAGACAAGGAAGAAGGGAGAGCCAGGGCGCAGTTGCAAAGAGAACTTGGCATGTAAGCAGTCGCTTAGTGGAGAGAGAAGCCTAGGCAACTATCACGAGTCTGAGCAGCACCCCAGGACAGACTCTCTGGAAGGAGCCCCCTTCCTCCTCACCTGCATACGTATACCATACGGCACCCTTCCTGGGGATAGCACAGCTGTTACCTACTCAAGTTTATGCAGGCAGGGGGTGGGGGGTTGCCTCGCATAGGAAATCTTATGCCAATTCAAAGACGGAAAATGTTTCCATGTGCACACAAACCCAGGGTTCCAGGCATACAGCACCAGCCTGTTCGTGTCTCCAGGAAGTCCCGCTGTTAGAATTCTACCTGGTTCTGCTTGCTTTTGTCTAACCTGGCATTTCTCAAACCTAACCGAGAACCTGGCTTGTTTAATGTCACATTCATTGACAAGCACGAGTCGCTGTCTAAGTGCACCCAGTGTTCCCTTGTATGGGGAAACAGAAGCCCTGAGTCACATGGCTGAGGAAGGGACGTGGTGTCCTTGAGGACATGCTGCCCTAAGCCCTTGGGAGATGCTGCAGCGTGGGGGTCGTTGCTTACGCTGGATCGCTACGGAGGGGCTCCTCTATGTGTTAGCTCTCTCTGTGTCTTTAGCTTTCTCTCTCTCTCTCTCTCTCTCTCTCTCTCTCTCTCTCTCTCTCTCTCCCCTCCTCCTCCTCCTCCACCACTGTGAGTCATGCATGATTCATTAATCTTAATGAAAATGCAAATACATAGGCCTAATTGAAGGCTGTTATGGGACCACGCTCCGGGCTTCTGCGCCGACACGAACAGACAACCTTTTTAGCTTTCTTTGCCTGGAGTGGTACTATGGGATGGAGGTGATACAGACAGGCAGTTTGGTCCCTGAAGACAGGATTGCCCTCCCCCTCTCCATCTCGTACACACACATGCTCACCCTGGGTGCACCGGCTACAGCTATGAGTTCAGCCCAGCTGTCATTTCCTCAGTAGTACCTGGCCCTTGGGCCCCCGATTTGGCAAGGGAAGAAACGCTAATTAAGGCTTAGCTTCCTGCAAGAAAAAAAAATCCCATTTCCTTCTTGCTATCCTGATACTCCCTCCAAGTGGGTCAGAGAGGTTTCCAGATTGCCAAAGAAACCTTGGAGGAGAAAACCACCCCTGAGTGGCTGAGACAGGTCCCTGGGCAGTAGGAAGAAGGGCTATGAATGGAAGGGACTGCTAGATAAGCTGTCCCTTCCTTGGGCTCCATGTCCCCAGATATGATCCCTCAGTGCCCCTGAGTGGCCCACAGAGGTGCCAGGGCTGTGGAGCACTCCCCCCCCGAGACTGAGCAGAGAATCAACTCGGAGCCAACTAGATGCAGATGGGAAAGCATCTTTGGGAAAACTCTATCTGTGTGAGATGTGTGCACACCCTGTTTTCTGTGTGTATGCCCCAAGTAATAGAGAAGAACCTCTCCTATGACGGGTCGGCTGTGCTGTGCAGAGAAGACGGTTATGTAGATTAGATGTGGACCTATGCCATTCTGCACAAGGTCTTGATCAATCAGAAGCTGGCGTCTTAGGGAGCTCCTGAAACCCAGAAACCATGGTCACTGAATGTGAGCCTCTTCCTGCCCCATATGTCCTGGCACAGATAGTTTTCGTTAAAGATGTAGGATCCAGTCCGCAGATGATATTTAATTTACTATAATTTAATTACATATAATTACATGTTCTATGTGACACTCGAACCCCCTTGTTCTGCTCCCAGATAATCCAAGTTCTGAGGTAAGAGGGGCTGGGGAGAGAGACCTGTGACATTCGGTTACCGCCATGCATACATGGCTGACGCCGGGGCTGCCTGCCTTCCTGGAGGACATCTTTCTCATCAAATGACAAGCAGAGAGGTGAGTCACTGCCCTCTCAGGGTGACATGTTCTGTCACTGAATGTTCTCCGTGGTGTGACACAGGCGAGTCTGGCAGGAACCATTTTCCTCGTCAACTTGATAGAAATGGGTCTGACCGGCCATGCTCCAGAGCATCTGACGTAAGAACACAGTGCGAAGCTACAGATGGTGATCAAGTTACTGCCCAGCCGGCTGCCGTCTTGTAGATTATTCTATAAAAAATTACACACACACACACACACACACACCACACACACACACACACACACACACGGCACCCAAACCCATGTCTTGACTGTTCCATTATTAACTTTCTGCTCTGAAATGTTATGTATATTTTAGAAAAGTGAAAAAAAGGAGGAAGAGAGGAGGGAGGGAGGGAGGGAAGAGGGAGAAAGGGAGGGTGAAAGGAGGGAGGGAAGGAAGGAGACAGTGAGGAAAATGGAAGAAAGGAGGGGGAGAGGAGGAGGGAGGGAGGGAGGGAAGAGGGAGAGAGGGAGGGTGAAAGGAGGGAGGGAAGGAAGGAGACAGTGAGGAAAATGGAAGAAAGGAGGGGGAGAGGAGGAGGGAGAGAGGGAGGGAAGAGGGAGAAAGGGAGGGTGAAAGGAGGGAGGGAAGGAAGGAGACAGTGAGGAAAATGGAAGAAAGGAGGGGGAGAGGAGGAGGGAGAGAGGGAGGGAAGAGGGAGAAAGGGAGGGTGAAAGGAGGGAGGGAAGGAAGGAGACAGTGAGGAAAATGGAAGAAAGGAGGGGGAGAGGAGGAGGGAGGGAGGGAGGGAAGAGGGAGAGAGGGAGGGTGAAAGGAGGGAGGGAAGGAAGGAGACAGTGAGGAAAATGGAAGAAAGGAGGGGGAGAGGAGGAGGGAGGGAGGGAGGGAAGAGGGAGAGAGGGAGGGTGAAAGGAGGGAGGGAAGGAAGGAGACAGTGAGGAAAATGGAAGAAAGGAGGGGGAGAGGAGGAGGGAGAGAGGGAGGGAAGAGGGAGAGAGGGAGGGTGAAAGGAGGGAGGGAAGGAAGGAGACAGTGAGGAAAATGGAAGAAAGGAGGGGGAGAGGAGGAGGGAGGGAGGGAGGGAAGAGGGAGAGAGGGAGGGTGAAAGGAGGGAGGGAAGGAAGGAGACAGTGAGGAAAATGGAAGAAAGGAGGGGGAGAGGAGGAGGGAGAGAGGGAGGGAAGAGGGAGAGAGGGAGGGTGAAAGGAGGGAGGGAAGGAAGGAGACAGTGAGGAAAATGGAAGAAAGGAGGGGGAGAGGAGGAGGGAGGGAGGGAAGAGGGAGAGAGGGAGGGTGAAAGGAGGGAGGGAAGGAAGGAGACAGTGAGGAAAATGGAAGAAAGGAGGGGGAGAGGAGGAGGGAGAGAGGGAGGGAAGAGGGAGAAAGGGAGGGTGAAAGGAGGGAGGGAAGGAAGGAGACAGTGAGGAAAATGGAAGAAAGGAGGGGGAGAGGAGGAGGGAGGGAGGGAGGGAAGAAAAAAAGGAAGGAAGGACGGAAGGAGGGAGGGAGGGAGGGAGAAGAGACCTAGGAACTGTATAACTCCTCACCCACGTCCCACAGGTCACCTTGGGGAGGAGGTCACTTGGCATGGTTATAACACATAGAGTCCCTGAAGCTCAGTCACACGTCCCAGTGGGAACTCCCTACACACATCCCATTCTGGTGCCATCAGTAGATTCTGCCACCTTCTTGGCACCTCTTGTCCCCACTTGTCAGGACCAGTTCTGGGGACCTTCATACATTTCTTACCGGTCCTGGAGGTGCCCCCACAGGAGCTGCTATGGTATGCATGCAGCTATGATGTAAAACTCCCCACAGCCGTGACTGCTTCAAGTGCATCATCATCATCATCACCACCACCACCACCACCACCATCATCATCATCATCATCATCATCATCATTTTATCAACATCTCACTGGCAACTCTAAGGCTTTGAATTTTATGTCAAAGTTTAATTTCTTACTCACTTTGTCACCTATCGTTGTCCCCCGGGGCTGGGATGTAAACGAAGCACCTAGCGGAGGAGGAAATCACACTCTACGAAAGACGACTGTCATTCATTTTGCCTCAAGTTATCGTGGGACTATCTGGCCTCACCTGCCACCAGAGGACCAGGTAGTCAGTCCTCTCCCAAGGACAGAAGCAGGAGCCAAGGCCACAAGGTACTTTATTTTTTCATAGGAACAACCAACCCTGTTAAGGCCAGAGACAGAAATTAACATGACATGGATGAGAAAAATCAAGGAACATATGTAGGCCACAGGCAGACTCATTCTCCCCTGGGATGGATGTCCTCTGTCCCTGGGGATATGTAGCTGTAAGCTATGGTTACTGATTAGGAGCTGGGACCTCTGTAGCTTAACTGCTGGACTGAGGCTGAAACCCAAGAGCTCTCAAAGGACTACTCATGGGATAGTGGTGGGCACCCTTAACTTAAATGGACTCGTGGTTTGTTTTGGTGGGAGGTTGTGGTTTTTTAGGTGTATTTCGAACCCCTGTCTGCCTGTGTGGCGTTCCATTTGGACTAAGACCACTTGCTGTCCTGGCTTCCTCTTTGCCAGGATCATGGAGAAGTCCCTGTCAGTCAGCAGGTACCAACCTGACTCCACATGTTTCTCTCTCACACACATACATAGATTGGGGGGTGTCTAGAGTGGGCACCTCGATTCCTAATGTGCCTCCTTGATTGTCTATATCCCACACCCAGTCCAGTCCAGTTCTAGAGTCAGGGAAAACTCGGGAGTTATTGGCTAATCAGCCAGCCTGGAGAGGCCCCTCCGAAGCCCGATGATGTCTCTGTTGTACACACATTTTGTAGTGTTTGATGAAGAACTCCATCAAATTAAGGAAATCCAAGTGGCTAGGATAGGGAAGACTCTGGTGTCACGTCAGTCCCTTGTCCCTCAACGGCAACCGACCCAGCATCTTGAATAGGCTGGCATCTTCAAAACAAACTGTGCAACCCTCAGACTGGTCCAGGGACAGAGAGAAATGAACCATGTCCGTGAAGTCATGAGGAGAGGAGTCTGTGAAATACCAAGAAGGAACCAACATCAGCTATACTAAAGTGGCCACTTGAGCCAGCAGGCTGGGGCAGGTCCCACAGATGCCTGTGGCCAGGAACCACTCTTCCCACCATCCTCATGTATTGTCAAGCTTGAACAAGAATTTTTATGATTACCTTTGTCCCAATACATCAAAAAAGTCCACAGGGGTGCCCCCCTCCCCTGACCACAAAAGACCATCTTCCATTTCAAATGAATTAAAAAAAAAAAAAAAGACTCCGTTTTCCCGGTGGGCTTTTTTTTTTTTAATTGCAATAAAAGAAAACCTGTAATTTGCCAAGCAACGTTGCTGGTCCCCCTCTTCCAGCGTGAGTGTGTTCACCGCACGATCCCGCTTCTTTTAAAAAAAAAAAAAAACGAGGCTTCATCTCAGACACACACCAGGGCTCAGAACAAAGTGCCCTTTAGAGATCTGAAGCTCGAGCGACCGTACCGTGGCTGACGCACGGCTAGGCGGACGGCAGCGTGGTACAGAAGGAAGGTGCCCGCCCGCTGGCTCTGCCGTCGCCCCGGGGGCTTCTGGAGAGCGACTGGCAGAGGAAACAGCAGATGTGAGGGCTGACGCTCTGCTCCTCGGAAAAGCAATTCTTGCTTCTGGGGAGGAAGGTGGGGTGCCACCACCCCAACCGGGGGGGGGGATGCGACTGTGTAGAGGGTCATTGAGCGGCTGACGTGAGGGGAGCGGGGATGACGTCACCGGTGACGGCTGAAGAGGGACCGTCATGAAATTTGCCACGGGAGGGACGAAAAGCTTTGTGCGGGAACACGCAAGGAGAGAGCCGCCCTCCCTACCCCAGGACATTCCCCCCCCCCCGGAGAAAAAATGGCGCAAGTGATTCACAGCGCTAAATTGTGCCTAACGGGGGAGGGTACTCACCAGGGGGTGACAGCGTTCAAGAGGATCCGCTGCCCTAAAGCCCTTGGTGCCTCATGCTCACTGGGGTTCATCTTCCTCAAGGAGACAAAATGGGGTCCAGGGGGCTTAGAGGCAGCAAATGCTTCATTAATTAGGAAGCAACCACTAGCCCCCTATTGTTTCCAGCCTAGGACAGAGCTGGTTAGTGAGGATAGGCTTAAAAAGCTCTCATTGCCATTGTCAGACAAAGCAACTGTGACTTTGGGTACTCTAATGGCTGTTCCTCCCTGCTCACCAAGGGACCAGCCCCAGGTTCACCAGCACCTCAGCTGGACTGGCTTGCCCTAGTTCTAGCAGGTCAGCCCTGTTGTCTCACCCTAAGGGAGAGGTTTCACATCTCCAACCACCGACACCAAAACCCTAGAGAACCAGGACTCAGCACCTCAGGAAGGATTCTGCTACAAGGCTGGCCCGAGCAGGCTCTCCCAACCATGGTGCTGTGGTTGCTTTTGGCTGGAGGCCTCCGTAAAGCAGCCGCTTCCTCTCGCCAGCACCAGGACTGTAGAGCATCCCCAGGAGTAGGCGCGAGCGCCCACCGGCACATCTCTGTCCTGGGGTCTGGTTTTTCATTCAGACCTGAAGGAAAGTGAGACTGTTTTGTTTACATCTACTGGACTCATTGGTACAAGTTGCTCTTGTGGTCACATATGTACACCTCTCTAGGATCCTAGTCTTATCCCTTCTCAGCCAACCATTAGCATCTAAAGGACAAGGATGGCCAGGGGATTCTAGATGGGGTTGGGTGTTGGGGGGACAGTTCCCAGGAGGAGGGAAACTGAATCTCTTGTGGAAAGAGATATGGGGGAGATGGATGACGGGACCGGGCTTCTGACCCCCTTAAGATAGAATCAAGTGGTCTAACCATGTTGGATTCTGTCCCCACCTCTTGTGGATTAGAAAGGGCTGAACAGGCCTGGCCTTGTCCTAAGACCCTAAGCTGTAAGGAGACGGCTTCTTTTACTATGTGGAATTAGCCGGTTTTGTTTCTAAGTGTAGCAGGGGTGTGGAAGAGGTGCTCCACAAGCTCCTTCCTCAAGAACCCCATTCAGGGTGGGATAAAGATACTGAAGTCACTCCCAGCCTAGCTGGGCCTCCTGCAGAGCGGTGACATCGGTTCCCAATGACTAAGATCCCAGGGGACTCCATACACGGGCAGGTCTGGGGGCCTGGGCAGGAAGTTGGTGTCATATAGAGGTTTGAGGAGGACCAGCGTGTGCTCTCTGCCTGGGTTTGGATAGGCTGGCTTCTGGACAGCTGTGTGTGCCCTCCACTGTGTAGAGGAGAAAGCTGAGGCACGCTGAGGTGACAGAGCTGAAGCCGGATGCCGCTCAGAAACAGATCCCCAAAAGGAAGCCCTGTGCCCCTCAAAAGGAGACCCTGTGCTCTGCAAGGCTGACTTCAGCTTCCAGACACTTCATTTCTGGGTCTTCCCTGAGGGTCGTTATGTTTCAGGAGAGGTCAAAGACAAGCACACACCTTTTGCCTGCTGATCTAGTCTTTGTACCTGCTAGTACGTGACAAGGGAGCTGGGCCGTGGCCCTGTGGGTAAAAGACTTTCTTCTTCTGTAACTCTAAGCACCTAAGGAATGCTGTGGTCACACAGGCCAGTTCATTTGTTAGGATAAAACCACAAGGAAATGACCTTGCTCAGGGACCTCGGGCGTGGCCTCTGCTGCGAATGGAATGGCAACGAGTTGACTCCTGGTCCCTGTGAGTGACAGGGAAGGCCTGGGGGGGGTCTAGGTAGAGCCAAGCACGTCTCTCCCTTTTGAAAGGTCCCAAGAGATAGAAAGCAAAGGCCCGGAACCAGCAGCAGTCAGTGCTCTCCTGTGTTTGTAGGTTAGGAGGCAGCAAGATGCCTCCACCCTCAAGGCTAGAACTCTGCCCACCTTCAGAATTCCTGCTTTCTAGGTCTCAGCTTCCTCGAAGCTACCAGTACCCAGGAAGACTTTCTAACACTCTAGTGCTTCCTTGCTGGTCTGTGTCACCTTCCAGAGCCCAGGTCATAACAAAAGTGCCAAGACACATTTCCTACTTTGTACCTCCAAGATACAATGCAATATAAGCTCTCTGTGTGCACATCTCTGTCAACTGGACACCCCGCTCTCCTCTATCTATAGGGACCCTGGGCAGATTGGATCAGACCTTCTCTGATGACCCCAGGTTACCTGAGTTACCCTGAAAAGCCCTGTCCCCCAAGAGTCATATTCCGAGGCATTGGGAATTAGGAAGGAAATATGGATTTGAGAGAGATATCATTCACCCCATAATTCACCTGGGGTCAATTCTTGAAGCAAATCACCTTAACGAGGATGCCTCCCAGGTTCTACTGCCAAGGGAATATATATAGACTGAGAGTGAAGCCCCAGCCTCCTCTTCTCGTAAAGGAGGGACAATCCCTCCATCCCTCCGTATAGGGGGGATTTGTCAGCTTGTTACCCAGAGATCACCTCCTGGCATTCACCTGTAGCTGTTGGTACTCCCAGAGGACGGGTTGTAAGTCGAGGGGAAAAAATGGAGGCAGGATCTGGGGTGGGATTCTGTCCACCCTTTCCAGTGTTTGAAAACAGTGACGCTGTGCAGAAACTGTTTCCATGTGTGCTTTTGTTGATGGAAGTGTGACAATTTCCAAATTCAACTAGCAATTGGAATCAGGGACGAGGCTTGCGGTTCGGCTCGGGGAGTGCTTGCCTAGGTGGGTGTTCAGAGTTCAGTCCCCATCATTCCGCAAACCCAGATGGGGTGGTCTAGCTCTAATCCCAGCCAGCACCCCAGGAGGCAGAGGCGGGAGGTTCAGAAGTTCAAGGTCATCCTAGGCTACCCAGTGAGTTCATGGCTGGCCTGCGTTATGTAAGACCCTGTCTCAAAGGAAGAAGGGAAGAAAGGAGGGAGGGAGGGGTGGAGGGAGGGAAGGACGGAGGGAGGGAGGAAGAAAAATAGTTTAATAATATAAATAATTTGCTCCTCAACTTTCTTGACGGAGTCATCTTCGAATTCCCGGTAAATCAGAGGAACAAAGGAATTACAAATTATAGGAATGGGAAAGAAAGCCACTCCACAGACTCGCCCCAGGGGCTTCTCCAGCTGGCGTGGGAGCCACCCTGCCTTCAGCCTTCCCAGACTCAGCCAGGGTCCTTGGGAGTCAGGGCTCCCTGCAGCTCCCAGCCACAAAGCCAGCTCCACGCACGCACGCACGTGATAACAAACGGTTTAATTAACCACTCAGCTTTTCCCTCTCTGTGGCCGGACTCCAAATACTTGCCCCTGGGAGGCTGAGAATGGATGTCTTCCGTCAGGATGGACCACAGAGAAGCTGCAGGGTTGTGAGCATCCAGAAAAGAGATGACCTGAGGCTCCAGGCAGTCTCCCACCCAGATGTGCCTCGTCTGCGTCCTTAGACACACCGCACATTCTCCTCTATCCTGGA
The DNA here is from genome assembly GCF_021556685.1 of Rattus norvegicus. Lineage (NCBI taxonomy): Eukaryota > Metazoa > Chordata > Mammalia > Rodentia > Muridae > Rattus > Rattus norvegicus. The sequence goes on along the minus strand of NC_141553.1, from coordinate 10,674,157 downwards.
CAGAGACTGGGAAGCTTCGCCTGCCCAGAGCAATGGTCTGTGGGGCCCACGTCCTGGAAAGTTTTGACTTCCTTTTTCTATAAGTGGTGGTGATGGGGGAGGGGGCTGATAGACCTTCTTCTCCAAGGCGGCAGGGGCTCAGTGGGAATCCAGCCTTACTAATTGCCTTTTAATAAATGGGTTATTTTTTTTAAATAGGTAAGTTGTCTGTCTGCACTTAATTAATAGTGACTAGTTACTGTTGCAACCCATTTGTCTGAGACAAGTTGTTATTTTCTGTGAGAAACCCAGCTCCCACTGCCTTATTATTTGGGTCAGGAAAGACACACACAGCACATAAGCGGCTGGCAGGTGGGGTCCTAGTCCAGACCTGTCACCATTTGGTCACCTGTGCTCAAATTTAGTCGCTAAGATTTTTGCTAAGGGTTTAGTTTCTTACAGTCAAACACCTGGGTTGTAGACAGAGAATTCCGGACCCCAAGGATGTCATAAGTAGCTAAAAGGGCCATTGTTCCTGGCTGACCCTTTCAAGTCTGGAGTAAGGATTGGGGAGGGTCATACGGGGAGTTGGGAACCTGCAGCCAGAGTGAGCTATGAAGGTTTGTCTGTCGTCTGTGGGGTCCACGTGTTTCAGTGTCAGGGAGGACCTGGGGAGAAAGGCAAGGGACAGTAGATACGGCGCTCACCGGAAAGCTCACTGACAGAGAACAACGGGTCCGGACCCACAGACTGCCCCCAGTGTTAGGGTTTAAATGTTAGGACCAATGTTGGGGTTTAAATCTTGGCCTGCACCGGGACAAAGCGCACCAAGCCAACATGGTTCCAAGTGGAGAGGTTTAATGAGAGGAGAGAAAAGAAAAGGCCGGCCATGAGCTCGTGGAGGGAAGGTGGGGAGGGGTAGAGAGAAGGGTCAAGGAAGAGGGGAAGAGCAGGGAAGAGAAGAGAACAAAGAGAGAGCAAAAGAGAGAGGAGGGGGCAAGCAGCCCCCTTTATAGTCAGGCGGAGCTGGCTGTTGCCAGGCAACTGTGGGGCGGAGCCTACCTGGCTTTTCCCAGGTAGCTGTGGGGGTGGAGCTTAGACAGAATCCCAACACCCAGGAGCTTTTAAGCTTAGCTCTCAGCAAAGCTTCAACTACTGTCCAGCAATGAGGACTTGAAGCCGATGATCCACTTGTCAGGATGCACACTCGTGTGTATGTGTGAACGTCTGTACAAGTGTGTGTGCACAGGGACGGCTGCACGCAGGTACACACGCACACGGAGGCCAAAGGCCAACTCGGATGTCTTCCTCAATTGTTTCTCGCCATTGTGGTTGGGGGTTTTTTTTGATTCATTTTTTGGCAGAGTTTCTCGCTGAACCTGGAGCTCACCGATTCGGCTCGTCTTAGGTAAGGATCTTAATTTCCTCCGAGATGCACATATTTGGAGACCAATAAGGAGTCCTATTTCTGTAGGAAGCAGTTATCAGTCTATGCTTGACCCTTCTCCTAGAACCTACCCTGTCCCAGTCAGCACAAAAGGCCGTGACCCAGCAGCCCTCTTTCCTCGTAGCCCTCTGTAGATGGCCAATGTGGTATGGACATGTCAACTGCTTTAGGGACTGTTTTAAGTAGGGACCGAGACTTGAGTGGCTTTTGTCACATGCCAATGAGAAGTTCTTTCAAGGCTCCTCTGGTCAATAGGGGTACAGTGGCATAAACACAGGAGGCCCAGTGACACAGACCCCAAACGCCAGTGTCTCTCCCGGCCAGTGCATTGTTTTGAAGTAGATGGTGGGGCTGGCTCTTCAGGGCATCCCTCCTTGCCTGTTATTAGCCTGGGAACACCCATTCATTATGTGGAGATAAGCAAACTCAGGCGCCAGCCCAAACCAAGTTCCTCCAGCCCTTCAGAGAAATGGGCCCTGGGCTCCTGGCTTGAGGAGCTGGGGGTGGGGCCCCGAATTAAGCAAGGGCCTGTGGTAAACGGAGACTATCTTTCTGACGATTCTCCTTAGTGGGCGTAGGGGGGGCTCTAAGAAAGGACCCAGAGACCCAGGGCCAGTTTGGATCCAATGTTCAAGGACCTCAAATGCTGCTGAGTCAGAGCCAATATAATGGCCCGCCTTCACACCGCAGACTGCCTGCCTCCTGTCTGCTTGCAGTGCCAGTTTACCATTTGTAAATAATCACCTTACTCAAAGGAGATTCTCTGAGCAAGAAGCACATCTCCCCCATGGTTTTGCATAGAAGCCAAGGCTCATGGCGAATATGTTCATCTGGTCCCTTCCTCTGCTGGATGACCACTGTGGTACACACAAGGAAGCACAGGGTGTCCATTGTCTAACCTGGCTACACAGTTACCGCTCTCTTCCGTACTCTTTGATTTCTTCTCCTTCCTACACCACGCGCTTTGGTTCCTTCTATGGCCGATCGGCGCTGGTTGAAAGGCGGCTCACAGTTGCCGATGGCCGATACTCAGGCTGAGGACCAGCATCATGTTCAGTAGTGATCTTCAACGTACTCTTGCAGGCAAACGTCCACAGGGAGAACTCGGTGGTGGACAGCAAGACAGACAGACATTCGTCTGTAGGCCTGCATCCCTGCTTGCAGGATGTGGTGAAAGCATCCGGGTGCGTTTGCCGCACCTACGGGCTAGGCTTTGACCTGGTACTCTTCCATTCAGTGGCTATACTGACAGACATATGTGTGGCGGTCTGGTCCAGTCAGGAAAACCTGCAGATCCATCTGTCCCAAAGGAGTACTCAAATACTAAGAACCAGTTACTCAGGAGGAGGAAGGAAAGAGGGGCTTAGAGGGGCCAGAGCAGCTTCTGGGGCCAGGGTTCTTCTGTCTGACTAAGCCCTTATCACCATTGGGTTCCCAGAATCGAGCCTGCAGAGGGTTCTTGTGTGTTGCCGGGGGCTACCTCTAGTTGAGGCAGGAGAATAAGGCCAAGAGATCCCAAAAACCTTCCTCACAGGGTATGAATTAGCATATGAAATGATCTAGCAGAGAGAGGGGGGGGGACTGGAACCCCGACTCCAAGAATGCTGGCTAACAGGAAGGGCTTGCAGGGAAAAGCGTGTTCAATGCAAATGCATGAGAAAACCTGCAGTGTGAACGCCTGCCCTTTGCACAGCAGTGATGAACTGATAACCTCCCCCCAACACCCCTCCCCCGCTCCAGCCCACTTCCTCCTTTGGAAAGGCTCCTTCTTTGTTAATAAAATGTCCCCACTTCTACCACCATCCACGCATCTCCCTCCAATTCCTTGCTTGGGAACACAAGAGCCTTGACATCCCATGGGTTGCCTACTGAACCCCAACATCTGCTTTGTCACAGAGGAACGCTCTTTCCCTGACCTTAAGGGTCATGGCTACCTGGAAGCAAGAAGCATTGCCCTTCTCCCACAGATCTAGCTGAACAACAAGATCGGGCTCTAGAAATGGGCGTGCAGATTCCAGCCTCCTAGAAACACAGTGAGGGCCCCGGAGACAGGCACAAGAGGTGCACAGAGCAGCTTCGCCACACCGGGGAGCACATTACGAGGGTGGGTCATCCCATTGTCTCTGACCCAATGTTAGGGGCCCCTCAGCAGTGGCTGTGAGCTGTCCCTGAATCCCTGAGTCCTTGCCATATCTTGGCGGTAGGCAGGCATGGCGGTTAGACCAAGCTGTCTCTGAGACCAACCATGTCCCTTCAAGTAGGCTGTGTCAGGTGACTCCTCCCTATCCAGATCTCCTCCAGGGGACTTGCCACGCTGGGCTACAAAGGCACCCATGTAAAAAGATCTTAGCACGCAGCCTGTATTCCCAGTGCTGGGGGAGTAGTTGACTGGTGGAGCCCCAGACCTCACTGTCCAGCTAGTATAGGTGATCCATGTTTCATGAGAGACCCTGTCTTTTAAAAAAGGTAGAAAACTATTGAGAAAGACCTGACATCAACCTCTATCCATATGTATATCACACACACACACACACACACACACACACACACACACACGTCCCCAGTGTTAAGGTGGAGAGATCAATGCCACTGAAGACTTCCTGCTCATGACAGAAGGGGGGCACCCAGCACCCCACAACACCACAGGTTCCTGTCTAGTCAGGATAAACAGGTACAAGGAACCTTCTTTGAGTTTCCCAAGGAAGGCAACTGCCTTCATTGCTTTTCTATTGTCGTGATAAGACGCAATGACCAAGGCCACTTAGGGAAAGGAGGGTTTGAGCTTACAGCTCCAAAGGGATGAGATTCCATCACCATCACAGTGAGGAAACATGTCCATAGGCAGATGTGGTGGCTGGACCAAGCTGAGCGCTCATGGCTTGAACTCCAAGCATAGAAACCAGAGAGAGTGAGGCCTGAGTAACCTCAAAGCCACGTCACGGTGACACGCTTCCTCCAGCAAGGCCACGCCTCCTAGACCTCCCCAAACAGCACCACCAATGAGGAACCAGGTGTTCAAATACATGGGCCTATGACAGACATCTTATTCAGAGAGACGGCCATAGGGGCATCAGTGAAGATTTGCCAGCTTGAGGAAGCCTGGTGAGCTTGGAGATCTCGTGGGCTTTCCATTGGTCTTGGTCAGGTATATAGGTGAGTGAGGGGAGGTGACACTGGCCACCGTAGACACAAATCTTCCTTCACTCTTAGAGCCTACCAGCCCCAGGAGGATCAGCCACCCTGGGGTGACTGTCTTGCAGCGACAGTTGTAAGACAGATGGGAACGGATCTCAGGAAGCACAGTTGGAGGCCATCCATCAGCACATGGAATATTAGACTATGTGCATAAAATACAGAGAGACACAGGTGGGGCCGAGGGAGGTGACACTAGGACGGTGATGGTGCCATCCCTGCAGGGACGACACGCTGCTGTTCCCTTGCACCTCCCGTGATGCTCTTCGTGTGACTTCCGTTGTGAATGGAGAAAGATTGTCTTTATACAGAAACAAAGCGTGGCTCCTGGCGAGCTGTGGGCTGGCCCTAGCCTGCACTGGAGCCCTGCATCTATCCTAGTCCATGATGTGATTCATGTGCTATGACTTACTCTGAAGCACCCTGAGACTGACTGGAAAGAGAAGGAAGAGAAGTACTGGGTGGGTTCTGGCCATGAACAAACCTAGGCTGCACTGAACACACTGTCCTAAGTGTTGGGGTTGAAATCTCGGCCCGCGTCCAGACAGAACACACCAAGCCAACATGGTTCCACGTGGAGAGATTTAGTGAGAGAAGAGTAGAAGAGAGGAAAGGCTGGCCATGAGCACATGGGGGGTATGAGGGTGGGGTGGGGAGAGAAGGGACAGGGTAGAGCAGAGAAGAGAAGAGCAAAGAGAATGAGGAGGGGGCAAGCCTCCTTTTATAGTGTCAGCCTAGCCTGGCTGTTGCTAGGCAACTGTGGGGCGGAGCATACCTGGCTGTGGGGGCGGAGCTTAGACAGAATGCCAACTCAAAGGACAAAGCTGGCCCCCTGCTCAGTCTGTGCTTGGAACGAAGAGGGTCTATCCAGGACTCAGCCGCGTGGAGGATTCAGGACAGTCATAGCCTCTCCTTGATACCCCTCACCCGAGAGGCACTTTAGAACTGATAGGTCGCCAGGGACTTCCTTCCCCAGAACTAATGGAGTTTCCATCCTGAAAGCCCAATGGTCACCTGATCCCAAAGACCCAGTTCTCTCCTCGTGGTCCTGGACCATGAGGCATCTCCAGGCCTCATTGCCTCCTCAACCTGACCTACCCATAGGTCTGAACTGACTGATCCGTCCTCAGTTCCCACAGTCTGACATTCACAATTCCCTGTGTCCTGAACCTCCACCTCTCATGCACAGAGAGGATTACACAGATGGCCCACCCCAGCCACGAGGCTACCTCCCCAGGGTACCAGTTGACTACTCTCTTTTCTAGCTTGTAGGACACCTGTAGTGGGGATAGAGGGCCTGGCATTTGTGTTTGTATGTGTGTGAATATGTGTGTTTATGAATATGTATGTATGTGTGAATATGCACGTGTGAATACATATGTGTGTGAATATGCATGTGTGTGCATGCACATACATGTATGTGTGAATATGCATGTATGTGCAATACATGTATGTGTGTGAATATGTAAATGTGTGGATATGTGTATGCATGTATGTGTGTGAATGTTTATGAGTGAATATGTATGTGTGTACATAGACATACATGCATGTGTGTGAATATGTGTGTGCCTGTACATGCATGCATGAATGTGAATAGGTACGTGTGTGAATATATATCTGTGCATGTACATGCATGTATGTGTGTGAGTATGTGTGAACATTAGTGTGTGCATGTACATGCATGTATGTGTGTGAAGATGTATATGCATGGATATATGTGTATGCATGTGCATATATGTATGTGTGTGAAGATGTATGTGTGTGTGTGCTTCCACTGCATATGGCAGAGAAGGGACAGGAGAGAAGTGACTTTGGAACCGAGAGAGTGATTGAGCTGATGCCCAGACATGGCCTCGGTACCTTTAGCTTCAAGAGTATTTTTTGAGTTAGTCATACGCAGCCCTTGAAGGGTCAGTAAGTGGCCAGAGGACTCCCATTTTCTAGTCACATTTTCCCGGGGGTATAAACCATGCATGTAACATTGCTTAGAAAGTACAGAAAAATACGCATTATCGAATGAATTTGATTCACTAGCGATAGAATCTATACACATTTATTGTATGTGCGGGGGGTGATACTCAGGCTTGGTTATTGTGAGGACAATGGCTCCCTGCCTGAAGGAAACGTTTCTGGAATATTCTACAAAGTCAAGCAGGCATTTGAGAGAAAAGAGCTAGCCTTGGCTCAGAGAAACACATTTTACAGTTCTAACAACTGCTTCAATTCCCCTCCCTGGAGCCAACAGGTGGGTCTGTCCCTCGTCCAGGGTGCACGATGGTCTGAGTGTTCAAGCAGAGGCCCACCCCAACAATAACCCATCATAACCGTGCTCCAGAATATCACTTTTGCAGCTCCCCTAGGTGTACAAAACAACACGCTAGAGGTCAGGAGAGCAGACTGTGCTTTGTACAATGTCGGGGATGGATGCTGGGTAAGAGCCCTACCCCTGAGCTACACCCCAGGCCTCACAGATGGTCTGACTGTACCACCTGTCAACATTACCTCAGTTTCCCCTCAACAGGATGGGAGGGATCTCTCTCTCATCCCCATTCTTTGCTCACAATGGCTGTCTTCACCAAGGCTCCTGGGGCAGGTCAGAGCAGCATAGCCAGATCCTAAGATCTGTCAACTCTCGTGAAGTCGATGACTAATGTGTCGTGGCTGGTTAGAAGGCTTAGAAGGTTTCCCAACACTCCCCACAACCTCCCATCTCAGGGTCAAAGGATAGATTTCAGTGTGGGCCCTATGTAGGAGGAAACTGTCCAACTCCAGAAGTCCTGGGGGCTTCCTCCACAAGCCCAGCCCTAGCCCTCAGTGGTGCATGGTTTCCAGGAGGCAGTGACTGAATTTAGGTTACTGAATGGCCCTGTTGCATAGTCGTGGACCAGAAGGGGCAAATTCGAGGGTTCGGAATGCTTCCTATCCTTTGGGTTATTTGTTTGTTTTCATAACACACCGTACGTAGTCCGTGGCAGCTTCCGAGGCTCTGGAATCTTCCAGCACCACTGCTAAGGTCATCTTGATTCAATGGTGGGAGGCCAGCATGAGCCTTCAGTCCTGGAGGGGTCAAGAGTTGACTGGAGCTGTGACTGGCAGCTTCCTGGGAATATATCCACCTCTGCCGGGATTGGATCCTTCCCTGCAGACAGTGAGACAAGTGAGGAAGGCAGGCTTGGGTCTGTTCTGTACGAAGAGTTCTGGAGATCCGGGTATGTTACCTGCCCCCTGCATATGCTAATGCTGTCCTCCTAGTCACCAGTCAGCCTATGTCCCTGCTGTCCTTCAGACAAGTGACTGACTCCCTCAGCCTCAGTAGCCATTGGGTTCAGGCTGAGTGCTTCTAGAAGCTACGTCACCGTGAACCCTGGGGACATTTTCTTTTGTAGAGCATCTTGGTAGCTCATTTGAATACGAAGGAGAGCCAAGACTTGGACCTTCAGGACTCCTAGGATTGCAGAAAGCAAGAAGCCACCTTGAAGTGGAGTCTTTGCTGGAGTCGGGGCTGCCTATCCCTATCTTGCCTTCCCTCTCTCTTCTTCTGATACTGGAGAGGACCAGGCATAGAACTCTGAGACATTCATGGAGGACAGCTCAGAGACCTCAGAGGAGAAAAGTAAGAGCCATGAGGTTTTGTTTTGTTTTGTTTGTTTGTTTTGTTTTTGTTTTTGTTTGTGGGTTTTTCTGGACTTAGATGTGCTTAGATACAGATGCACTCTAGCATCAGAGCTGGTTCCCAAGATACAGGACCCTGCATAGCCAATGGGTTTTATAATGCCAGGCTGGTGACCATGGCCACCAGCATTCTTTGTGACTGGCCTCTAATGTCCAGACAAGGTTTTGACTACTTGAATATAACCATGGCCCTTCCTATGCCCACCCTTGTTCTGAATAATGACATGGGAACTTATATTTATTTATGAATGCCTAGACCTTAAGCTAGGTTTGTTCCCAACGAGCTCGAAACTCAATTATCCCATTTATACTAATCTAAATTCTGCAACGTGGTGGGTTACCTCTCCTCTGTTTCATAAGTCCAACTCCCTCTGCAACTCAGTGATGAATCTTCCCATGCCCAACTCCTTCCCATAGTTCCTCTCTCTGCCGGATGTCCCACCTTACTATCCTGCCTTTTGCTATAGGCCATAGGCTTTTTATTTTAACCAATCAGAAAAGCAGGCTCAGGATTCTCTAGCCTTCTCTCCACTCATCTCTCTCACTCCTCCTTGGTCTCCCTTGAGGTCCCTGTGGGCAGTGGGCAGTGTTCTTCTCCCCCAGATGCATGCTGGGATATGGCTGTGCAGTGTAGTGCTTTGGAGCTGTGAGCTTCTTCATCCACGGCTTGGGGCCTCCTGCAGCCTTCCCTCTCCTCAAAATCTGCTTTCTTCTACTCCCCTGGGGCATGGAGTTCATGTAATGGGTTCAGGCAGAGTTGTGGAAAGGCGGCCTGCACACAGGAGCTGTCTCACGGTCTTTCTCTTCACGCCTTCTAGAAAGAGCCGTGTTGGCTTTTGAAAGGCAGCGGTGTGTGAATAGCACTTAAAGGATAACTTTGGATTATTTTCTTAATGGGAAAGCAAACATTTATGTCTTATATGCCAAAGGGCCCGCTGGAGTGTGGGAATATTGACTCTCAAGGGCGCTGGTCTCCGTGACTGCAGGGAAAGAGGAACTGGCTGCTGCTGGCTGCCTTTCTTGGCTACCACAAGCCAAACACTTGCTCCTTTGTCCCTGGGCTTAGGCAGGTTGTGGCTGTGGCTGTGGCTGTGGCTGCAGCTGCGGTGGGGGCTGGGGTTGGAGCCTGTGCCGAGAGCTGCCGGTTCTGTTTCCCTGCAAACAGCAAAGAAGGCCAGGTGCACAGTGCCAGCGCAAGCTCAGATCTTCCTGGCGGGGCCCATCCTGACTGACACTTGAACAGGTCCTGCCTCTCTGGCTTTGACATCTTGACTGGGCCAGAGGTACAAATCACTGCTGAGAGGGCTACGGAGATGGCTCAGTTGATAAAGTGCTTGCCTTACAAGCACAGGGACCCGAGCTCCGTCCTTGGAGTCCATGGGGAAAAGGATAGGCCTAGTGGTATACGTTTGCAATCCCAGCACCGGGGAGCGGGGGATAGACTAGTTCCTGGGACTTGCTGGCCAGCCCACCTAGCCTATTTGGTGAGGTCCAGGTAAGTAGGAGGCCCTGGGTCACAAAAATGGGTGGGCAGCGTCTGGGGAGCAATGGCTGAGGTTGTCCTTTGACCTTTATATGCACACAAGTGAACTCACGTCAGCACATATGTATACTTGGATATCATACATGCATGTACACATGCACATGCGCGCGTGCGCGCACGCGCGCACACACACACACACACACACACACACACAGAGAGAGAGAGAGAAAAGGATAACTGCATTTGCCTGAGCTCTCCTCCCCTACTCCGTCCCTATTTATACATGATTGCCACTCTGTGGTCCCTATTGGAAGCATCACCCAATGGCCGTTTGGTGGGTGCAGCCTGCACCAGTTGCTTACACTATTGCAACAAACATTGGGCACAGTGTTGCTTGGTGGTGCAGCCGAAGGAGCAAGGACTCATGGTAAGAACAGGGAGGAGAACTGAGGAGCTGTTAGCCAGAGTTATGCTGACACCAGCGGGGTTGTGGTTTCGTCCACCATCCTTATAGCCCCGTGCAGGAGTTCTGGGAAGCTTGACCCTCCAGTAGGAGGCTTCGCTGTCATGGCCCAAGGACACGGTGCTACCTGGGAAACAAGCAGATCATAACCCTAGCAAGAGATGGGTGACTCAGGTGAGCAGCGCCCGATCTGTAAGAACCACACTGCCTGTCAGCACACAGGGCTGCTTTCCCTCTGACTCCCGTCGCAACCCTGCTGTCTTCTTCTGGAACTTTCCTCGGAAATCCCAGCTGCTCCTGGCCCTGCCTGGAAAAGTACCTGTTGTTTTCACCTCCTAGAAGATGACTCCATGTCCTGTGGCCCTGAGTCAATAATCTCTGAGAAGCTGGGGAAGGAGGAAATTTCCAGGATCCAGGGTCTTCCAGGATAGAGCATATTTGCTAGGGTTGGAGGTGCTGAAGGTCTCCCTCCTATCCCCTTTGCTGGCCTCTCTGACCCACGAGGAGATTGTGGGGCTGGCCTTTGTTCCACCCCTGAGGCAGAGGGGTCATGTTCTCTAATCTTCTGGGCGCTGCATCTCTCTACCCTTCTCCTGACTCTGAGGCTCAGGAAACCACGCAGGCACAGGGTTTTCTCCGTACACCACAGGGTTCTGTCACAGCTGTCACCTTGCTGTTCTCTCCGTGGCCAAAATGGTGTCCTTCTCTCACAAAGGTTGCCTGCTACTCAGCCTCACCCTGCTCCATTTGCGTACTCACCTGATCTGTCATAGAAAAGACATCTTGAAGATCATGTCAGGATCCTTAGGTCTGCCCACCCGGACCTGGCCCAGCCTAGAGCAGCTGTCCCACCGGAGCCATCTGCCCTGTGGCTTTTGAGCTTCTGCGTGGGCTGCTCCTTGCTCCTGCTGTGTGTCAACATAGGTGAAGAGAAGACCCTGGTCCTGTCACGCAGGGTGCACTCTCACGAACGAGTGTTTGCATGTGAGTGTACCAGTGTCTGAGCGTGAGCTCATTACGTGCCCTCCTGGGTGTTCACGCCGCGAACCTACATGTGCGTGTCTATACGAACTGTGAACATGTTTGTGCCATGTCCATGTGTACCACATGTGCACATGTGCCTCTTGAGGGGATCTCACGTGCATTCGGGCGTGCGTGTGTGCATGCGTGTGTGCGTGTGCTTGGGTGTGTGTGTGTGTGTGTGTGTGTGTGTGTGTGTATGGGTGCACACACATGAATAAAGTCCTCCCATTTAAGGAAGAATGGTGTGTTTTGGCAGGCCGGCAGAATTTCTAGACCATATGTCGCTCTTCTTAGGGTGACTGGGGCTCCCCCACCTGACCCCCCCCATTCAGTAGTGCCTGGAGAGTGCCTGATGTCTTCACAATCATCCACCCTCATGAATTCATTCAACACGTTCCTTCTGGATTTCAGCAGATGCGCACATGGCTATAGGCAATGCACATTGAGTCTTCTGGTGGGGATAGTAGCTTCTCGGAGGCCAAGGAAGGCTGGTCACTGCAGCTGGGCTAAATGCAACACTGCGCTGTCTTTACTGCTCACGGGCCACCCTCCCTCCCTTCTAGGTTTGTGTATCCACCTGGCCTTCTTTCCTTCCAAGTACCCAGTAGGCTCAGCCCGAAGAACCCCGTGGCACTAGAGACAGGGCAAGGGGCAGGAAGGGGCTAGCAGGCAGGACGTGTAGCTCACAGGGCAGCTGTCTCTCCTTGACCTTTAGAGCACCATATGCCACGCTGGCCACCCTTTAAAGAGCAGCTGATTGTCTCAAATGCTGCCCTACTCTGGAACCCGCTCGCCCTCCCTCCGCGGACCTCAGGCTGCCAGCTGAGTGGCGGGTGGCAGCTGCCCTGAGCTGGAAGCTTTTGATTTGCGTCAGTGCCTAGCTGGCCAGGAGGGGCTTGCCCGGCGGGTGCTTGGCAGCTGCAGAGAGTCACAATGACATCACGACTCTCAGGAGCCCAGGCAGGCATCCCAGGAGAGACAGGCGGCATGGTCAACAGAGCGCATGCCGCCAAGCCCTCACCCCCTCTCCCCACTGTGTCGGGCTTTGAAGGCAGTTTCCATGATGCGCATGCCACCGGAGGTCAAGCCCCCAGAGGCGGAGCGGAAGTGGATTATCCCTCCCCCATTGGGCTCCCTTTGGCTCCCAGAGCTGCCGGCTTGTCACTCTGTGGCCACCCGGTCTAGGAGAACTCCTGCTAATTGAGGGCCTCTGTAGGAACCCTCACCACTCCTGCAAACCTGCAATTTCACAGAGATAAAAGCATCCTCAAAGGGCCCCCAGTGAGAGCACTGCGACTGCGAGACCGGCGTCAGAAAGAGGGGGCATTGTCGACTCTTCCCCGGCGTGCCACGGAGTCTGTGCCATAGCCTAGCCTTTTCCTGGGTGGAAAGAACCGGGCAGTCAGCAGTGGGACTGTGTACATGTGTCCCCCCCAACACTCCACTCCCCGGCCTTCTTTTTTTTTCTTTTCTTTCTTTTTTTTTCGGAGCTGGGGACTGAACCCAGGGCCTTGCGCTTGCTAAGCAAGCATTCTACCACTGAGCTAAATCCCCAGCCCCCAGCCCTCTTTTTTTTTTTTTTTTTACCAATGCCTCCTGCTCAGGGCAGGAGCAATTGTGAATCACTTCAAAGACTGGATGGTTTATCCTTACGAAGAATTTCTGGGAAGGCACCCGCAGAGAGAGAGAGAGAGAGAGAGAGAGAGAGAGAGAGAGAGAGAGAGAGAGCGAGCGAGCGAGCAAGCGCAAGCGCGCACTTGTCACCATGGTCACCCAGCCCATCCCCCTCCTGTCATCAAAATGCTCCAACTCCTGGTAGTAATTACCCCTGGTGAAGCTGCCCATGTCCCTTCTGCTAATGTCTACAAGGCCTCTCATGCTCCTTAGCCAAAACACCCTCTGTGTGCAAGTCGTACCTCCATTCACTTGTGCAGATATTTCCTCCCCGAGGAAAACACCCTGAAGAGTCTGCAGTCTCTCAGAGCTCCCAGCATCCCAGCATTACTGTTCTGACTGGCCTCTGCCCTCAATGAGTCCCAGAGTGAGAGTAGGGTGGGGGTCTGGTTGTGACTGCAACAGACTTGTGGTCAGACAATAGTTGCCTCACTGGCTTAGCGGGGTGAGGGACTGGGCATCCTCTGTGAAGGTGACCTGGGCTCTTTGCATCTTGCTGAAGGCTTCTTAACACTCTGTGACCCAAGGTTGGTTTTTCTCCCTCCTCATGGGAGCTCTTTACTGTCTTCTTTCCCTGGATCCAACAATCCAGGAAAAGGAGGTTTCCGGAGACCTCAAACCAACCGGTTGGGGTTGGGGGTCGTTTAGGCCCACAGGAAAGCAGTTAAAGGGCCTCACCTTGAGAGTTCAGATCTTGTGCCCAAGATCCATCCGCCTAGGAGACAGGAAGCTGGCACTAGAGCCTTGGGTGGTGACAGACAATGTGTGACAGACAGACAGTGTCTGATTTGAATGGGACTGTGGTTTGGAGAACGGCAGGCTGCACTGTGTTCCCTCCCCCACCAAGCAACTGTGTGGATCCCAAGTGTCTGGGACCGTCCCTCACCCACCCCACCGTGCTTCCTAGCCTCATTCTGTGTGGCTGACAGGCTGAAAGCTGAGTCACCCGTGGGTCCCTAACTTGGAACGTCTTAGTGTATTTGTTTCCTGAGGCCGACAAAGCAAAGCACAAGAGACTGGGTGGCTTAAACCACAGACATCCACTGTCTCCGAAATCTGGAGGTCAGAAGTCCAAGGTTGAGCTGTGGTCAGGCAGATGTCCAAAGGTCTGAGGGCAGCTGGTGACCGGCTTCTCCAGACTCCTGGTGCCGTAGAACTCCTTAGGTCCTGCCTCCCTGTCCGTCTGTGTTGACATCTCCTAGTCACAGTGGCTGCCTTTAAGACCTAACCTAATCCAAGGCCAGCTCATCACTATAGGCTTGCTCTATGCACAATTTCTTCCATACATAGTCCCACTCACAGGTCTCTCACGGACAGACAGATAGACTACCATTCAATCCCTTAGGGATTTGCAGGAGAGTGTTCTCCTATGCCAACCAACTTTCTCTAACTGACCCAAATGGGTGAATAGACGAGGAAAGAGACTCCATTGAATGAGACAGAGCCAGGGCTACAGCCTAGGCCATGGGCCCTTGATACTCTTGTATCTATGTTGGGGTGGAATGGAGATCTTGGGGAGAGGACGTCTCCTAGGCACCACTGAGCAGTTCCAGCTTAAGGGGACCCTCCTTTTCTGATCTGAGTCTCAGCTTGACCCCCCACACACACCCCTACCAGCTCTGTGACCTCTGCAATGGGTTCACCTCACAGACATGTGGCTGGCCACCAGCCACTGGCTGTCTGATTCCTCCTGGCCTGTAGCTGCCTGTGGCCACCCAGCCCAGCATGAACCTGACCTCTAGCCACCAGGGATAGAGCTATGCGTCAGATGCCAAGGAGGCCTTGTGACATGCCAAGGCTCTGAGGCCGCCAGGGCCAATGTGTGTGGTCAGTCGCTCAGTGCACAGGCCAAGTTACGCAGAGTCCAACAAGACCTCCGGTCTTCTCGTCCAAACGCGCGACAGACTCCCTCTCTCTTTCCCATCTATTTCTGCTGGGGTCAGGGTCCTGACTACAAAAATGAAGGCTCTGAGGTCTCAATAGGTCGGGCTGCTACGGGTGACTTGGGGCACAGACCTTCTGAGAGCAGAAGGGTGACCCACAAGGAGGAAATAGGAAGTCCCTGCCCACAAATAGTAACACGCAGGCCAACTGTCTACCAAGATGGGAGACCCTGGAGCTCGGTGCCAGTTCTCCGTGTCTTAGAGCTTCCAACAGGCCAGGCTTGACTCTAGCCTCTGGGGTGCTGGCTTCAGATAGGGGAGCCCACAACCTTTAGGAGACCATCAGATAGGCTACCTTCCACTCAGGGAAAAGAATGCCTGGGGGGGTCCCTGCCTGCCTGGCTTCTTTTCCTGAGACAGGGGCATGGCTCTCAAAGGCCCCTTGGCTGAAGTGAAGGAGTGCCTCTGGCTGGTGATAAAGTGACAGACAGACAGACAGACAGACTGACTGACTGACTGACTGTAACCCCCATGCTCCTGGACACCTGGGAAGTGGTTCTTAGCACTGGAAACCCTAAGACACCCATAACATGAACTGTGGGACCCCTTGAAAGGAAGGACATGGCCGTGCGTGGGACAGATGTACTTCTGCTATTCTGGGATGTCCAGATCCAGGGAGGAAGGGAGTCTCACACAGAGGCAGGGCCATCTTTTCTAGTGTCCCAAGGTTCCAAACCTGTCTTGTACATTTGGGCAGATGATGAAGAACGAGACAGTGAGAACCTCTGGATGAGGTTTTGCTGCTCTGTGTACCCAGCACGTGTACCCATCTCTGCCCTGGACACAGGATCACGGTGAGACCTGCCTGCAGGTCTAGGGACATTCAGCGTGTACGTGTCCCTCCTGGTGTCTCACGCTGTGACTCTGTCTGCAGCTTACTGAGTTCCAAGACCGTTCTCCCCAGAAAGCCTCCAAGGCTGGAGTCCACGGCCTGACCCCCAGCTCCCATTGAGATGCATTTTTCTTTCCATCCCACCAACATGTAAACAGGGATGGCAGATCCTCTTGAATGAAGTGCTTGGGTAGCCTTGGACCTCACTGATTCCATGGAAACCCACGTCAGTGAGTGCCTCAAGCTGTGGCCCTGAATATAGTCACTCTTTCCCCAAGATGGCGGCTCAGGAAGAATGGGAGCTATCTAGCTGTCCCATAGGTGTTTAGACTCATTCTTCTTATAGAAAGAACCCGCGACTCTTAAGAGGTAGACCCCAAAGGGACTACCTTCACTGCAACATAGTGGGTCTAGGTGAGGAGACCTCACCACACGCCCTCCAGAACCATAATCCCCTATTTAAACATCTGTCTGCAGCAGGATTCAAAATAGAGTCTATGTGTGGCTGGGGGGAGGGGGGCGTCCCAATGACCTGGCACAGTGTTTGGGGTCACAATCCTCTACAGCTAGCTGCCATTCCCCCAGACAGGTGGCCTCACACAGCATATGGATAGCAGGTTGAGAACTTTCTGCCCTATTCTGCCCTGCCCAGGCATCAAAAGAGAGGATGCTGATACATCAGGCTGTTGGCAGAGTGAGATGCCCAGCCCACAGAGGACTATGTGGAGTGGTCATTTGGAAGGCTGCTGGAAGGAGTGAAGCTATCCGAACTTCCCTGACCCCTCCCCTGGAGGTCACACTTCAGTTCATGGTCTCCCAAGCCCTGGAGCCATTGCCTTTTCTGAGGATAATTGATCTGGATGAGACCTTCAGTGGGATCTGTCTCAGTCAGTGTGCCATTGCTATGAACAGACACCGTGACCAAGGCAACTCTTATAAAGGAAAACATGTCATTGGGGGCTGGCTTACAGTTTCAGAGGTTTGGTTCATTGTCCTCATGGTGACAAGCAAGCAGACAGGGTGGCAAGAGTTCTCCATCAGGAGTCACAGGTAGCAGGAAGAAGGGAGACATGGGACTTGGCTGGATCATTCAAACACCAAAGCCCACCCCCGGCGACACACTTCCTCCAACAAGGCCACACCTCCTGATCCCTCTCAAGTAGTGCCACTCCCTAATGATTAAGCATTCAAATATATGCGCCTATTCAAATCACCACAGTGTTGGTGACCATCTAGGCCCAGAGCAGATGACCACTCAGGACTGCAGAGGGGACTCAACCCTGCAGCATCCTGACTTTGGAAGCCTAGACCCAGGGCTGTGAGCAAGGTGTCTTCAGATATCTAAATTCTTTTGGGAAACTGCGGCAGGTAAAAAGCAAAGCAGACAGGATCTGAGAAAGCAGCCGGTTGACTTCTGCACAGAACCAACCCCTCCTTGGTCTTATGTGGACATGGCGGATGAGAGGCCTCGATCCTCTGTTTCCTTGATCTCTCTCAGACATCTCTCACCCGCTCACTTGTTTAGTGTAGACCTTAAGCGCAATGGCCCTGCTCCACACCTGCTTTTGTGCGTTGTGCAAATGCTTATAACCAAGATTCTCCCATTTCAAGCTTGCATAAACGGTTCTTACTATTTACTCTTTGCCTTGTCAATAAATGCGATCACCCAATGGCTGGGGAGACAGGGAATAGGGCAAGATGTCTGCCAGCCAGAGAAGGAGAGAGGAAGAGGGAGAGAGGGAGATTCAGATCAGCAGCAGGATGGAAGGATTGGAGCCATGGAGAAGGGGTCCGAAGGACCAGATCAATAATAATATGCAAGTCTCACCTGATGGGGCTAGGAGTTAGCAAAATTAGCATAGAAAGTCAAGGTGGATCATTGAATTGCCTGAAGTGCAGTTTTAAATAAAGATTTATTTGTCTGAGTGATTATTGGGGGCTAACTTAAAGAAATACAGCCACCAGATAAATTCACTGTTTATATTTATATTAAGAATAATTCATTTACACCCGCCTTTCCTATACATCTCTCATACCTCTTCCACATCCTGACACCCTAAAGAAAGCAACCACCTTCCTACTGGGAGCCTCCAGGCTGGAGTTCAGGGCTAGGCCCCCAATTCACACTGAAATGCATTTTCATTGTGGTGGGTGTGGGGGTGTCTTAGTTAGGGTGTTACTGCTATGAACAGACACCATGACCAAGGCAACTCTTATAAGGACCACATTTAATTGGGGCTGGCATACAGATTCAGAGGTTCAGTCCATTATCATCAAGGTGGGAACATGGAAACATCCGGGCATGGTGCAGGAGGAGCTGAGAGTTCTACATCTTCATCTGAAGGCTGCTAGGAGAAGACTGGCTTCCAGGCAGCTAGGATGAGGGTCTTAAAGCCCACAACCACAGTGACACACCCACTCCAACAAGGCCACGCCCACTCCAGCAAGACCACACCTTCTCCCACAAGGCCGCACCTCCCAGGTGCCAAGCGCCACTCCCAGGGTCAAGCATATATTAAACCCTCAGAGAGAGTGTGTGTGTGTGTCGGGGGCGGGGTGTGCTATCCATCCCAGCTCTCCAAAGCCTAGGGCGGGTGGAATTAATGTCTCCGCCCACCAGAAAACCCCCTGAAGCAAGGGCAGAGCCAGGAAGCCCTAGTTACAGCCACAGGCTTACACCAAGGGCTACCCTCCATCTCTAAGAATCCTTCGCCTCCCTACCCCACACCAGTTCATCCTACAGCCTCCCTTGAAGCCTATGGCACCCTCACCGCACCCACACAAGTGGACGGAGCCAGTGTCCTAAAAGATCTGGCTTTCTGTCTGAAATGAAGGTCCTGGCCTTCACTGGAGTTGTATTCTGCTAAGCCCTGTTCACATAGCCCCACTCACTGGTCCAAGTCTTTTCAGGAGGGGGTTTCACATTCTCGATCACCAACTGGACAATTCCAGGCTCGGGTGGCTGGTCCCACACCCGAGAAAGGCCTCTAGAGCAGAGAGGTCATTCCATGTGCCTGAATTTCCTGTCCTTGCTGTGGCAAAGGCTCACAGACCTGAAGGCCCAAAGCCCAGATGTATCTTCTGAAGGGTTAGGGTCTCATCCAGATTCCACCGCTTAAAATCAAGGTGGTGTTGCAAGGCTTCTCTCCTCTCTGAGACTTCGGGGAGACTGTCTCCATGCCCCCAAGCTTTAGGAGGTCCACTCATCTTCTGGGGGCAAAGCCAGATGTGGGCAGCCCGTCTCTCTAACACGGAACCCTCCTCTCCCTCTTCCCACTGACCAGAGCTTGTGTGCACCCCAAACCTCCACAGACAAACCAGTTAACCCTCCTACCTCACCCACACTCAACCTTCCTTCCCTGTATAGGGACGGTCACACACACACACACGTGCATGCACACACACACACACGCACACACACACTCGCACACACACACACGCACACACACGCACTCACACACACGCACACACGAGCACGCACACACACGCGCGCGCGCACACATATACACACACGCGCACACGCACACACACATGGCACACGCACGCAAACACACACACACGCACGCACACACGCACGCACGCACACACTCGCACACACACGCACACACACGTACGCGCACACACGCACTCACACACACGCACACACGAGCACGCACACGCGCGCACGCGCACACATATACACACACGCGCACACGCACACACACGTGGCACACGCACGGGAACACACACACGCATGCACACACACACGCACTCACACACACGCACACACGCGCACGCACACATGCGCGCGCGCACATATACACACACGCGCACACGCACACACACATGGCACACGCACGCTAACACACACACGCACGCATGCACGCACGCACACACACACACGCACTCACACACACTCACACACACGCACGCACACGGCACACACACGCATGCACACACATGCACACGCACATACACACACACACAGCTTTATGAAATGCAACAGTCATCTTTGGGGGGCCACTCTGCCAACCACACTCGGCCCCTCTGGGGACGCCGTACTTGTCACCTGTGTGTGCCTTGACGGTGACACTAAGTCCCTTGACTGACCCTTTCTTCCACTTTCACCTTGTCCATGGTGCCAGGCCTGGGGCCCAGGAGGATCAGGTGGCCAGAGGCACAAGCCGTCCATTGTGTTTCTGTGGGTGGGTCCCACAGGGCCTGGCAGGCCGGCAACAGCATCCTCCCACTGGTTTTTAAAAAAGGCCTTTGTGAAGGCAGCAGGTCCCTACCCTGCTCCACATGAGCCAAGGCCGGGCTACCAGCTTCCCTGTCTGCGGGCCGGGTGACCATGTGGCCCTTCATTCTGGGTGGTTAGTGTCACCAACATCACATGCCAGAGGGCTCAGATCCGCAGGAGACCAACAGAGGCACTGGCTGAGGGCCAGTCCCTTCATGGTTACGCCACTGGTGACGTTATAGGTAGATGGTGCTTGAGAGGATACTGTGGTGGGCCTGGGTAACCTGCCTTGGGTGTTGTCACTGTGGAAAAGATCAAGGAGAGGAGGGAAGGAGGTGACCTGACCAAGAGATAACAATGAGCGATAGAGGCTGACGTCACGCCAGGGGCTGAAGTCTAAAAGGCAGTGGGGTCCCTAAGGACCTGGGAGCAGTTAGGGCCTCAGAGACAGAAGAGCTGCACTGAGTCATCCAAAAGTCAGCATTTCATCTCCAGCCAGCCCCAGGGTGTCAACCTGCACTCTGGCTTAGAAAACACCCCGAGGACCAGGGGCCGGATGATGCTCTTAGTCAAGGCACCCCAAAGGCTTGAGAATGGAGACCCTTGAGAAGAAACTGGACAACGGTGACAAAGTCCCCCTCGTGCACGTTAGGGTACTGGCCCCCTACAGACTGTCCTGGGGACGGTACCTCCCTCGGCCTCCTATCCTGGATTCTAGGACAGAAGAGGCCAGCCCAGAGTCTTGCTGCCTCCTTTTCTTTTGTTCTATTTCTTTGGAAGGTCATGGCCACTGACTTCAGGAGCAAAGGCTTCTGGCGTCCAAGCAACGGTGGCTCCAGCACTGTCCCCAGGGCCAGGGTCAGGGTAAGAGGGAGGGAGGAAACAAGGCAGCTACTTTTGTGAAAAGAGAACAGGGTGGGGGTACAGGAAGGGCAGGGAAGGAAAGCAGGAAGGAGGGCGGGGAGGGCGGCGCTGCTGGAAAACTCTTGAAGGCCCAAGGACGGAGGTCCTGTTTCTGTTCTGAGGTAGAGGGCAGAGAGAGGCTCCTCTACTCCTCCCACAAGGCCTCAGACACCAGACTCCTGCAGCCCTTCATGGGGCCAGGCCAGGAAATGCCTTAGTAGGCTATACCTCCAGTGGAGGGCGGGCCCTCGTTTTCACCTCATCTGCCTGAAGCCATATTTCCTGACAAACCTGTGAGATATTTCACAGGCCGGACACTGAGCATATGTGCCACCAGGAGGGCTGAGACGGTGCCAGTCTTGCTGCTGGGGCTGTGACTGCTGTAGAGCTCTGCAGACCTGGTGCCATTCCAAGAGAGGATGTGAATGGGTAATCCACACAGAATGGCTTGGAGAGAGCAACTCGTGAGGCGGGCTGCGTGGATTGGGTGCAAGCTGTGGAGAAACTAGCTCTCCAAGGACATCAAGGGGATCCGTGAGAGTCGGGGCCATGCCTAAGATCAAAGGGCAAAGGAGGGAAAGGTATGGTCAAAACGACCTGGGCCATGGAATGAGGTGGAGGAGGACCTCGATCGGGGTGTTCTCCTGGAAGGACAGCAAGACAGGGATGGTTTCAGGAGGACAGACTTTTATCATCTGCCATTCCTGCCTCTGATGCTCTTCCCTGCATCCAAATGGCCGAAATCCCAACCAAAGCCCAAAGGGGAGGGATCTGGCATGATACTCACCTACCTGGCAGGGAATTTTCTAGTGCATGGCATAGATAGCACGAAGGGGGACAGAGGAAGACTAGGGGCAACGATCCAGTTGTCTCCCCTGTTGTTGTCATGACTGTGGACAGTAGCCATGGTGGTGACGCTGATGATGGTCCTGGCCATGGTTTTGCTGACCGTGGTATTTGCGGTGGCGACAGTGGTGGTAGTGGTCATGGCAGTCATGCTCATAGGTCTAGTGGTCATAATGACGCTCACGTTCTGGTCCCTGGTGATGGTGAGGGTGTCAGTCATGTTCTTAGGTTTAGTGATGCTGATGCTGTTGATGTTGGCAGTGGTATGATGGTGGAGGGAAGTAAAATGGTGATGTTGATGTGGTGATGGTGGTGGTAACGGTGGTGTGATAGGGATGGTGGCCATCACATTGGTTTTGGTGCTAATGGAGACGTTGCTGATGTCCGTCATGGTCATAGTGGTGATGGTAGTGAATGGCAGTCATATTTGTTTTGGTGCTGATGGAGATGTTGGCCATGGTCATGGTGGTAGTGATGGCGGTCATTACATTGGTTTTGGTGCTGATGGAGATGTTGGCCATGGTCATGGTGGTAGTGATAGTGGTCATTACATTGGTTGTGGTGTTGATGCTGACATTGCTGATGTTGGTCATGGTCATGATGGTAGTGATGGTGGTCATTACATTGGTTTTGGTGCTGATGGTGACATTGCTGATGTTGGTCATGGTCATGGTGGTGCCAAGAGAGAAATAACAGCAATGGCAGATGGCAGCCACGTTCTTACTTTTGGTGGTCACAGTGACAACATCCCCAGGGCAGGTAATAAAACTGTCATCGTCTGAAGAGCCCGGACCGTCTCATAACATTTTAGTCTGCTTCAGACCACTTATTCATCCTGCAAACACTAGGTAAACCCTGAGTCCCTTCGGTCCACACTGGGCTGCTAAGTCATGTCGCCGTGCTCAGGAAATCACCACCAGCCAGGATGAGTCCCGTTAGCCATTAAGTCACCACTCGGTGACTGTTTACCCGCACTGACATACATCTTAGTCCCCTTTGGATGGCTGGCCATAGGTCATGCATCCCGTGACAGGCTCCAGTGCCTGCCACTGACCCTTCCTTGCCCAGGGTCACTCATTTCCCAAGGCCCTTGCAGGCCACCCAGGGAAAGTTTGCTTCTGGAAGATAGTGCTACCCATGGTTTCTCTCCCCTCTTCTTCTCAGGAACCTACTCATCCAGGTGAAGGTTTCTTGCTCCTTCCCAGACCTCCAAGAAGCCACCCTTCCTCCCCGTCAGTGAGAGACTTCACTGGAACTGGGAGAGAGACACACTAACACCCCAGAAGGAAAGCTGGTGGCTGCTAGCCACACACCCATACCTGCTTGGCCTCTAAGCACCAGCTGTCTGCACCTTGGCAAAGAACAGGTGGGTGAATTCAGCCCAAGTTTACAAAATAGAGCAGTCTGACCCTGCGTGGTTTATGCATGAGTTCACTCCATTGCTCTTATTTATTTTCCTTTTTCCTGGGGATTGGTCCAGGAGCGAGCCAGGCACATTGAGCTAGATTTCCCAGTCCTGGCTCCTCCGGCTCCTCTGTCATTCTTCAAATGACACTTGACTATAAGCATACATGTGTCAGTACACTGCAAACATACTGCAGAGTCACAGAACACACTCACACAAGCATGCACGGACATAGAACATTCACAGAACCATACTTATGCCACACACTCATCCTCATGCGCCTAACACATATGAACTTATTAATACCACACACAATACCCCCGTGTGCACATAATGCCATGTACGTACCTACATGCAGCATGCTCAAACATGCTCTTAAAAACATACACACATACACACACACACACACACCATGTACACAAACAGCCCATTGACTTTTACACATATACAAAGAAGTCACGAGCCTACAAGAGCACACACGCACGTGCATACCATAAAGCATACACCACACACACACACACACACACACACACATACCAGCACCTTTTCATCTTCTGTGATTTTAGGTGGGGGTTCCCACATTGGCGTTGGCCAAAAGGAGGCTGCTCTCCGTTTTTCTCACTGCCTCTAGGAACTTGACCACAGAAACACCCCGCTTTTAGACCATGCCCCCGGTGGTTAATGGGGGGTGTGATAAGCCCCTGGGACAAAAAAAAGGCTGTTGACAGCACAGGTTCTGTGGTGACCACCATGTATTCAACCTAGGCTGCCCAGCCCTCAGGAGGGCTCCAAACAGGCCTAGACTCCAAATTCTGCTGTGAGAAAGGCTGTTTAAGGGAAGAACAAGTGTCAAAGAATATGTACAAGGCTCTTCCATATCCCTCAGGGGACAAAGACACTTTGGTCATCACAGAGGACTCTGTGACCATTGGTGTCCTTAAGAATTGCCTGCCCAGTTTGTTCGTTTGTCTGTCTTACTGGGGCCTCAAGTATCCTGGCCAAGCCCTCTAGCACCTGAGCTATCCCCAGCTTCAGTTCCTCTGTTGTTCTTGCTCTGCTTGGCATCCAATAGCGTCCCCAAGAAGATACATCTGACACCCCCTGCCATACACGCTCCGACTGGGACCTGTTGCTCAACTTCAAGCTATATTTCTCCTGGTTGTCCGGAAATGCCTTTAGTTTCAGTGTCAAAATGCATCAGAGCCTGCATCCCTCCCCAGTCAGCACTGGATTCCTGCAGGTTTCTGCTTCAGACTCCACAGCAGGGAACAGACAGCCCCTGCCCTGGGCTCGCTCTTTGCCATTCAGTCACCTCTCGCTCAGCCAGTGCAGTAGAGCCTTGACCATGGCTGCCAGGGACCTGCACCAGAATCCTTTCACATCCATGGTGATACAATCTCTTCTACAGTCCTTTCTCTTTCTCTTCCTTTTCTTTTTGGGGACCTACACCCCCGGAAAGGAAAAGGCTTTCACTGGTCGGGCTACAAAAGGGCTAACAACAGAGTTAGAGGAAGACTGAAAGAAGAGGAGGAAGAGGAAGTGGAGGAAGAAGAGGACTTGGTAAATATTTGCTAAGGGAATGAATGCACAGAAAGCAGTTCTGCAGCCCCCGTGAGGCCCAGAAAACACAGAAACCCAGGACAGAAGAAACTGCAAAAGAGAAGGCAGCCCTTGAGTCTGGCAAGCCTATCCTCTTTCTCCTCAGATCTTTCCGAGGACCCTGAGCCTTTCCCAGGTTCATGAGCAGCTGAGTTGCCAGACAGACATTAGCAGAGGCTCTGTGTGTGTGTGTGTGTGTGTGTGTGTGTGTGTGTGTGTGTGTGTGTATGCGTGTGCGTGCGTGTGTGTGTGTGTGTGTGTGTGTGTGTGTGTGTGTGTGTGCCTGCAGCTGCTCTAAGTCAAATGCCTGGAATTCTAGTATCCTTCCCACCCAGCAAGCAGGGCCAGCTGAAGGCTGACCCCCACCTCGAGCTGCCTGCCAACAGAATCCTCCTGCCACTATGCCTCAGCTTCACTCAAAAGCCCAGAGCGCAGGTCAGCCAGCTTGAGTACTGTACTTAGGAGGCCCCTCCCACCTCTGCCTGCAGTGAGGCAATCTGACCCAACCCTGTCGATCATCACGTGCTCTCCCCTCCACTTCCCACCCCCCACAAGCCACCCTACGAGTCACAAGGCAGAGTTTCCATTAGCGTCAAACGTACGTGGATGTTGGTCCTAAAACCGGTGGGAACACGAGGGAAGAGGACGGTTTTAGAAAATTCACATGCCTAGGGTCACGTTGGTGACCAAGGACGCAGCATCCTGCAGCTTGAGGTGAAAGGTCCTTAGGGTGTAGACTCTGTACTTGTGTCCCCTCCACCTCCTCCCGCTACCCTTATCACCTAGCCACTTCAAAGAAGGGGTTCAGATGCTCACGCTCAAATAAGCTACTCCATTTGCAGGACTAGAGGGATCAATGGTCCCCAGGCTTCAAAGATCTATTTGAGTCCTGTCCCACGTATACTTCCAGTCTTGGCTGTAGCATGGAATCGAACACAAGGAGAGAAATTCCTTGGGGAGCCTTAGGGAGTTCAGAGACCCTGGGGAAGCCTGGGTAAGTAAAGTCAGGGATCGATTTTAGCACTGCCAGACCCTAATAACTGTTACCTTCCCGATACATGCCATCCCATTTTCTTTTGGGTAAACTGGCTTCCTCTTCTTATGAGGGCATAATGGGTTAGATTGTTACCCTCAGGACGTTCATGTGACATGGGGAGGTCCCAGGGCACCAAGCCCAACTGGCACCCAGGCTGTTTCACTGGCCAAAGCAATTTGCATGGAGTTGGGCATGTGCCCCAAGTCCAAACACCTCGTGTTGCCCAGGGTTTTCTGGGATGGTCAGTAGAATCACCAGGGTCCCCCAAGTTCACGGAGGGCCTTATGCCTAGGGTTCCTGGGTCATTTCTGCTGAAAATGAAGCCATCCCAGGAAACAGCAAGTTTGGGGGACACAGCCATGGGTTCACTGTGGAGCTCAGGCACCTGGAGGGACAGGGTGGAGCTTAAAACGATTTGAGGAACGGGGAAACTCAGCCAGCTCTCCAGCCACCTCCTTCGCCACCTCCCTCAGTGTGAAATCAGGGAGTCCTGCCACGCCCTAACCCTGGTGCAGCCAGCCAGCAACACCACACTCCAGGGTTTGGAGAACAGATATAATGTTTCCACACAGCAAGGGAGAGTAAGTGTTTCAGGTCTACTTAACCCTTCAGCTGTACAGCTTTGGTGATTTTGAATGAGCACAGCCCCCTTTAGGCTCGTATATTTAAATACTTGGTCCCCAGCTGGTGAAGCTTTGGAAAGCTTTGGGAGGTGTGGTATTGTTGGAGGTGTGTCACTGGGAGATGGGTTTGAGGTTAAGCGAGCAATTCCCAGTGTGTCGTTCTCTCCCTGACCTGTGGTTGGGGATCAAGATGCGAGCTCTCAGCTGTCCCTTTGCTCAACCATCACGGACTCTGGCCGTCTGAAACCATAGCCAAACGAATCCCTTTCTTTGATAAGTTGCCTTGTTCTCGGTGTTTTGTCACCGCAAAGAAAAATAACCAAGACGGTGGCTTTGATAGCTCTAGACTCTCAGATTGGCCTGTTACTCCAGAACAGTCCTTTGGTTATGTCCAACTTTATCACCTGCAGTCATGGCGATTCTCCTAGGCTCCTCCCAGGGACCTAGCAATGGCTTATACGTACGACTTAACGTCATCACGCCGTGAGGCCATGACGCCATGACGCCGTGACGCCGTGTCGCCATGACACCATGACGCCATCCCACTATCACCTGTTGCTGCCAAGTGCACCAGGTTCGGTGTGGGCCGTGAATAAAAGGACTGCCTACCTCCCTCTCCCTCTCCCTCTCCTCTTCCCCTCCCCCTCACTCTTTGTCTACATCCTCTCTCACCTCCTTTCTGCTCTTCTCTGTGACTCCCCTAATCTGCCTTCGTGACTCTGCCCACCCCCCCCCCGATCTGTCTGCCTATCTATATGTCTGTCCACTCACCTGCCTCTACTTCCCACATCCTCAGTCAGTAACTCCTACTATGTCAGAGGAAGAAGGGCCGGCACTGTGGTGGACATGAATTTGGGGGCCGGTAGACCACGCTACAAAACTTCAGAGGGTGGGGCTTAGGGAGATGACTCCGTGGTTAAGAGCACTGTCTGCTCTTCCAGAGAACCTGGATTCGAGTCCCAGCAACCACGTAGCTCTTCACAGCCGTCTGGAACTCTAGTCCCAGGAGGATCTGGTGTCTGAGGGTACTAAACATACACGGTGCACAAACATACATGTGCAGGAAAGACAACCGAATGCATAAGATAAAAATTAAAAAAAACCACACACACAAAAAACAAAAAACAAAGAAAGCTCAGCGGGATAAGGAGTGTGAGCCAAGTTCAGAGTCTCACAGGTGGTGAGAGCCTGGAGCAGTCCCTCACCCTCTCAGTAGCAGCTACGCCTTGAAGTCCAGGTATTGCCACGCTGCCAGCATCCCCGCTGGGCTGCCTCTATGGTACCCCCTACCACTCCAGGGATGGGAGCGTGTTCCAGATCTGTTGTTAAGAGGCAGGGCGTGGTGCGTGGCGTGCCATCATTTGTGTGGAAAAGGGCAAAACGTGAATACACACGGGGCTATTTATAGTTGCAAAGATGACCTAGAAAGATAAATAAGAAACTAATAAAAAAAATAGCAAAAATAGCGACTTAGGAGCTTCGGGGAGGTAGACTTTAACTTTCCCGAATGTACTTGGCTGTAGCGGTTGAGAACCCCGTGGCTGTTCTCCACGTTTAAAAAAAAACAAACAATAAAACACTTCAGCTTTAAAACTAAGTATCCTTTAAAAAGAAGCTAAAGGGGGTTGGGGATTTAGCTCAGTGGTAGAGCGCTTGCCTAGGAAGCGCAAGGCCCTGGGTTCGGTCCCCAGCTCCGAAAAAAAAAAAAAAAAAAAAAGAAGCTAAAGAAATAAAGCTTACACAGGATTTATACAATAACCAAGGGGGGGGGTGTTTATTTCAAATGCTGTGAGAGCGGTGTTCAGACTGGGCTATATCTTCAGAGAGAAAACGGCAGAGACTATGGGTATCACTGAATTGGTCCCCAGTATCAGCGTTGTTTCTGCCACAGGGGTTCCCCCCTTGTGTAAAATCAACAGTTTTGAGGAGGTAGCCCAGTTATTATTGCCCGAGAAAAACATGCCCTTGCAAGGATCTAATTGGTTAAGTAGCAAACAGGAATGGTAGGTGGAACAGGACCCGGGACATCATGGTTAAAAACAGAACGTTCGTTTCCGTGTTCCTGAGAAGGCTGAGAGTCCTGGCCACTTGGCAGCCATGAGGCAGCTGAACAGGGCTCTAATCCACCTGCTTGGGACTGACTGATTACAGATCAAAGGGAGAAAGGGGGTGTGTGCGCCCAGGATTTGGGTTTTGCAAAAAGTTAAGGAAGGAAGCAGAGACTTAGGTAGAGGTCATGACCTAGGCCACTGAGCTGAGGAGAACTTCTCTGGCAGTCCCGGCATGCTTCCTGCAACGGGTTCAAATCTGTGTAATTTAGAGAATTAATTCCAAGACCAGGTGTGACTTAATCATAGTGCTTGCCTAACAAACAGTGAGCCCTGAGTTTTTGTTTTGTTTTGTTTTGTTTGGTTTTTTTTTTTTTTTTGGTTCTTTTTTTCGGAGCTGGGGACCGAACCCAGGGCCTTGCGCTTCCTAGGTAAGCGCTCTACCACTGAGCTAAATCCCCAGCCCCGAGCCCTGAGTTTTAACCTTAGTACACACACACACACACACACACACACACACACACGAACATGAACACACATGCATGTGTGCACACCCGTTCATTCCCGTGATAACTGAAAAATCATGAAAAAGGGTTGAATCTCACTTATGACCACTGGGAATCATTTCTGTGCCAGCTAACTCCTCCCTAATGAATGGGGTTGGGGGAGAGAACTGCACACTCAGCAAATCCTTCTGGGTCTTGTAAGTTTGGAGAGGATGCTATGGACTTCTTTGTTGGAAGTTGGCTATCAAATTCAGGGTAGGTGGAGAAAGTGGGAACTGGCCCTCTGGAAGCCATTACTCTGAGAGCCACCACTGATCACCAATGAGCCTCAGGCCACTAAAGAAAATGTCCCTGGGAAGTGAAGTTGGATGTCCTGGGGCCACCATCCCCTCTGGCAGAGTGCAGCACCAAGAAGCCACTGTGTGTCTTAACTGACCGGTGTGAGCATTTGTGGAAGTGAGCACGTCTTGGGAGCCACACGATGCCAGTGAAGCTTTCCTTTGCAAGACAGGGAAGTAGGACAGGGTAGCCAGTTAACGGTATGACCTGCAAACAGAGGCATCCCAAACAGGAAGTCCTGCTTGGGTTCTCGGATAGGCCGTGGCATGGAAGAAAAATGAAGGAGGACTGGTCTCGACTAAGAAGCAAATTAAGAGACGTGAAGACTAATTGCAGAATTAGGACCCTGTAACATCAGTCAAACCAACCACCTGAGGGAAAGTGCCGAGATGTTTGAGACTGTTGTCTTAGTCAGGGTTCTCTAGAGTCACAGAACTTATGGACAGTCTATATAGTAAAAGAATTGGTTGATGACTTACAGTCTGTAGCCCAACTCCCCATCAATGGTCAGCAGCAGCTGTGAATGGAAGTCCAAGGATCTAGCAGTTGCTCAGTCCCTCGAGGCAAACAGGAGAAAAAGAAAGAGAATCTTCCTTCTTCCAATGTCCTTACGTAGGTCTCCAGCAGAAGGTGTGGCCCAGATTAAAGGTGTGTACCACCAGGCATGGGTCTGGGGCTTGCTTTGTCCCAGATGACCTTGAACTCAGAGATCTCCTTGCCTCAGTCTCCTGGGATTCGTAGCCACTATGCCTCAAGAGCTCCAGGCCAAGATCCAGGTCAGAAACTTGTGTTTTCCAGCCTCAAGATCAGGATCACAGGTGAGCCTTCCGATTCTGGATTGTAGTTCATTCCAGACATTAGTCAAGTTGACAACCAGGAATAGCCACTACAAGTATAAATGAGAATGTCCCCCATAGTCTCAGGCTTGTCTGTATGCTTGGTGTCCTGATGGTGGCGCTGTTTGGGGGAGGTTTAGGTGGTACAGCCTTACATTGCTGGGAGGAAGCTTGGAGAGCAGAAACGCCACTTACTTCAATGTCTCTCTCTCTGCTTTATCTTTGAAGTTCAAAATTCCAGCTTTCAGTTCTTGTTGCCTGCCACCTGCTGCTGTGCTCCCCACCATTATAGACTGTAATGCTCTGGAACCAGACCGCCAGTTTCTTCTCTAAGTTGCCTTGATCGTGGTAGTTTACTGCAGCAACAGGAAAATGACCGATACAGGGACCGTGGAAAAAATTAAGCACGGGCTGGTGTTGGATGGTTGGCATTGTTGGGAATTGGTTCTAAGGGCTCCCAAAAGCTGCGCTTCCAGATGCTGAGGGTCCTTGCCCTTAGCTGGCTTCTATCGGTAATAAAGAATTGCCGTGCAGCCAATGGCTAGGCAGGGAGATGGAGGCGGGGCTTTTTAGATGGCATAGGCAAGGGACAGAGGAAGAGAGAGGAGAATCGCCATGACTCGGAGGCAGAGGGATCAGATTTAAGAGTTGCAGGAGAGAAAAAAAATCCAACAATGTAGGTGGAAAGGGAATGTGGCCCTATGGCGTGGTGGGGGTGGGGGGATGCCCAGAAAGTACAGGGTAGCAAAGATAAACTATAGATTTAGAAGGTGTTAAGTCAGGAATACCGGAGGGGATGCGTGCTAGCTGTGTGGAGGTTTAGAAATGCTCAGCCATTGAGCTAGTCAAGGCATATTAAAATTAGCTGGCGTGTATGTGTCTTTCAGTCGCGAAGCCAGAGCTCTTGGGTAGGTGCAGCGTGCATGCGCATGCCCCACCGGGAACATCAAGTAGTTTAACTAATTCACCGCTCCATGGTGTCCTCCTTTCCTTTTCTGGTTCTGTGATGATATTCTCTGACAAAAGCCAATTAAAGGAGAAAGGGTTCCTCTTGGCTCACAGTCGAAGGCTGTACAGCATCATGGTGGAGGAGCCAAGGCAGCTAGCTGAAGCTTGAGGGGGCTACTCACATGGCATCCACAGTCAGTGGATTCGCAGAGAAGGGCGAATGCTCATGGTTAGCTCAATTTCTCCTGTTTTATATAGTCTTAGATCCCGGCCCAGGGAATGACCCCTCCTACAAGTAAGATATGTTTTCCCACTTAACCTAAGCAAGAGAATCTCCCACAAGTTTTCCCAGAAGTCATCCTAACACTCCTTACAGGCATGCTAACAGTTAGTGTCCTGTGTGATTCTAGCTCATATCAAGCTGATAATTAACACTAACCATCATAACCTCAACATGGGGGTCAGCTTTAAGTCATAACTTCCCACTCCAGGTCCTCTTAAACTATGACCACCTTAATAATGCAAAACGCATCCGGTCCAACCTTAGAGGTCCCTATAGTCATGAATAGTTTCAACTAAATGTCCAAAGTCTCTTAACTGTACTGCTATAAATCAGAAACAAGCTACCCCTGTATTAGCTGCTTTTTCTGCTGCCTTGATAAATGGCAGCTTATAAAAGAAAGTGTTTATGTGGTGTTTACATTTCCAGAGCTATAAGTGTCCCTGACCACTGTGGTAGGAAGCCTGGCGGCAGGCAGGCAGGCAGGCATGGCTTTAGAGCAGCAACTGAGAGCTTATATCCTGAGCCAGAAGCAGGAGGCAGAGGAGAGCTAACTGAGAATGGTGTAGCTCTATTGAAACCTCAAAGCCCTCCCTACAATGATGCACTTTCTCCAGCAAGGCCACGTCCCCTAATCCTCCCCAAACTGCCACCAACTAGGGAAGAGTATCCAAATGCCTGAGACTTATGGGGTCATTTCCTTCAAACCACCACACTTCTGACATATGATACAGAGTAAATATCCCTATTCCAGAATGGAGGCCTAGAGGTACAGCAAGAACTGGTCAACCCGAAGCAAGATCAAAACCCAGTCCAGAGAACACAAACCCTGCAGCTCTGTGTTCAGTATCTGGACTTGTAATGACATCAGCCGGGTTCCAGAAGGCTTGGGCAGCCCCACGGCTCCCACTCTGCTGCCTGTCAGGCAGGCACATAAGTTCTTTCCTTCCTAGAATGGCCCACTCCATGCCCACAGTTCTTCACAAATGCCCCCATGATTCGCCACATCTTCAATGTCCTGGGGTTTCCAACAGCAGCCTGGGCCTCACCTTACAACTTCATATAGTGTCCTCTCAAGGCCTCCCCTTCCTCTCCATTCCAGAGCAGCTACACCCTGCACACACACACACACACACACACACACACACACACACACACACGTACATATATACAGATACACATAGAGATACACATAAATGCACACACAAAGAAACACATATATACATATACACACATGCATAGACACACATGTATACACATGTACACAGACACATATGTACACATACATATATGTATACATATTACATGAACAACACACATGCACAAAGACACATGCACACACATATACACATATACATATATACAGACACACAGACACACATGCATACATACATATTACATAAACAACACATGCACAAAGACACATGCTCACACACATATACACATGTATATATATACATGTATGCAGATACACACAGATACACATATGCATACACAGAGAGAAACATATACACATACACATGCACACACAGACACACATATACACATGTACACAGAGACACACACATATATGCATGTACACAGAGCACACATAGATATGCACATATATACATACAAACACACACAGACAGATATACATACAGACAGACACATGCACACAGACACACGTGCACACACAAACATGCACATACCCAAAGAGGCACACACACACCCTTTAAAAAGCATCAAAAGGGGTTGGGGATTTAGCTCAGTGGTAGTGCACTTGCCTAGCAAGCGCAAGGCCCTGGGTTCGGTCCCCAGCTCCGAAAAAAAATAAAAAATAAAAATAAAAATAAAATAAAATAAAAAACATCAAAAAGGAGAATGTGTGTCTGCCACGTCTTTTGTATCTCTCTGGTTGCTGGTACTTTACTGGGGAAGCCACAGGAAGCTTGTGGGGGACAGGAACTGGAAGCTTGGTCACTTGATGGGCCACACACAGAGTGATGCTCACCCTTGTCTGCTCCCACAATGAGAAGAGACACTCAGGTTTTGTCCTGTTTCCTGTAGCGTTGCGGGCATCTGGTGTCCCCTCGGCATGCAAAGAGACCCCTGGAAGAGTTCAAGGGCTCTTCCTATAGGAACTGAGCTCCTGGACCTGCAGTCTTGGGAGTTGATTGCAATCGACCCAGGGTCAGTGCCAGGCTACAAGGAACACAAGAAACCTGTCCTTAGGAAGGGGTTCCCAACCGTGGTTCCCTAACATGTATCTCAGTGTGCATGGGGGGTTGACTTCATCCCAGCCTCCTGGGACCACTCCACTGTCCCTCGGAGTGCAGTTTGAGGCACAGCCCTGGTCTACCTGGGAGCTCTGTCTCTAAATTCTCCTTGCTCATACAAAGTTGGGGCTCAGCGATAGCTTGCAGGCCATCCTCAGTCTCTTGGCTGTGGGTTTTTCCCTTTATGCTCCCTTCAAGTGTCCCTTCCTCTGACAAGTTCATCAGAAGTGACAGAAGGCATTGTTTCTGCCTCCCACTCAGGTCCACGCAGTCAGAGTAATGCAGTGATGTGCAAGGCACCATCCGGGGTCCGTTCCGTCTCCTTATCTGGGGGTTATTCACCTCATCTGGACTCTGCTTTCTGCTAGTGAGATTAGGCAGTTTGAGTCTTACAGGGAGGCTTAGGGTGGACTGGATTTTGGGGTGAGGGGTCCTCATCAGAGCCGGTGTCGTTTGCATACTAATGTGAACTCCAGAGAAGAAAGACCCAGCACTTGGGGCCGAGCCCAGAAGCTATGTTTAGCAGCTCCTCACCTGCTTCGTGTGTTGAGATGGACCCGTGTTCCCCACAAGGACAAGCATTTTGGGGTCACTGGTCCAGAGTGATGCTCCCTGTCCCATTTGCAGAACAGAAGACAAGGGTTAAAGGGAATGCAGCAAACGCTTCCTGTGCATCTGCTTCCCCAGGACACCTGCCAGCGACACAGAACTGTTGGCCTTGATCCAGGAGGGGAGGGGCAAACACAGTTTGCTGAGGAAAAGGATGGAGAGAGTCACCATAGTTAGGAGCCACGCACCTTACAAGGACAGGCTGTGGACGCATCTTCCCTGTCCTCGCAGGCCACACACGGACTCCTCTTGAAGTCCGAATGGACAGTTGGTGACGGAGAAGGTGGTGGGCACACTCCTGTGGAACCAGGCCCCTTCCCAGAAAGAAAGGGGTCTTCCCTGGGCGAGCCGCCATGATGGATGCTGTCCAGCCTCACAGGCAGCCTGCTATCTTAATGACTGGCATGTGGCCGCTCAGCAGCCAAGCAGGCTGGCTGTGTGCACAGAGCCAAGAACAAAGCAGGCCATTAAAAGACAGCGCAGAAGCTCCCGCTGCAGGCTGCGGAGCACGAGCAGATGGAGAAGAGATGGCTTCCCAGGCCTCGCAAGGAACATCAAGGCAGTCTGTCACCCAGGACTAGATGTCTGGGACCTCAGCGGCCAGAGACTGGCCAGTCACACTGCAGGCTACAAAGTCAGCCTGAAGAGGAAACAGACCTTGTGGTGTATCCCTAGGCCTTCCCCACCGCAGGGGTTCTTCTCTGTCTCTCCATTGCCACATTCAATTGCTCATTCGTATATTCACTCACTCATTCATTCATTTCTTCACTCACTCACTTATTCACTCATTCATGTATTCATCCATTTCTTCACTCATTCATCCACTTCTTCATTCATTCATTTCTCCACTCATTCATTCATTTCTTCACTCACTCATTCATCCATTCATTTCTTCACTCACTCATTCACTCATTCATGTATTCATTCATTTTTTCACTCATTTATTTCTTCACTCATTCATCCACTTCCTAATTCATTCATTCATTTCTCCACTCATTCATTCATTTCTTCGCTCACTCACTCAATGTTTTCACTCACTCATGTATTCATTCATTTCTTCACTCATTCATTCATCCATTTCTTCACTCACTCACTCATTCACTCATTCATGTATTCATTCATTTATTCACTCATCCATTTCTTCACTCATTCATTCACTTCTTAACTCATTCATTCATGTACTCACTCATTCACTAATTCACTCATCCATTTACTCACTCCCTCATGAAGCTTTTGACCGACATTTGTTATGTCACCTGGTGCTATCTGAGACTCTAAGGAGAACCCTGGAGAACCAGCAATAACCCCTTCTCCAAACATTTGCAAGTAAGTATCAAGCACTGGGAAGCTCGTGAGCCAGTGGTCTTCCCATTTTTCCAGAAAGACAAAAATTAGGGTGTTTTTTTTTTACATTAATTCTCGAAGTATCAATAGTGGCACTTAATCCCTCAAGTTTTAAGTGCAGAACGTGTGTCAAACAAAGCAGACCTGTGACCCCTACCCAGCTCCTGGTCTCAGGTCACAATATATATAGAGAGCACGTGGTCCCATGTGGGTCCGTCTGGCACACAACTGTGTGGTAGTCCCTGAGGCCAGCTGGGAGCCTCAGGCCTCTGCTGCTGAGATATTTTGCTGAATGGACAGCAACGCAGGATACTTCCTAGAATACCTAGGACTGTGGAGCCAGCCAGACCCAGCTCCAGGTCCCCTAAGAGCCACTGGCCATTCCTGATATATGGCAATGTCCCTTCCTCAGGGTCAGACTCAAGCTTCTCCCTCATGGCTGTGTCTGGGTTAGCTCTCTCTGTCTTATACAGGTAAGTCCTTAAATGCAATTCTTCTTTGCATAATCCATCTGGGCTCTCCAGGAGAATGGTCAGGAGGTTAAAAGGTCACTGGAGAGGGCTCTCCTGCTCAGGCCTTCATGTCTTAGACATATCTATTGAATCTTTCGCTTGATTGATAAGGGGGAAAAAAGGCAGGAAATTGGGCTGGTATTTCACAAGAACCCTCAGTCTGCATGGCGCAGGTTGCTTACTCTGTTTTTGCCGGAACCTACTCTGCCTGCAGCTTGAGTTGCATGCAGAGCCGAGGCTGGCCTGCCCCACCCACATACACAGTTCTCACTCCATTGCCCAGTGTCATCTCTAGAAGGTTTATGTTGGGCTACTGTGATGGTTTGTATATGCTTGGTCCTGGTATTGGCACTATTTGGAGGTGTGGCCTTGTAGTGGGCGTGGCCTGATAGGGCAGGTGTGGTCTTTGTCGAGGCGTGGCCTGTTGGATGGGCGTGGTTTGTTGAGGGTAGGCTTGGCCTTGTCAGAGTAGGTGTGTCACTGAGGGTGTGGGCTTTGAGACTCTCATCCTAGCTGCCTGGAAGCCAGTCTTCCCCTAGTAGCTTTCAGATGAAGATGTAGAACTCTCAGCTCCTCCTGCATCGTGTCTGCCTGGATGCTGCCATGCTCCCACCTTGATGATAATGGACTGAACCTCTGAACCTGTAAGCCAGCCCCAATTAAATGTTGACTTTATAAGAGTTGCTTTGGTCCTGGTGTCTGTTCACAGCAATAAAACCCTAAGACAGCTGCCGAGGCCAGGAAGGAAGCAGCTGTCTGTGGGCACAGCTTGAATGCTCACTCTGCCAGTCTGTCATCACCTCCGATACACTGCACTGGGGTTCCCCTGAGCTGCTAGAGGTGGGGTTGGTTCTGACATGTGTTTGCATCCTGTGGGGAAGTGTGTCCTGAGTGTTCCCCATCCAGGGGCAGCCACAGGATCACCGTCAACACAATCTCGTTTCCAAGATACTTGTGGCAGAACAGTGAAGCCATGAGATCACTAGGACTCGGCAGTCATCAGTGGCCCCAGTCAGAGCATGGTGGGACAGAGGTACAAGTGTGACCAACATACCACCCCACTTCCTGCGGATAGAACATGCCTACAAAGAAGGACAAGTTGAGGTATGAGGCAGAGACGAGGCATGGCCAGGTAAGGGTGAGGACCAAGAAGATGACTTTTTCAGTCTTCTATCTGGGGCCGCCATCTTGAAGAGCAGCATCAGAAGATGGAGCAGTCAGGAGCAGACCCCTGGGACAGGAATAGGCTTTGCTAGTGAGTACCTGGACCTCTAGTCTTGGCCTTCAGTGCATACTTCTGTTTTACTTAGGGTTTCATGGTTGTGAAGAGACACCATGACCAGAGCAACTCTTACAAAGAAAAACGCTTACTTGGGGCTGGATTGTAGTTTCTGAGGTTTAGTCCGTTATCATTATGTCAGGAATTGAAGGCAGGCATGGTCCTGAAGAAGAAGCTGAGAGGTCTACTTCTTGATCCACAGGCAGCAGGAGACTGTGTGTCACACTGGGTGTAGCTTGAGCATAGGAGACCTCAGAGGCTGCCCCCCCCCACAGTGACACACCCACTCCAACAAGACCACACCCACTCCAACAACACCACACCCACTCTAAAAAGACCACACCCACTCCAACAAGACCACACCCACTCCAACAAGACTCCACCTACTCTGACAAGGCCACACCCACTCCAACAACACCACACCCACTCTAACAAGACCACACCCACTCCAACAAGACTACACCCACTCTAACAAGACCACACCCACTCCAACAAGACTACACCCACTCCAACAAGACTACACCCACTCCAACAAGACCACACCCACTCCAACACGACCACACCCACTCCAACAACACCACACCCACTCCAACAAGACCACACCCACTCCAACAAGACCACACCCACTCCAACAAGACTCCACCTACTCTGACAAGACTCCACCTACTCTGACAAGGCCACACCCACTCCAACAACACCACACCCACTCTAACAAGACCACACCCACTCCAACAAGACTACACCCACTCCAACAAGACTACACCCACTCCAACAAGACCACACCCACTCCAACACGACCACACCCACTCCAACAAGGCCACACCCACTCCAACAAGGCCACACCCACTCCAACAAGGCCACACCTCCTGATAGTGCCACTCTCTGTGGGTCAAGAATTCAAACACATTACTCTGTGGGGGCCAAACTATTCAAAACACCACAGTATCTGACCACCAGAAGGGAGGAGACAGTTAATGGCCCTGGCTGAACATGGCCGTAGCAGCTCTGGGAACCCCAGAGCTCTTATGCATCTCCAAGGTTGGAAAGGCTTGGAGCCTGAGTCACTAGTGAAAAAAACCCACCACTGGAGCAGTGGGAGTTCGCCAGACAGTAAGAGGCAGAGTGACTCCCAAGGAGGTCATAGGGATGTGACACAGGGTTGGGTGGAAAGAGAGGTTCCCCCCTAGCAGTGGTCCTCTGAGGACCATGGGCATGAGCAGGCGCTGAAGTTGGTACCATGGGGCAAACGTCGAGGGCCACCACCTAGGATGGATGTTACCATACTCTGTAAGCTGTGTGTATCAGTCAGTTTAGGCTGTGTAACAAAGCAACACAGGCCCCCAAGCCACAGGAACCCCTTGTCCCATAGCTCAGAAAACCAAAATCAAAGAGGGAGGGATTGGCACGGCCAACATAAAACGCTGGCTCAGGCTTCCCAGTGTCTGACAGCCTCTGTCCCCCATATATGGCCAACCTCTCCTGTGCCCTCATGCTGCCTTCCCTCATAGGTACAAATCTTTTATTCTGGTAAGGATGCTGGTCCTCTAGGGGGCCCTGCTGAGCTCATAGGAAACCCCATTTCCACAAAGCCCCAAGTCTAACTGAGACCATTCAGTGACTGGGGTCAGGGCTTCAGCATCCTCTGGAGGAGGCCACAGGTCACCCCTCACCCTACTTCTCCTTGCAACTGCATGCAAGCATAAAGCTGCACCTAGGCTCCAATCTGTGAGCTGTGAGCCCCAAGAGTAGCATCCAGCCCCCGCTGCTGCTCACTGCTCTGCATTAAAGCTGAAAGGACACGTACATCTTTCTCATCTTCCCGCCGACTGCAGTGGGCACCCGGCTGTGGTCAGTCATCTTCCCTTCTCTGCATAACCTCATGTGCTTCTGCACATGGCCCACACAGCTCCTACATGCACTGGCAAAGTCTTGGGAGCATCCACCTGCCTTCTTCTGGCTATGGGAGAAGAGCATCTTAAGGGCAGTGTTCCCTGGAATTACAAGGTTCCAATACATAAATTAGCTCCTTTGAAACAGAAGCTACTGGCCGCCCCCCGCTGGCCCATGCATCTGAAATGTATATGCCCACTAGTAAGAGGATGGGCAGAGCTGTCTTAGGTCTGGAACTGCCTCCTTGTCTTGTCTCTAGCCAGTCACTACCCAGGCCTGGGGTGGAGAAAAGGTACCCCCATCCCCATGCCTGCCGCATCTGCAGAGGTAATCTGGGAGGTTTGTAAGGGGAAGTGAGGCACAAGCAAAGCCATCTCTAGCCATAGAGATGCAGCTGAGGATGGAACCTTGGTCCTAGCCCTTAACATCACCACGGTTGTATGTCAGTTCCAAAGAGACAGGAGCATTTCCAAGCTCTGGGCTCACCTTGACTATTAACTGGCTCTAGAATGTCTCTAAGTACACCTAGTTGTTTTGTAGAACATTTCGTCCACTTAGAATTTGTCAGAAAGAGTCCTGCAACCCTACAAATAAGGGTGCCCAGGAAGGGGCTCAGACCCAGGTAGCTTAGAACTCGGAGAGATACAAGGAGTTGCTGGCATCACCCTAGGAGGGAGATACCCTGAGCTCAGGTGGCAGGCACTGGCCCTGGTGCCCAAGCCAACCGCTCCACCCAACTCACACCAGTTCAGCAAATGAACATCGAGTGTTGACGACTCCTGGTATAGAGGAAGAGACAGTTCACAGGCCGGAAGGAACTGGGACAGCCATGACTTTTAGAGGCTTGTGATGTCCAGTAGCAGAGATGGGATCTAGACAGTGAATGCCAAAATAAAAGGGTGCCCTATTTGGCATCTGTGTGTGATATCCTTGAGGTCACCAAAAGTAGGAAAACCCCCGGCATCCTTCCCTGCTAAGAATAAGAACCCCAGCCCTAGACAAATGCATTGCATCCAGACAAGAGACTCAATTTTTCCCCTTTATCATGGCTCCACTGAAAAAGATTCTCTGGGCTGGAATGCAGGCGCAATGGCAGCTGCTCGAGCAGTCATTTTGGGCCACAAGGCATGATCTATAAATGATAAATGGGCCACATGTCTCTGAGTATAGCTATGACAGGGTCCCAATACAATATTATAAACTTACGTCAAACACCATGAGATGTGTGTTTTGTAACTCAATTGTGTGGTTCTTGGGTGTGGATTTTATAGACGATGACATCAGTTCTCAGTGTCAAAGGTTGGGCACGCCTGAATGCAAGAATTCCAAGCGTTCAGCACTGTAATGATGCAGGCTGCATCCTGATTTTGTATATTGCCGTGGCGTCCCCTAATTTTAGCTGGGGACATTCCCTAGCCCTTACAGACTAGGTGTGACCATGTATCACAATTCTGACAGAGAAATTTTAGGTAGAAATGCTGTGTCCTCCTTCCAGAAGTCATACGAAGGGGTAGGACTCTGTTGCCTGCTTCAGACTGATTCACGTCCCCAACTCTGCATTCACACTGATCCCACCCCTAATATAAGGGCGTTGGGGTAGGAGAGATTGAAAGATGTCTGCAGTGATGGGTTCTCATGATGGGGTCAGTGTCACTCTTTGCCTGTGAAGCTCTCTGGTGACAAGGTGACTATACCCAGGCAGAGAGGTCCATCTCAGTATGACCACACAGCGACTGACTTTGGACCTCAGCCTCCAGGGCCTTCTGATCCCAGCAATGAGCTATGGCGATCCACTCTCTGTAGGATGCAGACTGACATATGTCAATGGTGGACTCAGGATGACGGAAAAGGATCAAAAAAATCTACGACACTTCTAATGGTAGAGCGGACATCTGATGGCATGGAAAATGCTTGAGAAATAACTTTAAGAGAGAAACACCGGGCAGCGGTGGTGAACATCTTTAATCCCAGTACTCAGGAGGCAGAGACAGGAAGATCTCTGTGAGTTTGAGGCCAGCCTGGGCTGCAGAGTGAGTTTCAGGACAGCCAGAGACACCCAGAGGGAAAAAAAACTATCTGCAAAAAGGAGGAGGAGGAAGAGGTGGAGGAGGAAGGGGTGGGGGAGGAAGGAGTGGAGGAGGAGGAATAGGCAGAAGAGGAGGAAGAGGAGGGAGAGGAGGAGGAAGAGGAGGGAGAGGAGGAGGAAGAGGAGGGAGAAGAGGAAAAGGAGGAGGGAGAAGGGGAGGGAGAAAAGGAGGAGGAGGAAGAGGAGGGAAAGGAGGAGGAAGAGGAGGGAAAGGAGGAGGAGGAAGAAGAAGAGGAGGAGGAGGAGAAAAGAGAAGAAGAAGGAGGAGGAGAAGGAGGAGAAGGAGAAGGAGAAGAGAAGGAGAAGAAGAAGAAGAAGAAGAAGAAGAAGAAGAAGAAGAAGAAGAAGAAGAAGAAGAAGAAGAAGAAGAAGAGGAAGAGGAAGAGGAAGAGGAAGAGGAAGAGGAAGAGGAAGAAAGTTGTGGGTCTTAGGAGTCTGTGTACAGGCACAAGCCTGGGTTCCTCTATGCACAGTCTTCAAAGTCCTAATGTTTCAGAAGTCTGGGTGGGGCATGAAGGTACCCAAGTCCTCCACCATTTGGCATCTCCTAGACACCTGGGAAGGACAGGACTGTGGCATTCGCCATCATACAGCCATAGTCCAAATTCATCCTGTCCTGTATGAGCAGTTCTGAGGCTCTAGCCAGTGAGCATCTCCCCAAACCCAGTGCTAGACAAACCTCAATCAGGCTGGGTGAACACCAAGAAGTTCATAGATGCGCTAAGAAGCTAGATCACTGAGAGAGAAACAGGGAAGTCACTATGAGTGTGAGGCTTAGGAGAAGTAGGTCCCCAGGCACCAGAAGGTGGCCACTTCCAGTAGGCAGTAAGTAGGACCCAGACCACGACCCAAGCACAGAGGAACACGTGACCTGGCTCAGAACTACTGTCACCAGCTCAGAGAGATGCCATCAAAGACAATGGGCATACGCCTGTGTTCTGGGAGGGTCACCAGAGCAGCCTCGGGAGCTGACTGGATCATTTCAGGTCCCCACTTCCCCATAGGCCATCTTTACTCATGGCTAAAGCTTAGCTGCTTGGTGTAGATTGGCTTTTCTTAACACCACCCACTTAGACACTGCCTGCATCTTTGAGGTGCTGGGCAGCCTCGTGACATCCACCTACCCAAGACTATCAGCGCCTCAAGTTGTAACAACTAAAGCTATGGCAGTGTCCTGGGGTCTGGATTGTTCTTATTGATAACCAATCGCTACACAGACTCGCTGTGCAGGGGGCACTGGGCCCATCCCAGGCTGTCCCAGACCCAGACCTAACCTGGAGCTTGTGGGTCTGGGGACACAGGTAGGGCCTCAAATGACTCAGGAAGAAGCAGCTTGAGAGAGGGCAAGGCTGGGGGACCCAGCAATGTGTGTCTGTGGGGCAAAGAGGAGCTGGTCGAAGGACAGGGCAGAAAGAGAGGCTGCCAAGAAAATCCCTCACTCTGCAGAAAGGTCCGATGGACACTTATGTTTCCGTAGGACTCCTTGCATCCGAATGACTGAAGTTTTGGGACAGTTACATCTGGGGGGCCCTTGGGTAAGGAAAGCTAGAGGCCGGATAGAGAGATACTGTTCCTGTAACACTCCTTGGGACCCAAGTCTACCTGCTCAGAGGGGTCGCCCCCAATCTGACACATGATCAGGGGTGAGAAGTCTGGGTGTTATCAGCGTCAAGTGGCTCCTCTAGGGCACCTTGGCATGGGAGGGGGGGATGCCTCCATTGAAAGGTACCTTATGGAGGCTGGAGAGATGGCTCAGCGGTTAAGAGCACCAACTGCTCTTCCAGAGGTCATGAGTTCAATTCCCAGCAACCACATGGTGGCTCACAACCATCTGTAATGGGATCCGATGCCCTCTTCTGGTGTATCTGAAGACAGCTACAGTGTACTTGTATATGATAAATAAATAAATCTTTAAAAAAAGAAAGGTACCTTATACACAGTCTTGACACAGGTTCCCGAATCCCACAGGTCATGACCTGATGCACTCTGACCTCGACTTCCCACGGCAACAGGCTGAATGGCACTCCATCGAGATACCTGTCCATCTGGGACCTATGTGTGGAAATCCACTTGGGTAAAGCGGTGTACGGATGTGTCACAGACGAGGGCCTAGTGCTGAGTATCCTGGACTGGAACAGGCTCTAAATGCAGTGCTGTGGCCTGAGGGGAGAAGACAGCATGGAGGAGGGGGCCTGGGAAGAGGTGAGCAGAGGGGACAACAGATGCCGAAGGGAAGAGGACAGAGCCCCCCTTGTGCCTTCAGAGGAGACAGGGGTGGTACTGGAACTGTGACTTCGGACTTCCGGCCCCCAGCTTCATTCTTTTTGTTTTTTATTTTTGGTTATTTAATCTTTCGGCTTTTCGAGACAAGTGTCTCCCTAGCTATCCTGAAACGCTCTCTGTAAAGCAGGCTAGCTTTAAACTCAGAAATGCGCCTTCCTCTGGTGGGATCAAAGGCATGTGGCCTCCAGATTCTGAGAAAGCATAATTCTGATGTTTACAACGCATTATGATCTTACTGTGCCCCGACAGCCTGTTTTAGTCAGCGTTTCCATTCCTGTGCAAGCATCATGACCAAGAAGCAAGCTGGGAAGGAAAGGGTTTACTCAGCTCACACTTCCACATGGCTGTTCATCACCAGAGGAAGTCAGGACTGGAACTCAAGCAGGTCAGGAAGCAGGAGCTGATGCAGAGGCCATGGAGGGATGTTACTTACTGGCTTGCTCCCCTGGCTTGCTCAGCTTGCTTTCTTAGAGAACCCAGGACCACCAGCCCAGGGATGGTACCACCCACAATGGGCTGGGCCCTCCCCTCCCTTGATCACTGGTTGAGAAAATGCCTTACAGCTGGGTCTCATGGAGGCATTTCCTCAAGGGAGGCTCCTTTCTCTGTGATAACTCCAGCTTGTGTCGAGTTGACACACAAACCCAGTCAGTACGCAGCCCCAGAATACTGACTCCAACCCTCTCAGGGGGTACCAGCATCCCAAGTGTTACTTTGTACCCCCTTATTCTGTACTTACTGCTAGCGTTTGGCAGTAACGTCTGAGTTTTATACATGAAGCAACCTCATATTTAATTTTTCTTTTGTAAATAGTCTTTAACATAAATTATATCGGTAAAAACTCAAAAAACAAAAATCACGCATCAAACTAACTTGTCTTTT
This sequence comes from Rattus norvegicus, assembly GCF_021556685.1. Taxonomy (NCBI): domain Eukaryota; kingdom Metazoa; phylum Chordata; class Mammalia; order Rodentia; family Muridae; genus Rattus; species Rattus norvegicus. The sequence continues at coordinate 10,629,718 of NC_141553.1, read as the reverse complement.
ATTTATTTATTTATTTATTTATTTATTTATTTATTTATTTATTTATTTATTTATTATTTTGACTTTTTAAGACAGGGCTTCTCTGCGTAGACCTGGCTGTCCTGGAACTGGTTCTGTAGGCCAGCGCTGACTCACAGAGATCCACCTGCCTCTGCCGCCGTAGTTCTGGGACTAAAACCGTATTGCCATCTGGCTGAATCACTCTTTTATTTTTTTCCAATCACGTTTTCATTCCTTTTATTCTGCGGCCATGTCTGTGTTTGTGCGGGGAGGTCCAGAGCCATCTGGAACCTGCCCAACACTACTAATTCCGGTCTTCAGGAGTCGGCACAGGTCTGACTGAGCTCTCACCAGAACTCATTGAAGTCACTGCCAGCTTTGTGCTGTGTCCGAGAAGGCTCGCTGCTGTGCACATGTGTGGATATCCTCAAGGGAACCAGAGACAGAGCCCCTGGCTAAATCTGATCTGAATTCTCAGACCTGCTACAAAGACCCTGCCCCAGTAACTTGGAGAAATGCCTTTCTCTTTATCCCTACAGTAATGCGTTTGACTACTTTTTTGCTTGGTTGTTTGGTTTTCTTGTTGTTGTTGTTGGTGGTGGTAGTGGTGGTTTGATATGGTTTGGTTTGGTTTTTCAAGACAGCGGCTTATGGAGTCTAGGCTGGCTTTGAACCCACAACGTAGCTAAGGAAATAACCCCAGCCATCTAGTATGTTTACAGCTTTGGTGTTCACAGTCAAGTCTGCTGTGGCTGTGATAAGCACGTGACACACAAAGCTTGAATAGATTGTGTGAATAGCCAATGTCGCCTCCCTTAGTTCCAACAGTCAAATACCTTTTCGGACCCATCTCTCGTCCCTTTGCTCAGTCAACTTCTTGGTGAACTTCTGGTCCTCCCGCCTCTGTCTCCTGAGTACTTGGATATACCGGCATGCCACATCAAACCTCGTATGTATGTGCTGAGGATCGAACGCAGGACTTCCTGTGTACTAGGCAAGCAAGGGAGGCAGGCCCTCTTCCCAATTTCCTTTATTTTTCCTCTTGTAGTCCAGGGTGGCCTGAAATGTACTACGTAGTCAAGAATTACCTCGAGCTTCTGATCCTCTTGCTTCCATTCCCCGAGAACTAGAATTACAGGTATGTGCCACCATGCCTGGTTTATTACATGCCAAGGATCAAGCCATGATTTCATGCACGCTGGGTGAGAACTCTACCCACGGAGAGGTGCCCTACTTCTCATCTTGTGCTTCAAACACTGGTTTGAGCATCAGAGCTCTGAGCACTTCCAAAAGGGGGTCTGGAAATCCTCCTTCCTGTCAACGATTCACAGCCACCTTTAGATGTGGTAAGAATCACTTGTAAAGATACCGGGGCCTGGAGCCATTTGTAACTTTGTGGCTATACTAAACTCAGAGCCATCAACACGTCAGCCAAGCCCAGTGCATGGCGGGTGGGCAGTGCACACTGATTCCACTCACTGGCAAGCACAAGAGGGTGCATCATCTGTAGAGGATTACAAAACTGACTATTTTTTTTTATAGAGTTGTCAGCTCTAACCAATCAGGAACACTATGCACCCCACCACCTTGCCCAGCAAGTCAGGAGACTTGAGTCACAACAACATACCCCAAGGGGAAAAAAAGATACAAAACAAGCTGGTTTTTTTTTTCAAAATTGGGGAAATATATTCCCCAAAATATTAGGGAAACATCCAGAGAAACCACAAACCATAAACAAAATTTAAGAGTGGCAGTTCCTCACTCGTTAAATATAGTCCCATTTGACTTAGCAATTTCACTTCTGTTCTCAAAAGAACTGAAAGCAGGAACCTAACGACGGACACACAATGTTTGTGTGCACACAACGTTTACGGTCCTGTTATTCACGGGAGTTAAACGAAACCGGAAGCACTTGAGAGTGCCCATCACCGGGTGAGGAGAGACACCCAACCCAATGCTACCTGTCCTAAAAAAAGTTGAGAAATTGAAAAACCTGATGCCACAATGCCTGAGAGGTCTGTTTATATATAGAAGCCAGCACGGTTCTGTAAGCCCGTCATCCCAGCACCAGTGAGGTTACAGGAGGGTCGGGAGTTCAAGGTCATCCTCACCTTCATAGTGTTGGACAGCCTAGAGTACATGAGGCCTTGTCCCAAAGTCTCTAGAGTCAGATATGAAGACAGAACGCAGAACAGCGGCTAGAAGGGCTGGAGAGGGGCCCTGCGTGATTGTGGTTTGATTGCATGAAGCTTTAGTGTGGACCAATGGGAAGTTGATGGCAGGCACCACAGGCCACTATTGAGCGTGTTCAGTGCCACACCTAAGAAATGATTAAGATGGGCCTGGAGAGATGGCTCAGGGGCTAAACGTGCTGGATGGTCTTCCAGAAGATCCAGGTTCAATTCCCAGCACCTGCACTGCAGCACACAACTGTCCAGAGGATCTGACACCCTCACACAGACATACATGCAGACAAGACACCAACTGCCCATAAAATGAAATTTAAAATTAAAAGAAATGATAGATTGTGTGTGTTTGTGACCCATGCGCATGCATGTGGAGAACTTGAGTTAACACTGGAGGCTTCCTTGATCACTCTCTGTTTTACTCTTTTTTTTTTTCTTTTTCTTTTTTTCGGAGCTGGGGACTGAACCCAGGGCCTTGCATTTGCTAGGCAAGAGCTCTAACCACTGAGCTAAATCCCCAACCCCTCTGCCTTACTCTTTAGAGATAGAATCTCTTATTGAACCTAGAGCTTGCTGATTCAGCTAGGCCAGCTGTCCTGTGAGCTTGTGTGGCAAGTGCTTTAATGAGCAGGCCGTCTCTCCGCTCTTAAAATGGTAATCTGTAGAGGAAAGAGTTAACTGAGTTCAAAGCTTAGGCCTTCTGGTCACAGAACAATGTGCTGTGCTTGGGGGGGCCTTCTCTTCTGCTGCCTGCACATCCTCTGACGAAATCCAGCCAGAAAAGAACTAAAAGGTGTCTCAGCCTGACCTACTGGGCTCTAAGTGGTCCACAATGGCCTGGCTGTTACCTGCCAAGCTGAACCTTCCTTCTGGACCTTTCCTTGACACGGTCCCATCAGAAGCTTCCTACTGAGGCTTTGTTGGTAAATTCATGAGCTTAACTCCAAGGTCTAGGGTTACTTTATAGTGGGAAGCCCTGTGAATCTTCCTGCAAGTGTCAGGCTGGTGTGTGTGTGTGTGTGTGTGTGTGTGTGTGTGTGTGTGTGTGTGTGTTGTGATGGGGGAACCTGGCTTTCCAAGGGAGTGGCCTTTCAGATAGAATATCATTACCCCCTCCTCTGACAGTCCCTGGAGAGGCTATGTGACCAGCTTCTCTCATCGGCCAGCTCCCACCTTCAGGGAGAGCTTCAGCTCATTCCCACCCTGAGCCACATGTGCTGAGAGCTCCCAGGTCCTGTGCTCGCTCAGGTCCAAGCACCTGCTATGTATGTGTTGCGGGTGAGGGTGGGGGTAAAAAGTCCCGGGTAAGCATGAAGCTGTCTGCAGAGTTCAATGCTCCTCCGTGAGGCTGGGCTCCTCCCTGCCCTCCGCTGCCCCAACCTCTCCTCCTCAGCCCTGTCTTGGACAGGGCCTGAGCGTCTGGCATATCCTGAGGGAAGGTTGGTAGACCAGCTGGCCGGACGCAGTGCGTTGACCATGACGGTACAGCAGCACTCTGGTAGATTGGGGGCGATAAACTGGGTCCCTGTGGCAGGATGTCATGATCGACCCAAGAAGATGAACAAGAGCTATTCATGGAAAAGGCAGAGCAGCAGTGGGGCACCATTAACAAGAGACGCCTCCCTGCCTATTGCCGCTCCCTGCACGGGAGTGACATGGTGGTGGGGGGAGGGGCGGGGGGAGGGAGGATGGGGGGGTGACTTTTGCTCTGCTGTGCTCACAGCCAGCTGCCAGTTTCAATGGAGGATGGTGCCCTTCCCTTTTCTGCGGATGAGGACATTTGCATTCCTGAGTACAGCCTGTTCAGTTTCTGCTCTCAATGGGGCTCTCAGCTGCACCACCCTCAACCCTTCAGGAGGGAAAACCAGTTCCAGTGGGTGGGGTACTTGTCTCTCCGGGCAGCTGTAAGAGCCCTGGGGAAAATCCCAGCTGAGAGAGCATTAGTGTCAGTTAGCTAGCCCTGGGCAGGTGTGAGGGCCAGCCCCGCTGAGGCCCTATTGTCTTTAGAGGGGAAGCAAAGGATGGGTAAGGTTCCATTCAAGGTGATCTGGGTCCCACAGGACCCTGTCTTCCCACTGTGTGTTGCCAAGCGCTTAGTGGGGCACATACTGCAACTTCCTGCCCCTCTGTCAAGCCCAAGCTCTCTGGGAAGCAGACACTGTAGTAGTGCACGCACCTAGGAATACCTTTAATGGCTTTGATTTCCAAAAGTGCATCATCATGGAGACGTTCTTAGGGGATACTCAGAGCAGGTCACTGCCAGAGAAGAGAGAGCATGTGGTGTCATGGGGTCCAAGACAAGGTTTGGGTCTGAGAGCCTTCTGGAAAACCAGACTAATCACCCTGGGTACTCTGACTCAACCTCTTGACTTCTTAGCAGGGCTGCTGGAAGGAGGAAAGGGGTGTCTCTGGTCTTTAGTCTACTGTAGGGTGCCCCAGGGGTCCGCTTGCTTTTCTTTTTATATCCATTCATCCCTCAGGCTACCCCTGACTCTCAAGGTCAATGAGAATGCATCCAGGAGGCCTGATTCTCCTTCCTTACTGGAGACTCAGATTTCCATCGGGCAGGAGTGGTTGTTTTGGATAGCGATTTTCACACACCAACTACAGTCCAGGTAGGTCTCAGTGGAGACGGCCAACTCCAGGATATGGCTGGAGACACATCATTTTCTAGATTTTTTTTTTTTGGTTCTTTTTTTGGGAGCTGGGGACCGAACCCAGGGCCTTGCGCTTCCTAGGTAAGCGCTCTACCACTGAGCTAAATCCCCAGCCCCCATCTTCTAGATTTTTAAAGAAGTTGGGGAGATGTGACCACCCTACCCAACCCTGGTATCTGTGAGGAGATGGCCCCCTCTCCTGCAGGCTCAGCTCTCAATCCCAGCTAAGGACAGATGGCGTCAGCTCCATTACCTGCGGTGACACCATGACTCTCAGTGGCTCTTGGGTCTCAGGGATCTGCAAGGAGCTGATCCTGCTCATGGAAGGAGGTAACGGAAGGCTGAGAGGAGCTAGGAGTCAGGAGTCCTAGAGTTACAACACGGGCTTTCCTTCCTTCTCTTGTGAGAGAGTAGATGTGTAAATGTCTCCTATGCCCACCAAGGAGCAGAATTGGCCTAGAGATCCCCCAGGAAAAGGAAAGTGGGGAGATGGGCAGGTCCAGAAACTTGATGGGGGTAATGCTGCTGTAAGCAGAGTAGGAAGGAAGGGGGGGGCAAGGGAGGGAGAGAAGAAGGGAGGCAAAGGGGGAAGGACAGAGAGGAGTAACATGGGACAAGCTCACTCAAAACTCATGGAAGGGGGAGAAAGAAGAGAGAGATAGAGGAGTCTCCTGGTTGCTAGGGTGCCCTTGGTCACTGAGCCAGAAGGTGGAGACACAGGGCATCTTTGGGCAGGAAGAAGGTGGTAGGTAACAGTTACCATGGAGAAGAGCATGAGCCCCAGACCACCCTCAGATGGATAGATCCTACAGGTCAGAAGCTCTGAAGCAGTATGAGTCCCTCAAGACAGGCAGAGTCAAGACCCGCTTGTATCCTGAGACTTACTTTGCCCCCATCCACTTCCTGGCCCTTCATGTCCTATCACTCCCTAACTATTCTCCCTCACCTGCCATACACACCTGCTCCACCCCAGGGGTCCCTCCATCCGCTTGTCACCTCCAGGGACCCTCCTGACCATAGCTATAGTGCTTCCAGCCCTACCAGTCACTCACTGTCACCCTCTCCTGGACTGTGTGCTTCAGCTCACCTGAATGAACTCTATGCCTGCTGTCCCTGCAGGAGCCTGGGGTCAGGTACACAGAAGTCTCCTGCTACCAATTGGGTCGGGTAGATGGTGTTCTAGTTTCTTTTCTGTTGCTGTTATTGAGAGAGAGAGAGAGAGAGAGAGAGAGAGAGAGAGAGAGAGAGAGAGAGAGAGAGAGAGAGAGGTGGGGGAAGGGAAGGGAAGGAGAAAAGAAAGGGAAGGAAGGAAGGAAGAAAGAAAGAAAGAAAGAAAGAAAGAAAGAAAGAAAGAAAGAAAGAAAGGAAAAGAAGAGAGAGAAGAAAAAAGCCATCCTGACAAAAGCAACTTCAGGGAGAAGGGTCACAGTTCCAGAATCTGGTCAATCACAGCAGGGAATTCAAGACAGCAGGACCAGAAGCAGCCAGCCTCATCCACTATCAAGAGCAGAGAAGGCTTACTTGCATCCAACTCACTTTCTCCTGTTTTATGTAGTCCAGGACCCAAACCCGGGGAATAGCACTGCTCACTTTTTGGCCCAATTAATGTAATCAAGACAGTCCCCTATAGACATGCCCCCAGGTCAACCGGATCTAGCAGCCCTCCATTGAAACTCTCTTCCCAAATTACTCTAGATTGTATCACACTGACAGTTAACCATCACATTTGGATGGGCAGATAAATGAATGAATGAATGAACAAACGAATGAGTACATCAGCCTCAGCATATACAAAGGCCATTAGAAGAACCCCATCAGTCTCACAGCAGTTGTAGAGGTACTGGTTCTAGGAGCCCATCAGTGTCCTAGTGATCCTGCCTTCAGGAGTACAGTAGACCTTTCAGAAGCAAGCAAACCACTGATCTTCCTTGGAACCCACTTACCACTTAAACCCAAAAATGTGGAGAGCTATTTAGCTGTGCCCTGGGTGAGGGATTCCCAAGACCACCCACAGTCTAGCTCTGAGGACCGTGCCCACTGAGGGAGTGGACTAGAGCCAGCCAGCTGGACCCACAAGGTGACCACAAAGCGGTAGTTACTAATGGCCATAGCAACTGGTGACCAGTCCTACACATGGCCTTAAGGACAACAGAAGAAGCAGCTTCAGGCTCAGCCTTATACAAGGCATGCTATTCTGTCATGCTAACACGACACCCTAGACGTCCCCCAAGAGAACACAGTGGAGCCTACAGTTATACACCTGTTACAGCCTCCATTTTGCATCCACGTGGGCAACCTAGGGACATGGGCAGCCAGAAAGAAAGGACAACCTGATTTCCTCAGCACTTGGGAGGCAGGTGCTTCATGATTAGCTAGAATCCTCTAGCGGGCAAGGCCATGTGGTGGCCCCTGCTACCTCTGCCACTCTGGCAGAAGGCATCAGGGCCTTAGGGGCCCTGGGATAGCTTGGTTTGTAAATTTGTGACAGGGTTGGGGCTTCTGTTAGTTCTAGCTTTCCTCCATGTTGATCTGTACTTAGATGTCCAGTTCCGCGATGCTCACAGCCCCCTAACGGACCCAGCAGCTGGATAGTGCACGGCATCTTCTCAATGCAGAGTCCTCTCCTTTTACAAGTCTTGTCTTTCCTCATTCTTCCTGAAGAGTCCTGAGAAACAATGCGATCTTATCAAAGCAGTTCTTACTCACTTTCTCTGAATCTATCTCCCATTTAAGCTAGAAAGCCAGTGTCCCCTCCTCCCTGCCCAGACAGAATTCTGAAGGAGTCTTCCAGAGAGGCCTCAGTCACTCTCTCCCTTGTCTTTTCTCTCTTCTCTGTGGCAGGGCTCTTGGGTCTGGACCATGACTGGCCGGCTGACAGCCATCTCCCTGACTGGGTGATGCTAGGGCTCTACCCAGCTCTGCCCACACCCATGGAGCCTCACCTAGGTAGAATCATAGAGTCTGGCCATGCTTCCCCTCCCAAGATCAGCCCCACCAGGATGTTGGGGAGTCAAGCCACTTCTGGTTAGCCTCCCTCCTTTTCAAAGTTTCTGCTCCCTCCTGCTTCTGCCTCAGGTGCCCAGTTACATACTGGGAACAGCTCAGACTCCTGGCTTCCACTTCCTCACAGACTAAGCCTCGGCACCAGGTAATTCCTCTACTGGGTTTTGTACCCGCTCCAGGTTGACCGCATGACTGAGAGCTGATACTGAGGCTTTGTTGTTTCAAAGCACGCACCATGTACGTTTGACCCAGCTCCAATCATGTCTTGAAATGGTCGAGCTATCAGGGGCTATGGACCATGAAGTCTCGTTTTCAGAGCTGCTCCAAGTGTCCCTGGGCTCGTCAGTCTGGAAACGCTAGGGCCGACAATAGCAAGCAGCATGACAACTCTCGCCACTGACCTATGCACCCCCAAACAAGATGGAGGGAGCCTCATCTACAGAGTTTCTATCCAAACTCTCCACCCTGGAGCTGCCTGGGGTGCTGCATATATGTTACACACCCACACATACACATGTGTTCATGTAGTCACACCAAGTTACACACACCCACACACATTTACTCACACCTGCGTTATAGCACCTCTTATACACACCAATACATGCATACTCTCTCTCTCTCTCTCTCTCTCTCACACACACACACACACACCACACACACACACACACACTCATATATACTGCATATGCCCCTCATGTACACACACACTCAAGCATGTACACACACACTCAAGCATGCGTGTGCACATGCTGGGTAGAGCAGGTCACTGCCTGGAGTAGTCAGTGGGTTGATTCTCAGGGCCAACGGCTGGCAGCTGCAGGCTGCTATAAGCACAAGACAGGAGAGTGGCTTGGCCAGTCCCTGCCACAGGTGGGGCTTCTGGGGGCAAGGGAGTGGGCCCTCACAGCTAGCCTAAAAGTGTGATGTCCAGGACTATTCATGGCCACTGAGCCAGAGGAACAACTATGCAGCCACACAGCATTCTTCCTGATGGGCCTGTCTGGGACTGCTGGTTCAGCACCTTCCTGGCCCTCCGGAACCCCGTGCAGAACTCAGCAGTCACAGCCAAAGCCCTGGGCAGTAGATGCTATGCATAAGCAAGTCGGTAGAATGCTGGGATCGGTGTAGCCAGCCCCTTATGAGAGCGAGGAATGCAGGACTTACTCTATTGAGGCCAGCCCAACCATCCGAGGACACTCCAGGGAGCTCAAATCAGAGCCCAGTGTCCTTTCCCAGGCTAGCCTCGGCTAGCCCAGGGAAGCCCTTGGGAACAACCAGATGGAGGGGTTATGGTTCGTCTGTGTTCATCAGAGGAGAAACTGAAGCACGGGGCAACAGAAACACGGATACTAAGCCTTTGCGTTGGCCAATGTCACAGGTGCCCCTTCCTAACTCAGACAGCTGAGGCTCTCATCAGCACATGACCCCTTGACCCGGAGCTCTTTGTGCCACACCTCAGCTTCAGAGAAAACCAGAGCCCTGCTCCCTGAGTCTTGAAAGGGCTGAGGGCTGCCCGCAAGCACCTGGTTCTGTCACTGGCTCCCTGGGAGCTCAGAGGCCATGGAAGAGCAGGGCTTGAGGGTGCTCACTCAACAGCAGGTCCTAGTGGACCTGTTTGCTGCGGCTGAGTATGCCTGGCCACATCCTGGGTGCAGGGAACAAAGGGCTTAGGAGCCCCTCCGAGCCCCAGCCCCAGGGGCCTAGCAACCTAGGAAGGAGAGTTACAAGCTGGTGTTTGTCACATGACGTTGTGATGTAAGTGCTAGCTGAGCCTCAATTGGCTTTACTGTGTGTTACTCATAGAATGGACACCTCCACCTCCCACCCCATCCCCCCACACACACACCATGGACCCATCCTCCCGATGTGGACTGGAAGTCAGCTTGTTTACTCCTGATAGGGGCTATCTCAGGTAAACAGCCATCTGCATTATAAAAAGAAATGACCTGGGACATTTCCATAAGTCCCAGGGTCCCCACCCCCACCCCACTCCAGAGTATCACCCTGGTCACATCTCCAGGGAGCCAAGCCACTCTGTGAGCCAGTACCTCTCCACCGAGTCTGCAAACGTCATTGACACTCCAACTCTGAGGTGACTTCAGGGCTGGAAAACCAAGGGGTTTGATGGGCATTGTGGAAGTGGCTCTCCTCTGTCCCCCAAACCCCTACGCTGGGTCCTGGGACCCCCAAGTGGGGGTCCACACGACTGACAGGGCTGAGCACCTCGCTTGCCTCTCCCAGTGTCTGCCAGGAGGTGGCTGCCAGGCTAAAAGAAGCAACATTGTTCAACGGCATGGCTTTGACGTCTCTGCCGGCTGGCTCGTTCCAGACGACAAGTCCACACAAGCTTTGCTCTTCCCTCGGGCCCAAGGCACACACCCATGTTCAGAGGGGCATGTGTACCCTCAGGCAGTCACGTAAGAAGCCACTGGTGGGCCTGCCTGTGAGGGAGCTGGGCCTGGGAAGTCCAGCACCAGATCCCAAGGGGCCCCGAGGAATGCTCCCTCTGAGGAGCTGTGCTTCCTGTGGGATTCGTGCTGCCGCCTCCCTTTCAGGGGCAGACAGGCCTCTGAGCTGGAATGTGGAGAACGAGGTTGGTTTCTATGTAGAAACAGTGTGGGGGAGGGTACAAGCGATGCTGGCTGGATACGTGCAAAGGATCAGGGGACGGGGCCAGGAGGTTGTCTTGGGGTCATTTGCAGGGCTACACACTCCTGTGGGTAAAGCCCCCTCCGAAGGGTTCACACACACAGTCTCCCATGTCCTCCTGAAGACCAGCTCTTCTATTCTTGTCCTTATTGCTTACAATATCCTGGGGACACTGCAGCCAGCCTGGTCTGGTTCCACTATTTCGGAAAGGCATCAGGAGGACAGAAGGGACAGCGCCCACTAGGGTACCAACAGGTGGGCTCTCAGTGTCCCCAGAGTATTTATGCAAATCTGTTTCCTACCCTAGCAGGAAGGAGGATGGGGTGGGGGGGTGGGGTGGGGGGACATGTTGGACACATCACTCACGCCTAAGGTGGCCTGGGAGCTTTAAAGAGCTGGATCGAATCCAGTAGCTTCAATACAACATCCACGGGTCAAGGACCAACTGGTCAACAGGATGTGGAAAGCAAAGAAGAGGAGACACTGTAAGAGCCCGCCCCCACCCCTGGGAACATGAGAAATATGAGCTTCATCCAAGGAGCACCCCATTGGAAAGATGCAACTGAAACTGGGCTAACCTGAGTGGCTGCTGGGGCCCAAACCTCTTTAAGGATCATTGCACACAAAGCAAAGCATTCACATGCCTCAGTCACTCCCTGCCCACAACAGCCGCCATGCTTACACTTATGAAGGCCCTTCTCCATCCAGGAGAATAGCGCAGCCCCTTCTGCTCCCCATAGCATCCCAAATGCCCTGCCAGGGTGAACTTTATCTGACCCTCTTGGCCAAGGGAGCCCCACTGTCACATCTGTACTGGCTGAGGCACGTGCGGCTACCCTGCACCTGGAGGAGATAAGTCGCCGTCGTGGAGGAAATATTACCCTTCCCATCTTTCCTGCACAAGACCTAGTCAGTCAGTAGCTCAGCGTGGAGAAGAAAGGGGGTAGCTCCCACCTGTAGCTGAGGAGATATTGGCCCCCACCAAAGGCCGCTGAGGAAGGGAGAGTCACTTATCTTCAGGAGTGTGGCCCCTTTCAGTTCAACCTCTCTGCAGGGGATGGAAAGTGCTTCTCGGGCTTCTCTAGCATCCCTCCAGAGAGGTGCGCTTGATGGAAGACAACACTGTAAAAACAGGAGTAAACATACTGCCCATGGAGTCCTGGAGGCCCATCTTGAGGAGTGGACGTGGCCATCTCTGAGGAAGCCATCAGCCTGGGCAGCTGCATTCTCAGACTTCTGGGGTTGCCCTGGCCAGAGGTTCTACCTACTGGGATACTGGTGTGGCCCATGGACTCCACAGGACTGTTTTGTTTTGTTTTGTTTTGTTTTGTTTTGTTTTGCTTTGCTTTGTTTTTTAAAGGGGGTGAGATTCAGTTCATGAGTTTGCTCAGTTTTTCTTGCACCTCCAAATCTGCTATCATTATAGCAATGCATGCATGTGTTCATCCCAACACACATACACACAAACACACACATGCACACATACATACACATACACACAAAAACACACATACATACATACACATGCACACACATACATACACATACACACATACACATGCACACACATACATACAAACACATACACACATACACATACATACACATACACACAAATGCACATACACATGCACATACATACACATGCACACACATACATAACATACACATATACACACAAATAAACACACACATATACACAAAGGTACACACATACACATATATACACAAATACATATACACACATACACATGCACACATATGCATACATACACATGTACACATGCACACACATGCATACATACACGCGCACACATACACACACAAATACACATGCATACATACACATGCACACATATACATACATACACATATACACATGCACACATGCATACATACATGCGCACACATACACATATACACACAAATACACATACACATATACACATACATATACACATATACACATACATACACACATACACACATATACACACACATACATATATACAAACATACTCTTACATGTATATATATATCACATAAATGCTCATACACACACTATACATACTTATACTCACATATACAAACATGAACACACACATACACATGTATACATATTCAAACACACTCTTACACACACACTATGCAAACACACACACACACACACACACACACACACACACACAGAGCAATGCCTTAAGGCCTGAGCAGAGATGGTGGCTTCAGGCCTCAGGCAGCCTGAGTTTTGTCAACCAGTTTCAGCTGGTTAGAAACCTTAGAGAAGGGACAGAGTGAATGTTACACCCAAACCCACGCTCAACGTGGAGTCTCTGGCTTGATGAAAGCAAGTGACTGCCAGACAGGACCTGCCTCCTCACCCAACCGGGAATGCTGCCGCCTGCCACCAAGTCTTCTCTTGGAGAAGAAGTGGGGAAAGCCACTGTCCAAGAGCTGCCATCTTACAAGTCCATTTAACTGGCCCTGCCACTGCCAAGTCTGGCCCAGTAGAGGTTTTACTGGGTTCGAGTTCTCTTTTTTTTTTTTTTTTTTTTTTGGTTCTTTTTTTTGGAACTGGGGACCAAACCCAGGGCCTTGCGCTTCCTAGGCAAGCGCTTTACCACTCGAGTTCTCTTTTTTTTTTTTTTTTGGTTCTTTTTTTTGGAGCTGGGGACCAACCCAGGGCCTTGCGCTTCCTAGGCAAGCGCTTTACCACTGAGCTAAATCCCCAACCCCTGGGTTCGAGTTCTTATGGGAGCTTGGGGATACCCACATGTATGCAAGTGAGTGTGTACTGGGATAGATACATGCATCAGAGTGCATGTTTGCATGCCTCTGGGTGTGTGCATGCACATGTATGCTAAGCATCACAATGTGTGTATGTGCGTGTGCATGTGTGTGTGTGTGCATGTGTGTGCACATGGGTGGATGTTGAGATCGATATATGCATCACAGTAGGTATGTATGTGCATGTGTTAAGGGTGGATGCACATATCACTGTGTGTGTGTGTGCATGTGTGTGTGTATGTGTGTTTGGGTACATGCAAACATCACAGTACGTGTGCTTGTGTACCTGTGAACTTCTCATTTAACCTGAAGGCTTCCATGGCCCTCTGACACAGCAACCTGGTGCCCAATGACAATTAGCTAGAACTGTAATGGATCAAAAGCCTGCCTTACTGTCCCTACCTCAGGCATTTCTTTGTCCTTTTCCATGGGGAATTTCAATCCCCAATGCCTTCCAAAGAGAGAATCTGTAGTCCCCCTCAGTCATCAAACCAGGCAAGAAAGTTCCTTAGGAATGACAGGGTCAGTGCCACCCTCTGACTCCCACACAGCACAGCTCACAACCCGGAACCAGTGTCCCTTCAAAGTAAGAGCGATGGTGCCCAGGAGGGCAAGAGAGAACCCTGTGTAGCCCCTGGCTAAGCTGCCTCTACCACATCTGGCCTTGGCAGGAGGGGGGGTCCTCCTGGGGCAGAGATGGAGGCCAGGAATCCATACTCGGGGCTGTTGGCCTGGAAGCAGAGCTGACTTCCGTCTTCCACGGAGCCCTTCAGCCAGAGTTTAGCACTGTGCTCCCAAGAGTAGCCTATCCCTAGAGAAGCCTGAAACAAGAGCCGTGCTCTAAACCCAGAGCCCAGCCCCTGAGGGTGTGGGCTTCAAGCCACCCTAAGTGCCAACCACCTGTTCTAGCCCTCTTGGAGTAATCTGTTTGCAGAAATCACGATCAAGGCTGAGGCAGAGGGGTGTCTGGGAGCCCAAAACCCCAAGGGTTTAGGATGGTTAGGGTTAATTGGTAACTTGACTGAATCCCCTGGGAGATGGGCCTCTGGACACGCCTGTGGGGGATGCCTTAGTTGATGTAGGAAGGCCTGTCCATTGTGGGCGGTGCCATTTTCTTGCTGGATTCATTATGTAAATGAAGGAGGGAGTTGGTTGGCAGTAAGTGTTGCTCTGTTACCTGACTGTGGTTAGGAAAGGAAGAAGTGCCCACCGCCTTGGGCTCCCAGCCATGGTGCGTTGGACCTGTAGTTGGAGTAAGCCCTTTCTCCTTTAAGTTGCTTTTGCCAGAGAATTTTTATCACAGCAACATTTATCTTTAAAAAATGAAGGACTGCGGGGTTGGGGATCTAGCTCAGTGGTAGAGCGCTTGCCTAGCAAGCACAAGGCCCTGGGTTCAGTCCCCAGCTCCGAAAAAAAGAAAAGAAAAAAAATTAAGGACTGAAGAAGAAAGGGTCAGAGCCCAGCTGCCCAACATGACCTAGCGCCTTGCCTGTGCAAAGCCATAGTGGCTGCCTTGCTAATGTTGCACACCATGGTAGAGCACAGGCAGGCAGAAGTGAGGTATGTCCATCTGCCGGGAATCTGTGGACCAACCGATGCACCTTCTCCACAGTTCACGAGGAAGAAGTGTCTACCTGTGGGCCAACATAGAATGGTTCTCCTGGAACCCTCAGGAGCCTGAGGCGGGAGATAGCAAGTTCTAGGCCAGCCTGGATCACAGAGTGAGACACTAGAGAGAGAGAGAGAGAGAGAGAGAGAGAGAGAGAGAGAGAGAAACAGAGACAGACAGAGAGAGACACAGAGAGACAGAAGACAGAAAGAGACAGAGAAGAGAGGAGAGACAGAGACATGACAGTGAGAGACAGAGACACAGAGAGATACAGAGACATAGAGAGACAGAAAACAGAAAGAGTCAGAGGAGAGACAGAGACATGACAGAGAGAGACAGAGACACAGAGAGAGACAGAGACACAGAGAGACAGAAGACAGAAAGAGACAGAGAAGAGAGGAGAGACAGAGACACAGAGAGACAGAGACATGACAGAGAGACAGAGACATGACACAGACAGACACAGAGAGAGACAGAGACACTGTGGCCGTATCACTGCACCTTTCCCAACCTGATCCTCTTTGCAGTTGGTCGGGGAGGGTAGTGGGTAGCGTGGGTAGGACAGAACCAGCCCTTCATCTGCAGAAAAATATCAGGATTGCTTTCAGCTTTGGGGTGGTCGTGGACAAAGCCACTCTGAGCAGGCTCTGTATGAACACAGGTCTTCACAGTTCCCTGGGATAAATGCCCAGAAATGAACTCAGTTGTCCATAGGAAGGGGTACATTTGGTTTCCTAGGAAAACCCCAAACCCATGCAGGGTGACTGCCCCATTCCACAGCAGCTAGAATGGCCTGGCTTCTGGTGTCGTTCCCCACACTGAGGGCCCACGCACAGTGTGAGACCCCCCTGCAGTATAAGTGGCTAATGCTGTTCCTCACTTGTCTCTCGAGATCCGTCTGGCAAAAAGCCCGCTTGTGTCTTTTGCCTAAGTTCCCATTGCATTGTTTGGTTTTGACCACTGAGTTGTGAGAGCTCTCTGTGGACCGTAAGCGCCAGTCCTTTGCCGGATGCGTGGTTTGCAAACATGTTCTCCCAGTCTGGAGCACGTCCTTTTAGCCCTTGGGCAAGATGTGTCCACCGACTAGTGCGCCTGCCTTTTACTTTTGCGGCTCATGCTTCTGGTGTTACTCCTGAAACCTTTTCCCCTGACGTCGGGGCCTAAGGAGTTTCTATTTCCCTACGTGTTTTGTAGTTTGGGGGTTACGGTTAACCTGTGACCCAGGGTCAGTTTGTTTCAGTAGCAGCTTTGAGGCTCAAGCCAAGGGTCATTTTTCAGCCTCGACTTTGCCCCGGCAACACGTAACTCTCCTCCACTGCGTAATGTTTTTGTCCTTTTGTCAGCAAATCAGCTGGGCACAGGCCGGGCCTCTGCCTCTCTAATAAGGCCACACAGCCGTGATGACTATGCCTTTCCCGTAAGCTGTGACGTGGAAAGCCTCTTACTCGAGCCCCGTGAATGGAAACTTACACCTGCTCCCATGTGGGGAATTAGGAACGTTCTGGTAGCCGGTGCCTCTTGGACAGCTGCCAGTTAGCAGACACTCGGATGCAGAGCCCTGGCGCGCAGGAGATGCCAGTCGAATGGTAAATGCACTTGCCTATTTTTACCCGGGAGAGACAGATTGCTGGAAGGAGGAGAGGAAAGAATGTTTTGCATACACCATCGGGTTGAAGCCAGGGCCCCGAGGCTGCTAGACTCCACTGTGGCTTTTGTTGGCCTTTGTTCTTGGCTCCGGTGCTGGTACCCGCCTTGCCTGGACCCCAGCCATTATTAACACACCTTGGACAAGCAAAATTGTAGTGAACACTAGGAACCCAGTTTCCCGAGCTTTGGGGATAGGTTCCACCTCTGAGGTTCAGAGGCAGGGAGGGAAGCCATCTTTAATGTGTCCGGGGTTGACAAGCTAGTTCAGCATAAAGTTTAGAAGGATTAAATCTAGTGGATGATGTCCGTGACTCCGATTGAGTCACGGGGCTTTGAAAAACGTAACCGAGACGGTTGCAGCTGCTGTTCTGAGCTGGGAAACCTTCTACCGTGTAGTAGTCGCCACTCCCTCCGCAGGTGAAATGGGACCAGCCTGGGACCAAGGCACCCCGAAGTAGAATCCCCAAGGAGTCACGAGACCCTGATGCAGACAGTCCGTCTGACTGAGTGGGATCCAGTTGATGGTATCTGGTGAGAGCCAAGGTGGGGGTTTCCCAGAAAGAGAAAGGTGAACAGGCGAAGTGTAGCCAGAGAGGCAGATGGGCAACATGAATTCTAAATGGGAAAGAACAGAATCAAAGTTTCTCGGGACTAGAACTCCTGTCAGGCTATAGACCAGTCCTTCACACAACATGGCGAATTCCTCAGGTTCTGGGAGCCACGAGTCCAAAATCAAAGTGTTGGTTGGCCGTGCTCTTCTGAAGACCCTGGGAGAAAGTCTTCTGTGTCTCTTCTAGATTCCAGCAGCCTGGGGTATCCCTAAACTATGGCCATATTGATCCCACTCCTCCTCCTCCTCCTCCTCCTTTTTTTCCTCTTCCTCTTCCTCCTCTCCCTTCTCTTTCTCTTCTTCCTTCTTCCCCTGTTCCTCCTTCAAGGGATGGCTTACTGCCTTTTCTGTCATCTCTCTCTGCCCCTCTCTTAAAAAGACAAATGACGACCCTTAGGCCCATTTGGCTAATTCAGGATGAGGGCCTCTCCTAAAGAGCCTTCCCTTTAACCACGTCTGTCAGCACAACGAAAGAAAACATCCTGAAATGTCCTAAATTTAATTCAAAAGCCAAGAGGGTGAGGCTGGAGGGGAGAGAAGGAAATGGGTAGGTGAACAGCTGCAGGCTAACCCAACAAAGACTATTTATGTTGAAAACCTCGACTTAAATCCCATCACAGACAGCCGTGGTGCTCCAGCCTTGTTTACATAGAAACTCCATGAGCTTTAACTCCAGCTGGCCCACAAGCCACAGGCCTAGCCTCTACCCCAAAACTCTCTATAGATCCCACCTCTTAACCTGTGGCTAGCGGAGGCTCTGAGGGGTCAGGTGACATTCCTCAACCGCCACCTCACCCTGCGGCTAGAAACTTGCAGACACTTGTCCCAGCTCCTCATCCTGGTCTGGATGGCATCTAGACCTCTTTTTCCTCCCCTAGATCCCTGCCTCTCGAGAGTCAAGATGGTGAGCGACCGGCTATGGAGCCCCTTTCTTGTAATAGTTAAACGCCAATTCGCTGCTCTGCCCTATAAATATCCACAGGTTCCTATGTTGAATCATGGGTGAATCTTATTATTTATTTGTTTGTTTGTTTGTTTGTGTGTTTGTTTGTTTGTTTGCATCCCAAATGCTGCCCGGTCCTGGTCGCTCCCTCACAGAGTCCCTCCTCCCATCCCTCCTCCCTTTCTCCTCTGTAGCCTCCACACCTCCACTGGAATACCTAATAGTCTCGGAGGGTGAACAAACAGGCCAGCAGGCTGAGGCAGAGTCTGGCTGCACAGGAGAGAAACCTTGGTCAGCTCCTGGAGAAGCCTTGATCTTAGCTTGGAATGTTAAGTGGGTGACTTGGGAAGCAGCAGGTGAGTAAAAAGCCAGAGAGGTGAACAGGGACTCACGCTCGACAGGGATAGGGACTGAGGTCCTGTGCAGCTTTGAGCTCATCACTGGGACTGAAGGGGACAACGCTATGATGCCTTAGGTCTGATTCCAATAGCCACAGCCATCACGAAGTGACGTAGTCAATAAATTCAATCACGCTCTTTTGAACAGCACACTTTGGGACAGCTGTAGTTTTACGATCCAAAAGTCGGTTTGTTAACCATTAGCATTGTGTGTCCTAATTCCTGAAACCCTGTGTTGGTTGTTTTGGGTTTTTTGTGGTTTTGGGGGTTTTTTGTTTTGTTTTTTGTTTTGTTTTGTTTTTGAGACTCAAAAAGGGACGTGACCCTTCCAAGGGTCTTCCCTTCCACCCACTTTACACAGAGCTCACTGCGGGCACTAAAGGACCTCAGACACCCGAGGAGCATGACAAGGAGAGGAGGCCCTTGCACACCACCGCCATGCATCCCAACAGCGAGAGGCCTTTCTACCTCCTGAGCCCCAAGTATCTTCCATCACAAGAAGTATGTTGTGCCAGGATTGAAGGGCTCCAGAACCGGACATTTATCAGAAAAGACAGGGAAAGCCACGCTCTACCCATTCACAGATGGATGGGTCAATGCCACAAAGGGTCGGTGGCCCTGGTGTGGGTTCAGCAGGCTAAACTGTCAAGGCTCCCACAGCCACGGCTGCCTCTACTGCATTACCCAACCATGGTACCAGCCCAGAACCTCATCTCCTCCGGCCTCCAAGTTGCTTCTTTGCGAAGTGACGTTAGGCCTTGCCCTTTTGGAAGTGGTTCTGCAAATAGGACCTCATTTTGTCTGGTGACCGTATCAGTCAAGCCCGTGGGGCAGACTGGCCCCTCCCCTCCCCAGCTCCTACTCCACCCCTGTCAGAACACCATGATGGGCTGTCAAAGCTGAACAGGAAGTAGAGCTGTTACTGGCTCCTACCAGACTGAGATAGAACCTCTTAGCAACTAAAGAGGGCTTCCAGGATAGGGGTGTTGAGGGGATGGGGGGTGGGGATACCTGCAGTGGTTACTGACCAGACACCTCTGCCACTGATTCCCTCTTGACTCTGGCAAGACAGGACAGCAGTTACTGAGCGTGTTGGCGTGTGTATGTGTGAAACTTGGTAGCTCAACTGGCTGGGGTCCCTCTGCGAGATCCAAACAACTGATCCCAGAGTTCCTCTCCTTCTTCATCGCTGTTAATCAGGGGCCAGAGGACCAACCTGGTGTTGCTACTCAGGGACAAATAGCTCCTTACTGTGGCCTGAAGACTCCTCTCATGGCCCAAGTGGGTGGCTGTTCCCATGCTGTCAGGAGGAGCATGAGAGAGGGAAGCATGAGACAGGTCCTTATGCCTAACCTTGAGGTCTAACCACTCCCTAGGAGAATCTTCACAGTGGACTTTCTCTTCTTTATCAAGGAAAGAGCTGCCAGTGTCCCTGCCCCCATCTCCATGGCCCGCCTCTCTTAGTTAGGGTTTTACTGCTGTGAACAGACACGTGACCAAGGCAACTCTTATAGTGACAACATTTAACTGGGGCTGGCTTACTGGTTCTGAGTTTCAGTCCATTATCATCATGGTAGGAAGCATGACGGCATCCAGGCAGGCATGGTGCAGGAGGAGCCGAGAGTTCTACATCTTATTCCAAAGGCAAACAGAAGACTGTCCCTCACATGGCTCTGGCTCCTGTACTGGATGAATCTATCAGCCTGGAGTCATGGAGGGTGTCATGACTATTCCTGGTTGTCACCTTGACTACGTCTGGAATGAGCTACAATCCAGAAATAGAGGGCACACCTGGGATCCAGATCTTGAGGCTGGAAGACACAAGTTTCTGACCTGGATCTTGGCATGGAGATCTTGAGGCATAGTGGCTATGAAAAGCTTAGGTCCGGGGCTGGAGAGATGGCTCAGTGGTTAAGAGCACTGACTGCTCTTCCAGAGGTCCTGAGTTCAAATCTCAGCAACCACATGGTGGTTCACAACCATCTATAATGTGATCCGATGCCCTCTCCTGGTGTGTCTAAAGACAGCTACAGTGTACATAAAATAAATAAAATCTTAAAGAAAGAAAGAAAGAAAGAAAGAAAGAAAGAAAGAAAGAAAGAAAGGAAGAAAGAAAGAGAGAGAGAGAGAAAAGCTTAGGTCCAGGCAAGGCAGTACGTGCCTTTAAGCCCAAAAGACTGAGGTGAGGAGATCTCTGAGTTCAAAGTTAGCCTGGGACAAAGCAAGTCCCAGATCCAGGCACGGTGGCACACACCCTTAATCTGGGCCACTCCTTCTGCTGGAGACATAGGAAGAAGGAAGACTCACTCTTCTTCCCCTGCTTGCACTTCCTTGCCAGCACATGTGTTAGAACCTTCTTCCACAGAAGACCAGCTCAAACAACTAGCCTAGTGGGGCTGAACAACCACCAGATTCTTGGACTTCCCATTCACAGCTGCCCACTGTTGGGTTAGTTGGACCTCAGACCATACGCCATTACGATAAATTCCCTTAATATATAGAGACAGTCAATAAGTTCTGTAACTCTAGAGATTCCCTGGCCAATGCGGAGAGTGAGGATCCAAGAACAACCATCGCAGGCAGACATCTAAAGCTCTTCGTGAACCTTCAAAGCAGCCCCCACCCCCCAGAGCAATCCTTCCATTGGCGCTTGCCTCTCCCAAACCCCTCACCAGGTGACCCCAGAGACCAGAGAATCTGAGCCTCAGACACCAGACAGGCTCCCGAGGGCAATCATTTCGTCTACGCTGGCCACAAGCTGTCTGAGTGGCTTTTACCTGTGTAGTCTGAGGCCTGTGATACAGTCAGCCTGCTCCGAATTCATGAAAGGAAGACGCCCCGGGGAGATGAGAGTACGCTGTGGAAAGTCTCCGCTAGCCTAGCTCTTGGATTCTTTCCTTTCCGGTTTCAAAAGGCGAGGGTAGGTGGGAGCACAGTGGGGGTGGGGTGGGGATGGGGAGAGGAGTCTGGGATGGGAACTGCCAGCAAGGCCCTGCCAGTTGCCTCTCACACAACAGCCCAGCAGGCAGCACCTTCTCTCCTCAAAGAAACAGGAAATCCACCTGCAGTGACCTGAACTCATTTAGGAGATGAGGTAAAGGGTGGCTTTGCGAGTTGCGTTGCGAGTTGCGAGTTGCGAGTTGCGTTTTCTTCCAGGTTGTAAGCATCTGGTGCGTCATCCCTGCCCCTCCATCCCTCACCCTCCCTACACCTGTCCCCCCACCCCCACCCCCACCCCCAGAACCAGAAGTGAGACTACTTCACAATGAACTCTTTACTTCGGTGTGAGCCTGCGTGCTGAAGGCTTGCTCCCAGCCACGCAGAGCTATCTGGAGGTAATAGGTCCTGGAAGAAGCGGGGCCTAGAGAGAGAGAAAGTTAGGTCCTTGGGTACCTGTCTTTGGAGAGGACTGTGAGACCGTGGTCTCTGTCTGTCTCTCTCACACCTGAAGTGAGCAGCTTCCTTGACTCTGCCTTGAGCCCAAAACAGGAACTATCAATCACAGACTGGCCCCTCCCCTCCACAATGTAGCCATTATAGCAATGGAAAAATAACAGAATCCCTCATTAGCCTCTCCTGGAGCCCATTCATCCATAGATCCAGAACTATCTGCCTCCAAGTGGACATTAGTTGTCAGCCAGAGGTCAGGCAGCATGCTAAGTGTCTCATGGCCTTGCCACTTCATGCTTACAGTGACAGATATCTACTGATACCTATTTGAATAAAAATGGACCCCATAGACTCAAGTGTTTAAATGCTTGGCCCATAGAGAGTGACTCTATTAGGAGGCGTGGCCTCGTTGGAATAGGCGTGGCCTTGTTGGAGGAAGTGAGTCACTGGGGGCGGGCTTTGAGCTCTCAGATGCTCAAGCCAGGCCCAGTGAGTTGCAATCTTTCCTGCTGCCTGTGGATCCAGATGTAGAACTCTCAGTTACCTCTCCTGCACCACGTCTGCCTGCGTGCCGCCATGCTTCCCGCCATGATGATAATGGACTAAACTTCTGAACTGTATGCCAGCCCCCATAAAATGTTGTCCTTTGTAAGAGTTGCCGTGGTCTTGTTGTCTCCTCACAGCAAAAAGCCCTAACTAAGGCAGCACCTGTTATGTGTCCAACACTAGTTTAAGGGCTAGGGCTGCTGCATAGATCAAAACACAGACACATGTCTACAGCCATACTTTGTATTCTACCACAGCCTACACAAGGCAGAACTAAGATCCATTTACCACGAACCTCTTGACTGTACCCCAAAAAGATCACAGCCCTTGGGTATCTTTTTTTTTTTTGGTTCTTTTTTTTCGGAGCTGGGGACCGAACCCAGGGCCTTGCGCTTCCTAGGTAAGCGCTCTACCGCTGAGCTAAACCAGCCCCAGCCCTTGGGTATCTTATGTAGCTTTCCGAGAGGTACGTGCAACGGCTGGAAATGTTTGCAACCCGCCGCCAACATTCTTGGGTCCCTGAAGGGAGCTATCTATCTTCCACTGGAACTGTCCAGGAAGAGCCTCAGGCTGGAGAGAGTGAGCACAGGAACCAGTGTGTGTTTCAGAGCCTCCTCTGTAAAACGGGGTGATGACCAGCCTCATTCATTGCTTTGTGGGGAGCACAGTGACGGAGCCCCTTTGCAAGGTGGGAAAGGGTACGGACTGTTGGAGCCCTGCCTCCCAGTTTCGCAATAGGAAGACAAAGCAGAGGAGAAGGGTCAGTCTGAGCTTTCATACCCAAGACCCAAAGCCTCCCTTTGCAACACCCACACTGACGTCAGTAAAGTCTTGTAGACCAGAACTGGCTGGGAAAAAGCAGGGAGGGCCAGCCCAGGAGTGTAACTCCGACAGTGGGTGTGGCTCTAGGAAAAGGTGAAAGTGTGTAAAAATGGCTTCAGGGCTCAGCTAGGTCTCCCCAAACGGGCAGCATCAGTGGGCACCGTCACCTGCCCAAAACGAATCCGAGCTTCATGGGCTGCCTATGACGTGGTCCTTGCTGCGTGCAATGGCTCCCATTTCGCCTGAGTGGATTCTCAATAGCCATGGAGGCTAGCACTCATTTACAGGGTACTGAAATTGTTGCTGCCGGAGGACATGCGAGCTCACGTTTCCACCAACCCACGAACACACAACTTGGTTTGATACGTGCTCCTGTCTGAAGACACCTGTTGGTCCATGTTGCCGGGTCATTAGCACAGAGCCAGCTCACAGCGACACCTCCAGAACCCCACCTGAAACTGGTGCCTCTAACAGGGTTCTCTGAGTCACATGATCATGCATGCTCGGGGGAGGGGGGGGACACAGGACAGCTACAGCCTGGGGCCCCCCAAGTGCTAAATCACCACCATAGAGCCCAGAAATGCTAATCACGTGGCTCTAAATAGACTGGGGAAATATTTACACCATGAGCTAAGCAGGAATGTTTGGCCTCAGCAGGGAATGAGTGTCAAGCGTCACCATGGGGCTCAAGCTCGTCACCCCGGCTCCACAAAGCTGCGTGAGCACTGATTCCAAGTTACGGAAATCCTTTAGCAAGTGGCAAATTCGCTAACGGCCATGACGAGAACGGTGCGAGATCGGCATTCTGATGGCGTGGAACCCACCGCTTTGCAGCCCTCACTGGTCTCCCTGCTCTTGGCCTTGGTAGAAAAGCGGTGGTGGGGAAGATCCCGGAAGTTGCACACGCAGCAAGGACCTAGATGGTCCTCTTCACCTCACCCTCTCCCTGTTCCAGAAGGGGCTGTCAGGGAGAGGGAGGTCACTACCTTTGCTTTCCTGTGATGTGTCCCCCGCTGGTGCCCACCTCCAGCCCTGTTCATGAGCCAGTGGGCCTAAGTTGTTTCTCCTACGGCATAGCTTCGCCGCTGTGACCCCCGTGCTTCAGATGGGCAGGGTGGGGGCTTTGGGGTCAGCCAAGTTCTATTGCTTATTAGCCCCGGTGACCACCCACATCACAGAGGCCTGCTGGAAATTGGGCAATATGTTCCTGGCGTCCTCCTCACAGTACGGGATCTCCTTGTTTCAAACCAGGGTCCAGCCCAGGCTAGCCAGCTTCCTTGCGAGAGAGTGAGAGTGTTGGGGAAAGCCTGTTGCTGCCTTGAACTTAACGGAAGTATGAAAATTGATCCACCATAGCCCCAACCAGGCCAAAGGAGGGACAGAATCTCCCTGTCGTTCTGTGAGCAGCTGTATTTCTCTGACCCAGTGTGAAGGGAGACATAGGACAGTCAGACTCTCAGCAATCCTAGAGATTCATGCCAAGAAGACCTCAGAGAGACGGGGAGGTGGTCAGAGAGATGTGTATGGACGATTTTTTTTTTAATTATTCTTTTTTTCAGAGCTGGGGACCGAACCCAGGGCCTTGCGCTTGCTAGGCAAGCGCTCTACCACGGAGCTAAATCCCCAATCCCGTGTATGGACGATTCATGTGGCCAGTAGCAGCCTGGCTCTGTAGCCTCCAGGAGGGTCTGAGGGACGTCCACAAAGTGAATTTCCCCAGAAGATTTTTCTTGAAGATTTATTTGAGGATGGAGAGATAGCTCAGTGGTTAGAGCACTGGCTGCTCTTCCAGAGGTCCTGAGTTCAATTCCCAGCAACCAGGTGGTGGCTCACAACCATCCGTAATGGGATCCGATGCCCCCTTCTGGTGTGTCTGAAGACAGCAACAGTGTACTCACATGTACAAGGCCTAACATCACTTCACTTTTTTTTTTTTTACAAAACAGATTTATTTAAAATGTGTACAGTGCTCCGCCTGCATGTGTGTCTGCACACCAGAAGAGAACACCAGATTCCATTACAGATGGTTAATGAGCCACCATGTCGTTGCTGGGAATTGAACTCAGGACCTCTGGAAGAGCAATCAGTGCTCTAACCACTGAGCCATCTCTCCAGCAGCCCAGAAGAATTTTGACAGATACAAAACAGGAGTGAAGAACAAAAATGTCAGGTTTACCCTGGGAGGATGTGGGGGGCTCCAGAGGCCATCAGAGGACTGTCTGTGCTTGGTGGTGTCGGTCTTTAAATAAAGTGACCAAAGAAAGCCTTTTATGGTCACAGTTGGCCTCACGGCTTGAGGTAGCTCTTGTTCTTAATCAGACGACCTCGGGCATCCTGGCTGACCCCAGAGTCCACACCCTCCCAGCAGAGTTAATTATAACACATCCAGTAATCCCGAGGGTGGGCATCAAAGTCACACAGCTGTCAACCGGAGCTCACTGTTAAGTGGGCCACCAACACCCTGAGATTCTGCTGACACCGACATCCCCATTCCACAGTTGGGAAGGAGGTGCTTCAGGCTGTGGCAGATTCCAGACCAGGGCGTCCAACTGTGTGGGGCTCATTCCAGCAGGGGCCCTTAAGGGGAGCTGGGGTGGCCGGCTCTGTGGGAAGGCCAAAGATGAGGCCTTAGAAGGCGATTCTGGGAACCTGAACTCTCAGTGTCCGACCAAGACTGGGCCGTCCAGGGGAAGCCAAGTGGCCAGGCAGACAAGAGCAGTTTCCAGGGAGACACAACAACCAAGAAAGTCCTTACAGGGAAAAAGTGAGAAACTGCCCTTTTCCGGCCTGTAGGTTCGAGCGGTGGTGTGCCGGGAACACACAAGAGCTTCCTGAAGGACAGAGGTAGCTTTTTTTCAACCACACCCCTCAGGTTTGCCCCTTAAACCATGGCTTGTAGTGCTGAGCCTAGAGGCCAACTTCTGTGCCTTACCTTGACTCTGGTACTCAGCCTCTATAGTGGAGAATGAGCCTCCGTGAGCCCAAGACAAGGAGTCCCCTTCTCCCTGACATCCAGCTGCAAGCCTGTAGTGGTATTCTCAGCCAGGCCATGATACGGAAGCCCACAGAACAGTTTGTAGGCTTTGGGGGGCCCACAAACTGAATCCTGTTAGCCCCTGGGGGGCCCACAAACTGAATCCCGTTAGTCCCTGCATCTCCCCAGGTCCGCTCTTGTAAGCTTCTCTTAGTTTCAGCACCTTGAACACAGAGTGCTCTGTTTGGACTGTGTGACTCCAAGAGACTGGAGTAGTGGAGGGAGGGTCCAGACCATGGTCTCTCCATCTTGGACAGTGTTTACGTCCTCAGAGTTGGTCAACGGTAGCCACCGTGCTCACCTTCCTGCCCTGGTGGCCTTGGGACAGGGAAACCAAGTGAGAAGTCAGTATGTCGTACTGCAGTGACAGGATCCAAAAGTGTGCCTCCCCCTCCCCTAAGTATATTCGTTGATACCTAACCTAGTCCTAGGAATGGGCGCCCCCCCCCCAAGAAAGGAGGTAGGGTCTATGAACGTTAATCCTGACTGTTGACTTAATGGGATTTGGCGTTGCCACGGAGATGAGCATCTGGTTGTATCTGTGTTTTCGGACTTGATTAGCTGAATTAGAGAGAACCATTCTAAAGTGAGGTGGCATCCCCTAGGCTGGGGTTCCCAACCGAGCGCAAAGGAGAAAGAGAACTGAAGACCAGCATCTACCTCTGTTCCCTGACTGGCCAGCTACCTCACGTTCCCGCTGCTATCACTTCTCCTACCGGGACAGACTGTGTGCCCTCCAACTGGGAGCCAGAATAAACCCTTACCTACTGTAGTTGCTTCCTCGGTCTGCTATTTTGTTCACAGCCGTGAGAAAAATAATAAGCATAGGGCCCTAATAGAAAGGGACCCCAGAGATCTCCCCTTTCCCTTCACCCGGTCAGCACCCAGCAAGGAAATACTGTGTGTACCAAGAAGAAAGTCGCCCTCACCCGACACAGAACTTTTCAAGCATCCTGATATTGGGCATCGGTCTCAGAACAGTGAGTGAGGGACCAAGTTTTCCTCTGTGGCCTATTCACGGCGACTTTTGGTACGGCAGCCCAGATAGACTCCAGCAGACAGTAGCAGTAACAGCCCTTTCATTTTAAGGGACAGAACAGCTGCCTCTCCAACACAAGTTCCCTGTCACTCCACGGACCCAGACAGATCCTACAGGAGCATCAGGATCAGAGAGCTGCCCTCCCAGACTCTATTCCTGGGGCTCAGCTGCAGCTGACTCATTCCTCGCACCAGTGACCTGTCAACGTGTGGACGTACGTGACTCAGCCAGTGTCGCTTGGCCCAACCCATGTTACCTGCCCAGAGACCAGCTGGGTATCCCTTCCCCCAGGACAACCCCACCCTGCTCACTTAGCCTTAACCCAGATGCCCGCCCCAGCCTCCTCCCGCCATGCAGCCTCTGTTTCCCCAGCTCCCACCCTATTGCAAGATGAAGTAATCCCAGGAACCAGCAGGCTCAGTGTGGGACCAGAGCCAAAGTCCTAGTCACACAGGCATGGCAGGCCTAGACCGGCTTGCTGCACCCTCTGGCGAATAGCAAAATGGCAACACTGCCCCCTAGGGGATAGTCTCCCTGGCCAGCCCAATCTAGAAGAAGGGACTTTTTGCATGACCTCTGGTACACACACACACACACACACACACACACACACACACACACACACACAACCTTGGGGACTCTTGGCAGCTCTTTCTCTGGGCCTCACCTCTTTGTCCTCAGGTACCTGGACCCTGGCACTGGCCCTCGGTGATGTTCTTATGGTGACTCTAAGCTTAGCCTCCGCACCCAGATATTGATGTCTACTCTGGTACCAGGGATTTTCTTGCAGCTCACAGAGACCTACCTAGCCCTCTGCTTGTTCATGTTTCTTCCAGACAAACGGTACCCATGAGCAGAGTGGCAGGCATGGGTTCGAAGCCCACCTTGACCAGGTATCCTATGCACGGGAGATACCAGTAGGCCAGGAGCGAGAGGCAGAGTGAGAGCCATACACGGACATATGGTGAATTCAGGGCAAAACGAGCCTAACTCTTCACACAACTACAGAACTGTGGAGTCAGAAGCCTGAGGCTGAAGCAGAGGCCTCCTTTGTTCCCTTCCCGCCTGAGGGCTTGAGGATCCTTCTGACACCCCGAGCCCAGAAGCAGCCTTTACAGCCTGCCTTGATTTTCAAGGAGCCTCCCTGCAGCTCGGCTGGCTGCCTAAAAATGTTCCAGGGCTGGCTCTTGAGCCATAGTGCCCTCAGTCCCCTCGGAGGTGTCTGTGGAAGTGGTGGGAGCCAGGTCCTTCCTCAGGGGAAACCCGGTGTGGCCAGGAACTCCCACCATTAGCCCAGGCTGGGAGAACACACTTAGCCCATGGTCTCTTGGAGAGCCGATTGGAGTGCTTTCTGCTGACTCAGCACACCCCTGGGCAGGGAGTCTCTTGGGAGCACCTCTACTGGGGCTCCAGACGGGACTGCAGACTCCAGAGTAGCTGGCAAAGCAACTCCAGGATTCGTCCATTCGCTCACTTCCTGCTGGGAAGTCTCGCCAGGCATAGCTGTGCTGTTGTGCAGTCTCTGAGGATGAGGCTCTGGGGTCTGCTGGCACTTCCAGTCAGCCTTTCTAACTGTCACATACGGGGTGTGGGACTCCACTCTTTTTTTTTATTTTATTTATTTATTTATCATATATAAGTACACCATGTCTGTCATGATGCAAAAGAGGGCATCAGATCTCCTTTACGGATGGTGGTGAGCCGCCATGTGGTTGCTGGGATTTGAACTCAGGACCTCTGGAAGAGCAGTCAGCGCTCTAACCACTGAGCCATCTCTCCAGCCCCAAGTCCATTCTTCCTATGTCCTCTCACCTCTTTTGCAGGGACGAACCTCCACAAAAGAGCTATTCAAGTTTATCTTTCCTTCTTACGTACACATGCCCCCAGCCTTGGCAAGACCCCAGAGGACAATACCAACGTGCTTGGAAGGACTGCTGACCTTTCAACACCTCCTGGTCACATCCTTCTCATAGACCTGCAGCGTTCTCAGATCTTGGATGGAATCCGCTGTCCAGACCCCAGGCTTTACACCCTTACCCACATTCCTCTCCTCTCAACAGCAGAAAGAGCTAACAGAAACAATGGCCTAGGTGGGGGTTGGGAGAAGGGCACAGCAGAGACTGCCACCAAGCTGGCCTGCTTCCACCATGGGAAGAAAAGCAAGCATGTATGTACATGGCTGATTGGTGACTGGGGACAGCGGGCATTTACTAAGTTGCTGTTCTGGGACAAGGGAACACAGAACTGGCAAGGGCAAGGCTAAAGGAAGGTGCTGTCACTCAAATGTGTTTGGCCTTGGCACCCTATGAATCAGAGCCCAGTGAGTCCAGGAGAAGAGGCCAGGCTGGCTGGACTCAGTGTCAGACCCAGTGTCTTAGTTGGGGTTTCTATTCCTGCACAAACAGCATAACCAAGGAGCAAGTTGGGGAGGAAAGGGTTTATTCAGCTTACACTTCCACACGGCTGTTCATCACCAAAGGAAGTCAGGACTGGAACTCAAGCAGATCAGGAAGCAGGAGCTGAGGCAGAGGCCATGGAGGGATGTTGCTTGCTGGCTTGCTTCCCCTGGCTTGCTCAGCTTGCTCTCTTATAGAACCCAAGACCACCAGCCCAGGGACAGCACCGCCCATAATGGGCTTGACCACTAATTGAGAAAATGCCTTACAGCTTGGTCTCATGGAGGCGTTTTCTTCAGTTGAGGCTCCTTTCTCTGTGGTAACTCCAGCTTGTGTCCAGTTGACACCTAAAACCAGCCAGTATACCCAGAATCCTTCTGCTCCTTCTTTGACTCCTCGGTTGCTTTTCAGACAAGGCCCTGCACCCACAAAGAAGGAAGCCATACTTGCAGCAGACTAGGGAGATAGATTGCCACTGGAAGGTAAGGTCACAGCAGGAGCGTTCCCTGAGGCCAATGCTGATTGTCCTAACAAATGCTGGGTCACATCAGGAACCTGGTCAGTCACACTACTGTGACACCTTTCCAGTCCCTGCTCTCTAGACAGCTTGATTCTGAGGCCATTATCAGGATACCTTATTACTGGTCCCATATGCTCACTCCTTCCACATGGAGGAAGAGAAAGTACTGGTCTCCTCCATCCCTCATAAAGTCAGAAAATGAGTCTTCCTAATGGCACCAAAACCACTAGATAGAGATCTAAAAACATAGAGAAGGGAAAGAGGACAGGTAGCGGAAGACTTTGTTGGTGGGTGGGAAACAGACTTAGTTCTCACCAAAAAGTCTGAACAAAAAACAAAAAACAAAAAAACAAAAAAAAAGAAAGAAGAAAGAAACTTGAAATAAAATCATGAGAATGTATTTCTGAAGATTTAAAAAAAAAAACCCACCTTAGTGCTTCATTCCTTCTTTAAAAGGGGAACAAGAATACCCTTGGCAGGGAATAGAGAGGCAAAGATTAAAACAGAGACAGAAGGAACACCCATTCAGAGCCTGCCCCACGTGTGGCCCATACATATACAGCCACCCAATTAGACAAGATGGATGAAGCAAAGAAGTGCAGGCCGACAGGAGCCGGATGTAGATCGCTCCTGAGAGACACAGCCAGAATACAGCAAATACACAGGCGAATGCCAGCAGCAAACCACTGAACTGAGAATAGGACCCCCATTGAAGGAATCAGAGAAAGGACTGGAAGAGCTTGAAGGGGCTTGAGACCTCATATGAACAACAATGCCAAGCAACCAGAGCTGCCAGGGACTAAACCACTACCTAAAGACTATACATGGACTGACCCTGGACTCTGACCTCATAGGTAGCAATGAATAGCCTAGTAAGAGCACTAGTGGAAGGGGAAGCCCTTGGTCCTGCCAAGACTGAGCCCCCAGTGAACGTGATTGTTGGGGGGAGGATGGGGAGGGGAACACCCATAAAGAAGAGGAGGGGGAGGGGTTAGGGGGATGTTGGCCTGGAAACCGGGAAAGGGAATAAAAATTGAAATGTAAATAAGAAATATCCAATTTAATAAAGATAGAGGGAAAAAATCAGAAACAATAAAAAAAAAACCCACCTTAGGATGGGGTTTCGTAAAGAACCCAGACAAGGTTAATGAAGACACGGGATTTGCTGCAGTGACGGGAGCCCCCAAGGAACGGAGCCCCTAAGCACAACAGAGATTTCCTCCTTTTCTCAAACATCCTGAGACCCAGGCTCCTTCCTCCTTGTTGCTCTGCTGTCTTTCATGTTTTGTTTTCATCTTGAGACCCCAAACAGTTGCTTCATATTCTTCTCGGGCTGGAGAGATGGCTCAGCGGTTAAGAGAACTGACTGCTCTTCCAGAGGTCCTGAGTTCAAATCCCAGCAACCACATGGTGGCTCACAACCATCTGTAAAGAGATCCAATGCCCTCTTCTGGTGTGTCTGAAGACAAGAGACACTGTGCTCGCATACATAAATAAATAAATATTAAAAAAATATTCTTCTCCCACACCCCCTCATCTTTACCTCACTGAAGTCAGCCCTCTTGTAACACACCCTGGGTGAGGTGTGGAGGCCGGATCTCCTTAACCTGTTCCTTCCCCCACCATAGAGAAGGCCACCCTGCCAAGCCCCGCTCCCAATTCTGCTGGTATAGCCTCTGCTGCTTCTGCTTAAGGTCACACTCAGGCACGTGACTGGTTCTTGGGCTTTCTGTCACTTTCATTGATGCCAAATGGCTGTGGCATCCATCTCTGGCGGGAAGGCCCTTTTGCCTGAGAGGCTGGGAGAACCAAACAGAGCCACTTCCCCAGGGAAGGTTTAATCCACCTTGTATATGGCTGGCCCTGGGACCCTCAGAGCACTGTGAACCATACTGAGCTAGGCTGTTCATGAAAGCCTAATTAGTCGCCAGCCAGTAATTAGTCTCTTTCCCTTTAACTGATCCATTATTTAGTGATACAAGTGACTACGTCACGGAGATGGCAAAATCTCCACTCAAAGGAACCCTGGAAAATGCTTCTGGGCTGTGGCAGTCCTAGATGGCTCCACCCATCCCTTTCCCAACCCCAGACCCAGGCTCCCTGAGTAGAGGCTGCAGGGTTGAGCAGGAGCATCTGGCCCTGCTTGACCCCGGGAGCCTCATCCTCAAACCCTTGCTACTGTGTCTCCTAATGGCACATGATGACAGGCCACCACCTGCCTGTGGCACCTGACAGGCAGCCAGTGAAAAGAAATGAGCAATGGAGTCTCTGAAAAGCCTGTGGCAGAGCCCCCACCGGGCAGGCACACTCAGAAACTCGTGATTTTTTTTTTTCTCTGACTTACAAACCGAAGAGTTGATTTGGGAAACTGCAGTCTGTTAATGTCTCTCTGGTAGGACCCCGGAAAGGTACCACCCTCTGAGAAGTGCAGTGCAGTCCCACTTTGCCCACAGCCTTCCCTCCCTCCAGGAGCCTCTGAAATGGGTTTCCAGAGGGGTTGCTCATGGTGGGGGCAGGAACAGCCTCTGTAAGGAGGGGGCAAATGCTTTTCCTCCTGGTTTGCTGGGGCTCAGGTTTGCTGTAGGCAGTGGCGTTGGAGACCCACGAACTGCTAATGGATTCTAAATGGAGCAGCTTGGAGCAAATATTAAATAAGAAAGGCTTAGAAAGAGCCTCCCCTGCAATGACCCCCGCAATGACCCTGAGTGGAGCTGAGACATCCTGAGAGCAGCGCTGGGCCAAGAGGCCAAGATCCAGCAGGGGCTTCCCAGGGACCACACACATCCTGGAGTGGCCTCCACGTGGCTCTGGAGGACCTTCGGGTCAGAAGCCGGAAGTGAAGTGGCAAACGGAGGAAAGTGGACCGTCCTGTTTCCTTCATTCACTTCTGGGACCCCGAGCCATTCCTAACCCTGAACGAACCTGTATCGGGGGCGACAGAATGGGAGCAAGGCTTGCTGGTGCAAGCGCGAGAGGTACTCTTTTCCATGGGGATGGTCTGCGCCCCTCTCTGCTCGGGTAGAAAGCTGGGAAGAAACTGCAGAACAACCTTAGGTTGTGATTCTTAGGTTTTGCTCTCCTTGGTCATCACGTGGTCATCAGGTGAGCAATGGCGAGGCGGTCAAGAAAGACCACAGCCGAGTGCGCAAGGACACAAAAGCCATCCAAGAGTTGCATCTGAAGGTCCCACAGGGAGGACTGCTCTTACCTGGTAAATGGTGGGCACCGCCCTCCGCACCACCAAACCCTACCCATCCCACCCCTAAAAAGACACATTCATGTTCTCCCTCAGTACCTAGGTGCAGGCTTCACTTGCAGATATGAGCCACTCAGAGGGAAGGCCAGCAGACAAGAGTCAGTCTAGGAGCGGCCAGGACCTGGGGGAGGTCTTCCCCCGATGCTATGCGGAGTCTTGTCTTAGTCATGACTTTTAAAAAGTCTTATGATGTTTCGAACCCTTAAAAAGCTTGATGATCAGAAAAATATCGCAACCCCCCATTCCCACCCTGACTCCTAACATCTGACTGCCTGGGAGCAGCTTTCATGCACAACCAACCCTGTTTTCTCTCCCTCCCACTCCTTTAACTAACTCTAACCCAGGGCCAATCCTCCTGCCTCAAATCAATCCCTAAAGATTCCCCAGCTCAAGCCCTGAGTGACTCCCCTCACCTGCTACTCTGCTCAGCTTTCTGAAGGCTTTCTAAAGGCTTTGTCTCTGCCTCAGCCTGTCTCCTTTCTGATCCTGCTGCTCTCTCTGTGGCCCCGCCCCTCAGAACGGTGACTGCTCCGCCCCCATCCCTCAAAGCGGTGAGCCACAATTTCCCTCAGTAGCATAGCGAGCTGACCCCTCTGCGTCACTCACACGTGAAGAATGAAGTCACCCTCCACCCGAGGTCCCTCAGTGGGTGGCCATGCGTTGGGTGAGGATGTCTGGCGAAACAAAGAGGACAGACAATGCACCTGCAAATGCATATAACCTCCACGCTGGCCCACGCTGTTAGCTGATTGGCTCTGACAGAGGATGGCCTATTCTCCACCAAGGCCCAGCTTCATCCCTGTCCTTGGCCAGGATCTTGGGATACCTTTCTGCCCTGTCTCTCCCACCCAGGTATCCTGATGTCTACTCACATGATGGCCAGCAATGCCAAGTTTCTGAGGATTGAAGGGTATTCCACAAACCTGAGTGGGGGACCAGGCCATTCTAGGCCCCTGACCTCAAGTAGTATAAACAAAGCCCTTTTATTTTTATTATTACAAAACATGAAGTTTACAGTTAGTTTAGGCAAACACAAGTACAGCGAAGGAGTACTCCTGGTGTTATGTCTTTGGCCTTGTGAAAGAGTCAATCATATCTCTCCCAGGCTCTCTTAGTTAGGGTCTTACTGCTGTGCACAGACCCCATGACCAAGGCAAACATTTAATTGGGGCTGGCTTACAGGTTCCAGAGGTCCAGTCCATTATCACCAAGGCGGGAGCATGGCAGTATCCAGGCAGGCATGGTGCAGGAGGAGCTGAGAGTTCTACATCTTCACCTGAAGGCTGCTAGGAGAAGACTGGCTTCCAGGTGGCTAGGAAGAGGATCTTAAAGCCCATGCCCACAGTGACACGCCTACTCCAATGAGGCCACGCCCACTCCAACAGGGCCACACCTCCAAATTGAACTCAGGACCTCTGGAAGAGCAGTCAGTGCTCTTAACTGCTGAGCCATCTCTCCAGCCCAAATGTTTTCATTTTAAAGTATATTTACTTGCCATAGTTTATATAGTTTTTTTTCTAAAGAGCACTTTGTACCCTGTCCCATTTATAATTCACAGTAAGTCCACAGCTTTTTTACATGGGTTCCCACATCCTGAGGCATGGCAGATGGATGTAGACATGAAGAGAGCTCGCTTCCCCATCCTGCATCCTGGAGAACCTTGCCAAGTCCATCTCACCCTCTCCACACCTGCCTGTCAGGGCTGGCCCAAGGCAGCTCACCAGAGCCTAAGGGCCATCAGCCTATCACACAGCCTTGCTCTGCAAACGCATCGCCTTACATAGAAGGTGATGCCCCAACTGTGGTGGTAACAGTGTCCCTTACCTGGGGACCCCCTGTACCCTTGACTGCTAACACAGGAATAGCAGGGTATCTTTGAGGATGACAGAACCTTTCTCAGCTCTGGTTGTGTTTAGCATGAGAGGCTAGGGTCTGGGAAACTTAACGGCCACCAAAGCTATTCCAAGCCACGTGTCTCTCGATGAATGAAATTCACAGAGCACAGAGGGTGGGCTTAAAGAGAAGTTTATTATAGATTTGTAGGTAGAAGTTAGTAGGGACAGGGATGGGAGCTCCTAAATAGCAGTAGGAGATCCTAGGAAACAGGTACTATGCAGACTTAAGCCTTGCGTCTTTTTAAAAGAATTAATGCACAATCAGAGTTAGGTAGGGGGTGAGCCGGTCAGTCCTGAAGTCCACCCCTGTGTCCACATGGCCACCCCTGTGTTCTGATGCTGCCTCTAAGTTTCAGACATGTAGTCCTGAGGCCTCTAGGCAGAGGCACCCGTTTAGGAGATTACAGGGAACCGGAAACCAGGGCGCCCACCTAACCTCCTTGGTGTCTAGCAAGGCTGGTCTCAAAACTGCGTGCTCGAGGGCCCCATCCTGTCCAAGCATCTTGTTCCATGTTTCGATCACTTCGATGACGGAAGTGCTCTGTGCACTGTGACTTTGGTCCTCACCACAACCCTCGAGTAGAATGGAGGGTACTCCCGTCTCATCTTCCATAGGTGGAAGCCAAGGTGCCCATGACAATGTCAGTCTCAGTGCCACAAAGTCGGGGCACTGAATAGGCAGGTTTCAGGAGCTGACTCGTGGTCCCTGGAGGCCTCATTCTGAGCCTCTGATTGGTACCAATATAAGACCATGTGTCCTGGCAGACTGTAGGAGACCCAGCTACAATAGTCTGAAGCGACCTAGGCATTTCTGGCCGGGGCACTGGATATAAGGCTCTGACTTGCTTGTGTTTGCCTAATCAGGGAAGGATTACCCCCCCCCAGTACCTGGTCTTCCTGAGACGATGCTGTCCGTGAACTCTGTGGGTCCGGAACACAGTGCAGCTCCTCAGAGATACCACTGTGACCTTGAACTCGAGTTCAGCGAGCTTTGCCCATGTCTGTTCTGGGAGGTGACAGGCTTGTGGGATCAGACCCAGGACCCAGGAGGACTGGGAATCCAGCCTTTGCAACCAAGCTCTCCTCAACTCTTTCTGGCAACAACACAGTAAAAGAAAGCAGCCCTCCAGAAATAAATACTGGTCATCCAGGCAGAAGAGTGCATTGCAGACAGCAGGAGGGACTGCATGCTCCATAGGACTGAAGCCCAGCCGTGTAACAACTCCAGCAATAGGCTGCCCCTTCCAGAAAGATGACAAGCAGACACCAGAGGACGGGGCTCGGAACTCCAGCCACCCACGGGACTCACATTGTTGGTAGAAGAGAGAATGGGGCACCTTTGTTTTCTTCCCTTCAGCCCCCGCCCCCACTTGCTTTCTTAGCCAGCAGGTCTACACTCCCTACAACAGCCCACCCCACACAGCAAGACAGTCTTTATCCTGCAGGGCTGTGTACCAATGTGCCTGCAGCCTGTCACGAGGTCTAACGGTTTCTCTGTGGCCAGCAGGTCCCTGCCCCTGCTAACAATGAGGGTTGATGCAGCAAACACTTGACTTCCCTCAGAAAGCTTTGCCAGCGGGAGAAATAACCAAAAACACCTGCTCGCACAAGCCCACCAGTAAAGGCGAAAAGAGGCGCTCAGGAAACAGAGCTGGCTAGACACCGTTAATATAGATTGTCAGCTTGAATCAATCTAGAATCACCCAGGAACCCCAATCCACTTGACCTGATCCAGTGTGCCTCAAAAAATGTACCCCAGGCACAGTAAAGGTCACAGGTGTCACTCAGTCTCCATTGTCCTCTGATAGTTTACCTGGGAGGCTAGGAGTCCACTTGGACTCTGTGGGTACAAAGGGCTATGCTGGACTGGATTTTGACAGCAGGTCTGAGGAGTCATGGGTGGGTACTGTCCCCTAACACTAAGGTCTTTCTTTTTTTTTTTCTTTTTTCTTTTTTTCGGAGCTGGGGACCAAACCCAGGGCTTTGCACTTGCTAGGCAAGCGCTCTACCACTGAGCTAAATCCCCAACCCCCACTAAGGTCTTTCTTACCTGGCTGCCCAGCATGACCCCAGTACTTACCATCCCAACTTTCCCATCAGCTGATGATGCTCCAGAAAGCACCCATAGTCGGTACTAGAAGGGGGACCGTTTTAAAGGGGAGCCAAGCAGGTTTAACCAAATCTGTGGTACCTTCCCTCATATAGAAAGCCCTAGGAGGGCTGGAGAGATGGCTCAGTGGTT
Organism: Rattus norvegicus; assembly: GCF_021556685.1. Classification (NCBI taxonomy): domain Eukaryota; kingdom Metazoa; phylum Chordata; class Mammalia; order Rodentia; family Muridae; genus Rattus; species Rattus norvegicus. The sequence goes on along the minus strand of NC_141553.1, from coordinate 10,592,089 downwards.
AAGAGCACCGACTGTTCTTCCTGAGGTCCTGAGTTCAAATCCCAGCAACCACATGGTGGCTCACAACCATCTGTAATGAGATTTGATGCCCTCTTCTGGTGTGTCTGAAGACAGCTACAGTGTACTCATATACAATAAATAAACCTTAAAAAAAAGAAAAAAAAAAAAGAAAGCCCTAGGAAAACATAGGTAACCTTAGGACAGGTGTGTTCTTAAGTATGTGCTAGAGATGGCTAGCTATTTACGCATGACCCAAGAGAAAAGCTCGCCTCTTCAGAGGCAGAAATCCAGGGGAACAGTATGGTCTCCAACCACAGATCAAGTGCCTCTGTCCATTATAATATCAAGTTTTAAAGATTAAAGATGAACATTTGCTTTTCAATCATGCATAAGAGCACCGCCCCTCCAGACTCCATATGCCCAGCCCTGTTCTTGGCTGGCCCATCGCTTGATCTATGGTTTGGGTAGAAGACACAGAGAAGGACTGTGGAGAGACCCTACAGAGCCTTACTCCTTAGGCTATTGGCCCCATCCCAGGAGATTTGATCAAAGATCTCCTGTGCCCAGGCAAGGATTCGATTTTTCTCTACACAAGGAACATTTCCCATTGTGTATTCTGAGCACAACCAACTTCACCCTGTGGCGTAATGGCCCTCTTTTCTCCCCTCTCTTTTCATTTTCTTTTTATGGTGAAAATTGTTCTTCTTGCAGTGCGGGGACACCAGGAACGCACTGAATAAATAGCAGACTGCCCTCCCTCCCGTCAACAATGGAGACTGCATTGTACACAGCCAAACAGAGCTGAGAAGTTGAGTCCTGGGGAGGGAGCTCTCGCCTGGGAGAAATCTTAACAAGCAAAGAGGTTAGGATTGATCAGAAGTCACTGGGGCCTCTCTATGTGTGACTTTCTCTCAGTAAGTATTGACTTTCGTTTTGTTCTTATGACAACCAGCGAGCGCTCTAGCCTTCCCTTCTCATGGAGAGGTCCTTTTCCAATAACTTGGTTGCATTGGTCTCTTTCCCTGTTAGACCAGAGCTGTCCTGCCCACCCTTGGTCAAGTGACATGTACAGAGAGCTGGCTCGTTTCTAGCCCCGTGAACTTGAGACCAGAAAGCTTCTTTAGGGCTGACAAGCCATCCCCTAAAAGGCAGGACTGGCAAAGAGTAACTCCTTAGGTTGCCTAGACACAGGCTGGCAAAGCTTTCCCCTCTAGGCCAAGTTCCGGAGACACCCGTAAGCACTTAGTCTCTGTACGAGCCTTGGATATGGGAGAGTAAAGATATCATAAGCCATTCCAGTGGAAGGTGGGTTGTCTTCAGAGTGGTCTACTGAGGAAACCTGCAACAGAAAAAAACACACTACGGTTCACCTGCACTAACTCTGGGGCCAGGGTCTTAGGTAGGGTTTTACTGATGTGAACAGACACCATGACCAAGGCAAGTCTTATGAAGGACAACATTTAATTGGGGCTGGCTCACAGGTTCAGAGGTTCAGTCCATTATCATCAAGGCGGGAGCATGGCGGCATCCAGGTAGGCACAGCATAGGAAGAGTTGAGAGTTCTACATTTTTATCTGAAGGCTTCTAGGAAAAGACTGTCTTGCAGGCAGCTAGGATGAGGGTCTTAAGCCCATTCCCACAGTGACACACCTACTCCAACATGGCCACACCTACCCCAACAAGGTCATGCCTACTCCAACAAGGCCACACCTTCTAATAGTGCCACTAGGGCTGAGCTTATACTCCAGGAAGGCTGGAGTAACTGTGGAAATCAAGACAGCAGAGAAAGCCCTGCGGTTGTGATAGACTGGAGTTCTGGGGCCTGGAACAAGAGAAATGAAGGCTTGCTAAGGTCACAGCTCTGTCTTAAGAACGTCTAGAGCCTTCTCCTGTTCTCTTCTTGAGGTCAGAGATGTACTTGGAAGAACCAGACTGGAAACTGGCACTGGAAAGCACTGCTCACCACTTCCAGAGCAACGGAAAGCCATGTAAAGTGTCTTTAAGTTACGATAGACCAGAAGGACCTAGGGTACGAAACAGTCTGCCACAGTCAGAGAAAGAATTGCCGGGGAAGCCAGGGACATTCATCCTGGAATCACCCCGGCCCAACGCCTCCTGGTATTGGTCAATGAAGAATTGACCGATAAAATAATAGACCTGTCAAGAGGTGGGGAATAGGAAAGAGATTTATTGTCATTGTTGGGGAGCGATACGAAAGAAAGAAATGTATTGCTGTGGTTTAAGGCACGGACGTCACAGCATGGGAGTAGAGGCGGGAGAACAGGTTTGTGGAGTCGGTCCTCCCCTCTGACTTTCTGTGTTCGTGAGGTGGTGTGGAGAAGACCTTGGACAAGCTGAGCCTGAAGTAGACAAGCACCCAGCAGGAATGGCAGCGAAAAACACAGACTCGGATCTGGAGAGGGAGGCATGTCCTTTCTCCGCTAGGGAAGTGACTTGCTTCTGTACGGGGGCAAGTCAATCTGGCAACGTGGGCCAGAGGCTTGTGGTAACAAGGATTGGGCTGTGGTAAGGCTTCTCTGCCTGTCAGCTGCAGGGCAAGGGGACCTGCTGCCTTTTGGAGACAGAGCTCTCCATGCAACCAATATGGGCACCAAGTTAGCCTATGGCTGCTGTGTGCTGGGCTGCAAGTGCCTACCTGCAGAGCTGACTTCTCAATTCTGAGAGACAAACCAGTAGAAGAGACCCACAAAATGCACAGATCAGAGAATACCAGGGGCATGAGACAGAAAGCACTGATTTGCAAAGATACTGCCACCCAAAACCATGTAGAAAACCAGAGTCATGAAATCACTTGTGAACTTAACCAGTGGGAGACTGAAAGAGGCTGTGGAAAGAGAAATTGTAACGTTATATAAGATTATAGTCCCTGGAGATTAAAAAAAAAATAAGTTAATGACAGAAAAACAGAGAGAGGGGAGGTCCAGTTTTTAAATGCTAGAAACGAGGAGAGAGAGAGAAAAAAAAAAGTCATCAGAATTTCAAGAACCCAAATGGATCAGAGAAAGACTTCACAAGGGAAAAAGGGAGACAGGGAGGCAACATTTGATCAGAGCAGGCTTGTGTGCACGTGGATGGAAACACTGCTCTGAATCTCATTAACACATGTAATCAATATGTGTTAGTAAGAAAGAAGGAAGAATTAATGCGTTGAAAGTTGGTAATGAAAAATTGACCAATAATGTAATAGGCCTGTCAAGAGGTGGGGAAATATGAAACTGACTTATTATCACTGTTGTTAGGGGTGGGTACGAAAAGAAGGGGGTTGTTCTTGCTGTTGGAGGGGATGCATTGGCCATAACATGAGTGTGTGGGGCACAAAACAACTTTGTAGAGACGTTTGTCTCTTTCCAACCTTACAAAGGTTCTGGAGACCAAACTCAGACTCTCGTGCCTACCTGAAACACCTTTACTGCCAAAACCAGCTCACCAGCCCAAAAGAAGTAAGAATAGAATCCAGGTAGGAAAAAGAAGCATACATCTGCTGGAGGCCCCACCTATACAAAACAGAGAGGACGCGTTGCAAAGGCGGTAGCTGGGGCCAGATATCTGCAAGCCAGGGAAAGAGAACTCAGAAGAAATGCGCTCTCTGACGCTTGGGACCTCGGCTTCCAAAAATGCAAGAGATGAACGGTTTGTTGGCACCCCAGCCTGGTGCACTTGTGTCTTTAGGATGCTGCCACCTGTCTAACCGGTAGTACTTCCCCTCATTACTCCCCATTCCTGCCCCTCCTCCAGGCTTGGGCTACAAAGCCCCTGAGTTCACTGCTTCCTGAGCTGAATTCACTGTCTCTCCCTGACCTTTGGAGCTCCAAGATCTGGTCCTAAGGACCTTGGAGATAAGGTGTGGGCAGAATTGTGTGCATATGATGCTATACATACCCAGCTGTGTAGAGGTTATACAGCTCTATATATAGCGTCTATAGGGTAGAAGGGTAAATGCCACTGTTTGTGGATGAAAGCGTCAGCTTTAGAATTTGCTTCCAGTTTCTCCAGCACAGAGAAAAGGAAGCAGGCTCTGGAGAAGTAAGCCTACCAAATTCTTAATCTTTCTCGAATCTGAGGTGTGACTGAGGAACGTACACCAGTGAACTAATCTTTAATTCTAAGTATGTTTTCAAACCCCATAGAATAGTTCACCCCTGTCAGTATTCCTAAAAGTGGACAGATAGTTCAGCAATGTTGTGGCTCAGGCCGGCCTCGAACTCACCTATGGTGCTTAGGAGGACGTGGAACTTCTGTGTGCCACCACACCTAGTTTATTACATGCTGGATTAAACCCATGGCTTCCTCGAGCTCGACAAGCACTGAATCAAAGGAGCTACCTCCCTGGCTCCAGAGTAGTGTAGTTCTTAAGGTCATATGTGCATGGTAGGTGCCATTCCATGGGGGTCAGTGTACCTGATTTGATCCTTTGAAACTAGAGAGTCGTTACGTTCAGAATGTGGTCCAGTTTGGTTAATATCCTAGTCACAGCCGCCGTGGGCGTGAGTTCGCTTTGCTGGGTAGAACATAAATGCCATCGAGACCATGAGGTGACCGTCTTCTTCCTGAATTCTAAAGGTCTGCTAGTGGGTGTCTTAGGGTTTTACTGCTGTGAGCAGACACCATGACCAAGGCAAGTCTTATAGAGGAAAACATTTCATTGGGGCTGGCTTACAGGTTCAGAGGTTCAGTCCATTATCATTAAGGTGGAAACATGGCAGCATCCAGGCAGGCATGGTGCAGGAGGAGCTGAGAGTTCTACACCTTCATCTGAAGGCTGCTAGTGGAAGACTGGCTTCCAAGCAGCTAGGGTGAGGGCCTTAAGCCCACACCCACACTGACACACCTACTCCAACAAGGCCACGCCTACTATAGCAGGGCCACACCTCCTAATAGTGCCACTCCCTGGGCCAAACATATACAAACCATCACAGTGGGTATGGACAAAGTCAGGGTTGTCACGTCTTCCTGATGTTGCTCGTTTGGGCTTCGGTCAGCATGAATTGGTCCCTCTAGGTCTTCTCCAGTAGCCAGATCCCTTTCCCACAGTTCCCTTGGCCCTCCCAGCTCCCTGTCATTAGTGTATGCATGGAATGTCATTTTCCCATCCTTCACTTCTAATCTCTGTCTTCGTGTTTCGAGTTCATTTCCTACGGTTAGCATATAATTGAGTCTTGCTTTTTAATTAGAGCACTAAAACCACTTGCATTCGATGTCATTATTGACAGCAATGGGCTAGAGCCTCCGGTTTGCTCTTGGCCCGCTGTCTGCCTGGCTTTCTTTATCTTTCCATTTCTCTTCTCCTGGGTTGTTTCAGACGGGGCTCTTAGGGAGTTATTCTATCTCAGCTCTCATCCTGTTGTTCGCTGTGCTCCTTTCTCAAAATGTACTTTATTTTTAAGTGCTTTGTTTTGTCTTACGTGCACTGGTGTTTCCTGTGCGTGTACACCTGTGTGAGCGTCACACAGTTGTGAACGGCCACGTGGGTGCTGGGAATTGAACTCGGGACCTCCAGAAGAACAGTCAGTGCTCTTAACCGTTGAGCCATCTCTCCAGCCCCAAGACTCTTTTTTTTTTTAATGTTGTGTCTCTGAGTGGGATGTGTGTGTGTGTGTGTGTGTGTGTGTGTGTGTGTGTGTGTGTGTGTGTGCATGTGTGTGGGTGCCTCCAGAGTCCAGAGGCATTGAACCCACTGGAGCTAGAGTTATGGACAGTTGTGAGCTGCCTAATGTGGATGCTGGAAACCAAACTGTCCCTCCTTTTAGTCACTGGGTCATCTCTGAAGCTCTGACAGAGTCAGTTGTCATAGCCCACTACCAAGCAGCACTTCCCATTTGCCAGTCTGGGTCACATCTCTGCCTCATTTAACCTCTGTGTCTACTATCAGCCCACAATACCTTGCTACTTTTGCTTTAAGCTGTTATCATTTATTAAGGTTTTTCTTTGGTTTTTGTTTTTTTGTTTGTTTGTTTGTTTGTTTGTTTGTTTGTTTTAAGAAAAGCAGGGCTGGGGATTTAGCTCAGTAGGGCTGGGGATTTAGCTCAGTGGTAGAGCGCTTACCTAGGAAGCGCAAGGCCCTGGGTTCGGTCCCCAGCTCCGAAAAAAAGAACCAAAAAAAAAAAAAAAAGAAAGAAAGAAAAAAGAAAAGCAAACTACAGGGGTTGGGGATTTGGCTCAGTGGTAGAGCGCTTGCCTAGCAAGCTCAAGGCCCTGGGTTCGGTCCCCAGCTCCGGAAAAAAGAAAAAAGAAAAAGAAAAGAAAAGAAAACTACTTAACTTTAAGCATCGCTTTCAGAAGCGAGTTCTGGAATGGCTCCGGAATTGTCCGCCTTCAGGCTGAAGGAGTTCTTTAAATATTGACTGAAGTGCAGGTGTACTCGGGAAAATTCTTTCAGCTTATTTTTGAGGGGAGGGGAGGGGACCGGGTGTCTGCAAATACTTCGCCTCTGCTCTTGAGAGCTGGCTTTCGCTAAATAGAACACTTTAAGTTGTGGATTCTCTACCAGCATTTCAGTGGCACCTCAGCCTCAGCTCCCAACTGGCACCTGGCTGGTCATGTGACTACAGAGATCCTTCACAGACCTGGAGTCTCGGGGTTTTCCCTCTGGGAAGTTTTACCACTGAGCTAAATCCCTAACCCTGTGGTGCCAACCTTTAATCCAAACACTGGGGGGTGGGGGAGGAACGCAGGTGGATCTCTGAGTTTGAGGCCAGCCTGGCTGGTCTCTACAGTGAGTTCAAGGACAACCAGGAATACACAGAGAAACCCTGTTTCAAAAAACATTGAGAGAGAGAGAGAGAGAGAGAGAGAGAGAGAGAGAGACCCTTCCTATGCAGAGCAACCCTAAATGGGTTCTTGGAGACCTCCCACACAGAATACAAAGTTCCTGACCCAAATCTTCCCCTCATTCCCACTCTGCCCACCTCATCATCTCAGAGTCGGATCTCTCTCCTGAATGGAGGATCAACCCACCCTGCTCATGCTCCTCCCTGGCTGGGAGTGAAAACTGCCACCAGGAAAGGAAAAAGAAAAGGAAAGAAAGAAAGATAGAAGAAGAAGAAGAAGAAGAAGAAGAAGAAGAAGAAG